>NC_041385.1:319315761-319346017 GCF_002162155.2 Triticum dicoccoides | reverse complement strand
GCGGGCGCGGGCGTCGGCGCAGGCTGCGAGGCGTCAGCGTCTGAGCAGCAGCAGCGGCGCGAGGCGACGGCAGGCGGTGGCGCGACACGACGGTGGTGCGTGCTGTGGCAGCGGGGCGATGTGGGGACGAGGGGGCGGGTGGCGGTGGCTTATAAGGGGGCGGGGCGGCAACGTTGCTTGGGGAGGGGGCCGGCCCTGGGAGAGTCCGGCTCGGACTCCCCTCGGTGTCCATATGCGGCATGGAAGCGGGGGAAGGAGGCGGCGCATGGGAGTGGGCCGGCTGGGCTCCAGCCCAATCAGTCCGGGGAACTCTTTTTTTAAACATTTCCCCCGAAAATAAAAATCCTAATTAATTATAAAAAGCAACCTAAAAATACCAAGAACAATTTTCACTGTCTAAATAGAATATTTAGAACAAAGTGATCATTTTTCTGGCCCAAAAAAGCAATTTTGAAAAATGCATATTTTTCTTATTCAAATAAAATAGCTAATAAAATACCATAAAAAATAATAATTTGATTTTAAAATTCTTTCTCCAATATTTCTATTAATTTGTAGAAGTCATATTATCTTCTCTCGTTTATTTTTAATATTGGAAATATTTGGAGAGAAAAATCATAAAATCAAATTGGTCTTTTCTTCAAATTTGAATTAAATTCAAATATGAATTTTTTGAAACTTCCAACTCTCTCCGTTGGTCCTTGAGTTGCTTAAGATTTCCAGGACCTCAACCAAAATGCAAGAATAAAAATGATAGGCATATGGTGATCTATGTATAACATCCAAATTGAAAATTGGGATGTTACAATCTTTCATATACTTAGCATAGGGATTCATTTTAAGCATATCAGTCAAACGCATACGAAAAAAGATAGGTCTAATCATTTCAACAAAGCGCTCAAAATCATCATCATCCTTTTTCGGATACAAAGGTTCCAGGGTCATTTTACAACCCCTAGTCATAACTCTAACAGCATTATCATTATTCTTATTATTTAACTCATTGAGCAAATCATCTTGTGCTTTAAGTACTTGTTCTACTTGAGTGGTAACCATGGATGCATGTTTACTAATAATCTTAAGGTCACATTTGACTCTAGACATGTAAACACTCAAATGTTCAAACATATAAGCATTACGTTTTAATTGTCTACCAAAGTAAGCATTGAATTCTTCTTGTTTAACAATGAAGTTATCAAACTCATCCAAACATTGACTAGCAAACTTAGTAGATTTCACCCTTATCAAATCTATATAGAGTATTTACCTTTACTGCCTGTGTCGGGTTATCAAGACCATGTATCTCTTCAATACGCGGTAAATTCTTAACATCTTTAGCTTTAGTACCTTTTTCTTTCATAGATTTCTTTGCCTCTTGCATATCGTCAGGACTGAGAAATAGAATAGCCCTTTTCTTCGAAGTTAGCTTAGGAGTGGGTTCAGGAAGTGTCCAATCATTATCATTGCTCAATATATTATTCAATTGCAATTCAGCTTGCTCAACCGTTCTTTCCCTGAAAACACAATCAACACAACTATCCAGGTGGTCTCTGGAAGCATTGGTTAGTACATTATAGAAGATATCAAGTATTTCATTTTTCTTTAGAGGATGATCAGGCAAAGCATTAAGTAATCGGAGAAGCTTGTTTCCCTTAAGGAAGCTTGTTTCTTATGAGCGGGAAAATATTTCGTAGGGAAGTAATAAATCATATCATGGGGACTACGCACACAACCATGAGCAAGAGAATTAAACCTTATTTTAGCAATACCCTTTAATGAGAAAGGAAACAATTTAAGAATATAATAATAGTGAATTTTTCCTCACGAGTAAATAGGGTGGCTATATCATTCAATTTAGTAAGATGTGCCACAATAGTTTCATATTCATAGCCAAGGAAAGGATCAGATTCAACTAAAGTAATTAACTCAGGAGTGGCGGAGAATTCATAATCCTTATCAGTAACAAAAATAGGTGAAGTAGCAAAAGAAGGGTCATATTTCATTCTAGCATTCAACAACTTCTCTTTCAGCTTAGCTAACAGTTTATTAAGATCATATCTATCATTTAAAGCAAGAATGTCCCTAGCAGTTTCATCATCCATAACATAATCCTCGGGCACAACAGGCAATTCATATCTAGGGGGGAATCTTCATCGTAACTTTCGTTAATATCATTAGTTTCAGTAATTTCATTCTCTCTAACCCTAGCAAGTTGTTCATCCAGAAATTCACCCAATGGCACAATATTATCAAGCAGAGAAGTAGTATCAACATAAGCATCATGCATAGCAGAAGTGGCATCATCAATAACATGCGACAAATCAGAATCAATAGTAGGTGTAGGTGTCGCAAGTTTACTCAAAGCAGAAGGTGAATCAAGTGCGGAGCTAGATGGCAGTTCCATACCTCCCCTCGTAGTTGAGGGAAAAATCTTGGTTCTTTGATCTTTCAAATTCCTCATAGTGATCAACAGATATAAATCCCAAGTGACTCAGAGAATAGAGCTATGCTCCCGGCTCTGGCGCCAGAACAAGGTCTTGATAACCCACAAGTATAGGGAATTGCAACAACTTTCGAGGGTAGAGTATTCAACCCAAATTTATTGATTCGACACAAGGGGAGCCAAAGAATATTCTCAAGTATTAGCAGCTGAGTTGTCAATTAAACCACACCTGAAAGACTTAATATCTGCAACAAAGTATTTAGTAGCAAAGTAGTATGGAAGTAACGGTAACAGTGGCAAAAGTAGAAGTAATAGTTTTGTAGCAATCGTAACAGTGGCAATGGAGAAGTAACTTAGCAAAGATCAATATGAAACGAGCTCATAGGAAATGGATCAATGATGGATAATTATGTCAGATGCAATTCATCATGCAACATTTATTACGTAGGGTGACACAGAACTAGCTCCAGCTCATCAATATAATGTACGCATGTATTCCAAATATAGTCATACGTGCTTATGGAAAAGAACTTGCATGACATCTTTTGTCCTACCCTCCTGTGGGGTCCTATTGGAAACTATGCGATATTAAGGCCTCCTTTTAATAGATTACCGGACCAAAGCATTAACATTTAGTGAATACATGAACTCCTCAAACAATGGTCATCATCGGGAAGTGTCCCGACTATTGTCACTCCAGGGTTTGCCGGATCATAACACGTAGTAGGTGACTATAACTTGCAAGATAGGATCAAGCACACTCATATATTCATGAAAACATAATAGGTTCAGATCTGAAATCTTGGCACTCGGGCCCTAGGGACAAGCACTAAGCATGGCAAAGGCATAACAACATCAATCTTAGAACATAATGGATACTAGGGATCAAACCCTAACAAAACTAACTCGATTACATGGTAAATCTCATCCAACCCATCACCGTCCAGCAACCCTACGATGGGATTATTCACGCACGGTGGTGAGCATCATGAATTTGTTGATGGAGGATGGTTGATGATGAGGATGGCGACAGATTCCCCTCTACGGAGCCCCGAACGGACTCCAGATAAGCCATCTCGAGGAAGAACAGGGCTTGGCAGCGGCTCCGTATCGTAAAACACGATGAATCCTTCTCTTTGATTTTTTTTCTCCCCGAATGTGAATATATTGAGTTGGAGTTGACGTTGTTGGAGATCCAGGGGATGCACGAGGCAGGGGGCGTGCCCTGGGGGGTGCCCGGCACCATCGTGGACAGGGTGTGGGCCCCCTTCTGTTGATTCTTTCGCCAATATTTTTTATTAATTCCAAAACGTGAGTTTCTGAAGTTTTAGGTCATTCTCAGAACTTTTATTTCTGCACACAAATAACACCATGGCAATTCTGCTGAAAATAGCGTTAGTCCGGGTTAGTTCCATTCAAATCATGCAAGTTTGAGTCCAAAACAAGGGTAAAAGTGTTTGGAAAAGTAGATACGTTGGAGACGTATCAGAGAGAAGCATCACTGGATTTTGATTGGAACAGGAGAGGAGTGGTGGTGGTTCAAGAGGATAAGAGTGGCACTAGTCTTGGAAGTATTTTTTGTTTTGTGTATTTTGGGTAAAAGTTTGACCACGTGCTGTATTTGACAAGCAAAATGTGAATGCATGTCATCAAAAATTGTGTCGTTTAGTTCGTATCTGAATGTACTTCCAAATTATATTAATTATAACATATATTTCATTTGTGCAAATCATGGTCAAATATGACCCAGAATACAAGGGAGACTAGTTAATGTGGGGTCGCTTTCTTAATTTAAGGGTCGATTTTGATCCAGTCACAGCGCGCCGGCCCTGTCGTCTAATCCTAAATCGCTGACCCACGCTCCTCTCCCTCTTCTCCCTTGCAAAACCACACCCTCTCCTCTCCATCATCTCCATTCCAAAACCATTGTCTCGCCTCTCCCTCTTCTCCACTGCAAAACCAACCCCTCTCCTCTCCATCTTCTCCATTGCAAAACCACTATCGCCTCTCCCTCTTCTCCATTGCAAGACCACCATCTCTCCTCCCATCTTCCAAAGCTAGCACCAGACCTCTCAAAAGGACATCTATGGAGAAGATGCAACAGCGACTTAGGCAGATCGGCGACCAGGCGAAGTTAGCAATATTGAAGGAGATCCTTACTTGGTTTGACAATGAGTGAGAGATTTCAAGGACGGTGAGGGCCATGTGGCAATCTATGTGAAAGAGCAAGACGACGACGATGAGGGCGGCGATGTACTCCCCGGAGGTAGTCATTCCTTAGTCCTTCAAGTTCATCGAGTATCTCCTATGGGCGATGGAGCAGATAGATTCGCCCAACGCGAAAGTCAGGCAGAGGTGGTGGGCGTACAGGTCGAAGGTCGAGCATCGAGAGGATAACGAATCCATCAAGTATGGTGTGTCATTCGTGAGGGTGCACTACCAGCCGGAGCCACAGGAGTATTGGTTCTCCCACCAGAAGAGGAGGTCGGATGGTGTGACGTTGCTTCCTCGCCGTTCTCCATAGTTCCCTCGCAACTCGTGTCGCTTCAACGGCGGAAGTAGGGCTTAAGGTAAGCTTCGCACTAACCTAATCTTCCATCTGCTCATGCTTACAATATGTGTGACGGCTAATGAAAATCATGCCTAAAATCAGTCTCCGAGTACTACGCCAATCACCCTAAAATAGCTCTGGACCAAAAACAAAGTTGTGACACTGTGTACAAATAAAGAAAAATAGATTGGTTCTTCTTTCAGAAAAGAGTACTCCCTAGAATAGTGCCAATATAAGCTACTAATATTTGAAAGAGGATTTTCTACCGAGAAAGATTCGTCCAAAGAGAGCACCACCCATCCCACTGGTGGTGGATGCCAATTCTTAGATGGAGCATGGTTGGTGTCGGTAATTTTTACTTGGCACCTCGCACTCTGCATATATGTCGGTTCCATCCGTTCATTTGTGCAGTTCCACCAAAATGCAGCTGAATAACCCTATTTGCACAGATAATGAAAAAGCATGATTACATTATAGTGGCACTAGTTGATGAAACATACACTAATAAACTTCATTTTCTTAATGGGAAACTATTGCGATAGTATCACAGTATGCCATGCTGCGAGGGCGAGATGGGCCCTGTGACGCCTCATATGGTAGGCCTCATACTGGAAATCCACCCAATTCTCCCTGATACACCTTCTTCCAGTGATGAACATCAGTGTACGATAGTAGTACAAGGAGGGGCCTTGCGACATTCCAATCTCTATTTTTGTGTAGATGAACTAAAATTATGTACCAAGTTTGTAGAAACACTTAAGCATTACAATGGCACTAGTTGATTAAACATATACTAATAAAGAGAAGCACTTTCTTTATATACATTTGAAATGAAATGATAGAGAGGACACTCGGTCTATTTTTTACTTTATTATTACTTCATTTTATTGGTGGCACTAGGGTCGAGTAGGTGGCAAGCGAGGTGTACCGTGCGTCGCAAGGATGGATGCTGGGGGTGCTTAGACTAGGATGTTGAAGTTGGCTCTTTCAGTCCATATCTTCCCCCGTGATGTTTCTGTGGTAGCATTTGGTTTGTAATCCAAACTTGGTCGAGTTGGTGATGCGTCTCCCTACCTTCGTAGCTTATGTGGCGAACTTGTCTCCTGCTAGTACTCAGTTCGTTCTAGTAGTAGTTGCACAATTGCCCATTTACACTGAGATGTTGTCGGATATTGGTTCTCTATGGTTGGATTTCCTTAATGAAATCGGAGGAAACCCCCTCTTTCCATATATAAAAAAAATCAGTGCCTCAAATTAATAGTGCCACTAGATTAAGGTGCAAAATAATAACATTACTGCTTTATCATGGCAGTGCCAAAATAGTAGCATAAGAGCAGAGTCAACATGAAGGATCTTTGGCAAATGGTTAGAACAAAAAGGAACATACCTCACGATGGGAACCATATCTGCAGCCAACGCCATCGTAGAAGGGATGACACCTTTCACCAACATGGATGATTCAATTCATGGGAGCATTTTGTGCAGTTCACCTAAAATGAAGCAATGTCCCATGAGTTAGCAGCTTCTTCTTCATTAGTTGCAATAAAATTGAGCAAGATCAAGGTTGGTCGTGAAGCCCGTGGAATTTTCAACTATAATTTGGATATCATTTGTGCAGTTCAACTAAGATCAAGCGTGAAATGTATATCTCTATTTGCACAAAAAGGTGGAAAGGAGGGTGACTAACAAGTGATGAAACATACATCAAATGAAAAGAAGCATGTTCCTTATCTGAATGGAAATCCTACAAGGATAGTAACAATTTCTAAAGCAGCAGCATTGCTAGATATCAGTGTGGGTATTACGATTAACTATGACAACCATTAAATACAACATTACTTTAATGGTGCCATTGCTTCATTTTACCAGCAATATTACATTAACAGCTGCTAAAGAGTTGGTATTTGGGCACGGGAGAGTAGGTGGACCAGGACAGTTGCATTTCTAACAAAAAGAAGCAACTTATCTTACTAGGAAATTTAGCATGACATGAAAAATAGTGATATTGATTCATATTACTGGAGGCATTACATTGAAAACAACATTGGTTTAACGTGTCCTTACTTTTAACAGTGGGACTGCTACATTTTACCAATGGCATTACATTTTACAAATGGCATTACATTTTACCAATGGCATTACCAATGGTTGGTCCCATTTTTGTTTATTATAGCCACCTTAGATTGTGTGAGGCTACCAAATCTAGTGTTGGATATACTCTCTGAACTTGTCCCCCAGTCCCCACTTTGTTTCCTTTTTCAACCAATAGATCGGTTTATATTAGTTTGTACTGCGTTTCCTTTTATTTCCCTATTAGACCAAGAGACCAGTTGGATAGCCAGTCTCTACTTCTTTTTACCCCATTATTTCCTCTCTTGACCAAGTCGTAGATTCAGGTAACAAATCTTCCCCCACCCCACCCCCTTTCTTCCTTGTTTGAACCAAGTAGTACTAGATTCGACTACATTAAGTAGTTTTACCTCTTAACAGTAAAAATATAGGTGGCTTTCGAACAGCCAATCGATCCTATCCATGAGGGGGCTGAGAAATAGTCAAAGATACAAATGCACCGATGTCAGGTGATGGGCCAGTAGAGCAAGGCCACTTTAGAAGGCAGTTATACCTGAGGGTCCCCGGGATGTCGCTAGGTGGGTGGTGGGAGGCCGGATCTGCCCACACTACGACAACAAGGAAGAAAGGGTCGGAGTCCTCCCCTAGCTAGAGGTACGTGGGAGAGAACGGCAAGGCATGCTGACCGGGACGCGCCGGTAGCGGGTAAGAGTCGTTGCTAAGGACGACTGCGTGAACATTGCACCTTCTCACCTTCACCAACGGAGGCGATCTAGCCGAATCTATGACCAGCGGTGAGCAGAGAGAGAGAGAGTGTGTGGCCATCGCTGTTGTGTTTAGATCTGGAGAGGACGAGAGAGTGTGAAGAGAGCCACACTAGCAAGCAAGCACGGAGGCTCCTGCCTTTATAGTGGAGTAGTTTTCTTTTATCTACTGGAGCCGGCTTGACCTCGTCAATAACTTTCGAGAAGTCTTCATGCATGTGCCCCGGAGGTGTAGTTGTCATTATTTTGATCTGAAGCACCGGATTAACATATACGTAACACGAAAAAATGCCACATGACAAGAAACCATAACCTCACTGCCCCAAGGAGACAACATGAATCCCGACGGACAAACTAGACGAGGATCGAAGCTCAAATTAAAGAAAAACTCATAGAAAAGGGATCAATCGATAGATGTCTTAATTAATATAGCGGGCTTGACCTAGATGGTAGCCGAGTAGTCTTCATGCATGTGCCCCCAATGACCAGCACCTTGGAGGAATGCAGTTGTTGTTGTTTAACCCTCGCAGTGATCTGAAGCACATGACACGTAATATTGCGAGATGACAAGAAACCTTTCTTTTAGATTTCTCATAATAACTACAACCTTGTAGAACATAGCCTCCATGATATGTAGACGATAGCCAATCCAGCCGTCTGCTGGAGTCTGGTCACATGCATAGACGAACTGATCTCCCATGTCATGCAGGGATCGTCTAGGCACCGACGTGTTTACAACACTGCTCCAGTACTCTCGCTAGTCTTTCTCTTCTATTATCTTAGCCGACTTGCGAGGACGGGGGAGTGTGCCTATGGTCGGTTCTCAATTGCGGTCCCTCATGTGTGTGCAAATGCAATATGATGCGCGTTCTATTTGGAGAGCGGTATGCCAGACTGGCCGACCATCTGGGGAGCGACGCGAGCGCGATGGGCAGACTGTATACATATGTACCACCGTTTTCTTGAGGATTTGCTCTAGGGCGCAATCCATGGATACAAAATTAGATTTAAAAGTCGAGGGTGGGGCTTTTCCCGTGTAGTAGGAAGAGTCGTTCCACCTAGTCAGTTCGACAGAGAGGCAAGAAGATTTGGGAGTAAGCTACTGCAAACGTAGGGCCATGTGATTCACTACCAAAAAAAGACACATCAGTGACAATTTGGGCCGAACGGAATTTTTTCTGTCATGCCTATGACACTTCTATGATGTTAATTGTGACAAAAGCACGTATCATCATAGATGTGGTGGGATCCTACTTCTATGACAAAAAATCATGACCAAAAATTGGCTTTTTGTCCTGAGCGGGATGGAGACGCAGCTGCATGACAATTTTTGGGCCGTCCATGATGAAAAATATCATGGTAGAAGCGAGGGCGAGGAAAACATTGGGGAGTACCCGGTTACGGTGGCTCGTCGGGGCCGAGCAATGCACGGAGGTTTGCGCGTTCCTCTCATGTATGCGCGTGTGTTGGAGGTGTTGGCTAACTAGACCCGAGCGGTCAATCCCTTGGATGTTAACTGAACCCAATCGATTCATTCGCTGGTGACTGAACCAAAGCGATTCCTTCGCTGCTGCTGCTAACTGAACCGAGCGATCGATCACTGCTATTGCTTACTAAAGTCGATCGAGCCCCGTGCGAGACGTAGCCAGCCGGTGTTGGGTTGCCTCTCAATGAACAATGACCATTACTACCATGTGCGCGGTATGTAGAATGAGTCAAGACGTGGTGAGTCAAGCTGGTTGGTTGGTTGTGGATGAAGAGTTCCCGGTGGGGCTGGATGAACAAGACCCCGTGGTAGTAGGCCATTGCTGCTGGATGAACAAGATCCTGAGGAGGCCGCTGCACCCCAGCCAATTGGGGGTGGATGAACAGGACCCCGTCGAGGTTCTATGAAGAGTACCAGGTGGAAGCTAGATGAATAGTAGTCCGTGGATGAACGGTACCTCGTCGAGGCTGGAGGAGGTCAATGGTGGATGAATAGTAGCCCATGGAGGATGGAGCAAGGCAGTAGACGATGGACGAATATGACCCCGTTTCAATCGTAGGCACTCCAACAGATGTTCGATTCCTCTATTTTGCGGTACGCCACACCCCTCCCGATCAACAAGACCCCGTTTCGACCATAGGCACTCGAATAGAAGTCTGTTTCCTCCGTTTTGCGGTACGCCAGACCTTCCTGATAAACAGGACCCCGTTTTGACCGTGTGCGGTCGAACAAAAGGCCCATTTCCTCTGTTCTGCGGTACGCGAGACCTTGTTTCGGCTGTTCCGTCCAAGCCATTGGCTCCCGATGAACATGACATATTCCATTGCCTCCCGATGAACACGACGCGGTTTCCTCTATTCTGACCTAGCTAGTTGGCTGCCGATGAATAGGATGACATCGCTGTACGCGTTTGAGACCATGCTCGTATGTATGTACCTAGCCGTATTACCTTTCTTGCAGCATGGCTATATGTATGTGCAGACGTTATAGATTGGACTGCATGACATGCTACGTCCGTGCCTCGAATTTGACACGTGCCGGTCCTTACTTGGCCACAGTTTATCGCTGCAGAGAGACCGATCGACCATTATGTACGTACACATTGGCAACCAGACAGACAAGGCTACGTACTTTTCGACTGAGTGGGTCCCAGCTATTCCTTGCGTGCAAACATATAGCTGGTGGGTCCCAACTGTCAGGGGGAAGAGTCATTTTTTCCCGTAGTATGGATGCACTTCTTTGCATGCGAAGATGTAGCTGGTGGGTCACAACTGTCAGGGGAACACATTTCTTTTTGCAAAATACAGAGTCCCTTCCGGTGGGTCCCTGCTGTAAGGTGGAGGAATAATTATTTTACGCATAATAGGAGGCACTTCCTTGCTGCAGCCGCGGACCCACCTGTCAACCTCTCCACGTATAGTCCTCTTCCGATGGAAGTCGTTCCTTGACCATGTTGACCACACCATGGCGAGAGCACCAAATCGGTGGACGATAGGGAGGCCTAGGAAGGGGACGACACAGAGCCAGGGAAGACGCGGTAGTGGATGCCCACGCAGAGAGGAGTATGAGGATTGGCTGGTTCGGCTATGGTGTGAAGCTGCCATTGCCGCAGAATAATAGGGGTTGTGGGTGACTAAAGGGATAGCCTGGTCAGCGTTTGGAGTAGGAGGGGCGGTGAGGCCTGCGCGGTAGCACAACCGGCCATGGGAGGAAGGAGCAAGCGGCATGGCCCGCGATGGTTTGGCGGCTGGAGCAAGAAGACCAGAGGTTAAAGAAGCACGACGGCCGTTGGATGGACATCATATGGTCGCTACAGCTAGAATCGTTTATACTGACTAAGTTAACAAAGCCCGACATCTGCGTCAACTTAGTAGGCCCACAAGTCAGCCTCCAAATAAGGTGGGTCCCACCTAGCAGCAGGGGTCTTCTTTTTGTGCGTAATAAGGAGGCATTTGTGTGCGAAGAGATATAGCTGGTGGGTCCAAGCAATCAGCAGGGGGAATGTATTTCTCACGAAATACAGAGGCCCTTCCGATGGGTCCCCACTATCATGTGGAGGAATCATTATTTTGCGTGTAATAAGGAGGCACTTCCTTGCTGCTGTCGTGGACCCAACTGTCAGCCTCTCCACATATAATCCTCTTCCGATGGAAGTCGTTCCTTGATCATGTTGAGCACGCCACGTAGAGAGCACCAAGGAGGGGACAACGGCGAGCCCTAGGAAAGGAATGACCAGGAGCTGGGGAAGACTCGGTAGTTGTTTCCCACGCAGATGGGAGTATGAGGGTTTACTGCTTCGGCTGCAGTGTGAGGTTGCCATCGCCGTAGAATAACTGGAGGTCTGGGTGAGTAGAGGGATGGCTAGGCCAGCGATGGGAGTACGGTGGAGCAGTGAGGCCTGCGCGGCAGCACAACCGGCCGTGGGAGGAGGGAGTAGGCAGTCTCGCCGGCGCTTGTTTGAGCAGCTGGAGCAGGAAGAGGAGACATTGAAGAAGCACGACGGCCATTGGATGGACATCCAATAGTCACTAATCTCCTGTGTTGACTAAGTTGACACATCATTGCGTGCGCGTCAACCTTTTTTTAGGAAAGCGTATCCGTCAACCTATAGTAGGCGCACAAGTCATCCTCAAATCTGTGAAAACAGCATACAACCCATCTGCCATTATTTCTAATAATTTACAGCCCAGTTGCTAATTCTGAAGGAATTTTTGGAGCCCATATTCTTTTTGTTAGCATTACAACCCATATCGTGGCCACGGTTCAAAAATTATACAATTTTTTGCATATTTCGGTACAGTCTGAACTGTTTTTAATCCCGAAATTTTGAGTCACATTCAAACTAATTTCAAAAATAAATTTTTATCAATATAAAATCCAAATAATTGTCCACGCATAAAAATGAAGGGAATTTAAAATCTCGAAATGAAAAAAAAATTGTAGCTAATTGCCAGTTTGATGTGTTTTAAGAATGTACAACCCATTTCTTATTACTGATGGCACGTTTTCTGCGCAAGCTGAATGAAGCTCTCCTCCTCTTGAAAGATTTGCAGCCCAGCAGGGCTGACAAAGCAAGTAGGCCTTGGTTGGGTATTCTGCAAAAGAACAAAAAACTAGGCTATCCATTTTCAGAAATAAAAAAAACTACTGGGCTGGTCTTGTGGTAAACATAAAAGAAAAGGGTGGCTAGATAGGCCAGAGTGCCCCGCATAACCCACTTGACACCCTGCTTCCATCACAAAAACAAAAAAACTGGACAAGCTGCTGAGTCCTTGGTGTCAGTCGCTCATTGTGCAATTCTCTCGTTTATTGACTACGTTGACAATGGCATTTGACCCAAATGTCGGAAATCCATTAGGAGGAACCATTTTTTGGGCTTGAAATAAGGAGGCACTTGCTTGCGTACTGCCATGACCCTGGTGGGTCCGTGCTGTCATCTTCTCCACGTACAATCATCTCTTGATTGTGTATGCGTCAACCTAGTAGGCTGACAAGTCAGACTCTAAACCCGTGGCAGACAAATACAACCCATTTAAAAAATAATAGCCCATTCCATATGTTCAAACAGAAAGTTCAACATTCAGAGCAAAGTAATAGGTCTGATGCAGATAAGGTGTACTGAACTTCCATGTTGACAACCATCATAGCCAAGTTAACTATCTACTACACTAATACTCTAGTAGTGTACAAGTACTAACTTACTCTTAGCAAACTAGACGATGCCGACTGCCATCTGTGGTACACGCTAAGAGCCGGCACCGGTGTCCTCCTCCTCCCCTCGGACTTGCTAGAGGTGCTATAGGGCGCATTGATCGTGCGCATTGGCCCTTCCCATCCGGTGTGGTCCACCGAAGCTTCGGCTTCTAAGTGGAAAACCCACTTGACGAGCTGGTAGTGAAATTTGGTGTCGTGAACACATGCGTGCCCGATATCCTACAGGGCTATTTGCCGGGTGCAGGCCTCCATGTAGTTGGCCTAATCGCGGGCGCTCTTCTCGCGACTCATAGCGTCAGTGCGCTGCTGCTCCATGCCCCACTGGCGGCGCAAATCGGCGATACGCTGCTCCTCCGCCAGGCGGTCGTGCTCCAACAAGTGCTCATACTCCGCATTGCCATCAAAAGACCGAAAGAATGCGTCCTCCCTCTGTCTGCCTTCCGGTGAAAAACCGAACACTTGTTCCAGTAGTGACCGCCTCCGGCGTCGCCTATTGTGGACGGGCGGGGGCATGATGGACGTGGCGAGAGCAAGGGCAAGTGGTGAGCGACGTCAAGCTGGTGGGGGGCTTATGAGGATAGGGCGAGCAGCGTGGTGGTTCCACCTGAGAATACTAGGAACTAGTAATTATAGGTGGAAGGTGGGTGAACCAGCTTCTCGGGGGAAATGGGACGGTCATCACGGTCATAGGAATTCAATGCATAAGCAGGCATGGCTTAGTGTGCCAGCTTGCCGTGGAAAACTAGAAAAACTGAAATTATGACTGTATTGTCCTGTGAGTGGTGTGTCTCGTCCGTGCTGGGTCGCACGTCGGCATGACGGTCAAACGAGTGCGCTCGATTCATCCAGATGAGTTACGTGCATGATCCACTAGTTATTCGCGTAGGATCGAGTCGGTCGGATAGTATACGTGTAGGATTGCAATAGCTGATGAATGTTCACTGGGAGATAAGGCATTTACGAATGTTTTTGCTAGTAGTTTCTTCAGATTCGCATGTTATTTTCTTCAGAACAGCATGTCAGTTCTTTGGAGGTAGGCATTTTTACTCAAAAACCTGCCACCTTCGGATCTTGCGTCGCAAGTAAAATTGCCAGGAGTGTATTAGTAGTCTAGCTAGTGATCGATCAGTAACTTGTAAACACTGAGCGAATAGAAATAAAGAACTGCTAGTAACTTGTAAACATTGAGAACACATAAATAAGGATCATGCTATGCACGGTAGTAAGAGCCGATCCATTTGAAATGTTCGCAAGAGACTCACAGGCCTGGCATTGTAATATGTTCACGTTAGTAGCCAAAATTCACAACCAACTAGTACGATTCCCATACATAAGATCAACATGTTAATGCATCTCAATGATTCACAGATCAGATACAAATATGTAGCTCCAAAATCAAAGATCTAGAAAAACATCTATTGTTCCTACTAACAGGGATGCTTCTCTGGGCCAACATTCAATACAGAGTGAAAGACAATTTTTTTGTGAAGTCTACAATTCCTCTTCCAAACGTAAGTAGTTTCACCAACAGCTGGAACCATGAGAATGAACCACACATGATGGAGGAACATCCACTACAATATGATTTGGTCTTCTCTCGATCACACGGCGAGACTATTTTCCGAATACAAACTATAACTTAGGAAAAATGATGCCCATTGTATAATCAGACCGAAGCAATGAAGCACCTAGTGTTTGCCAATAAATAGTACAATACTACTTTTGTGCAGTCCATGAAGTGACTATCCAATCTTACTTTGTCTACATTCAAATGGCACTTCATGCAGTGACTATACTATTCTCTTATGCAGTTCCACCAAAATTGCGGTCACTTTGTTTATTTGCAAAATAGCAATAGGCAGACATCTTTCTGCACAAATATCAAGCAGCTAGTAAACATATACCCCACCTTGTATTTTCGGTTTAAACACATCTTTTCCGATTAGCATCTATCATGTTTGGCACTTGATAATTTGATATTGTCATGTTTTGCCCTGGACAATTTTGTACTGAATTGATTTGCTGGTACAGAGCAGAAATATAGCGCCTAATCTTCACCAGACCAAGGATATCCATGTTCGCAGTGATGAAATCGACACAACCGAAATTGAGCGTCCAATTATTGAACCATGTCCTACACCTCCAATGTAGGTCCACCCTGCCAATAAATTCACATGCAAACCACTAATATTACTGTCTAATGACAGTACAAAAAGAGTAGCAAGATAGTAGCAAACCATGTACCTTCGTAACGAACAGCTCATAGTGCCACCAATTGGAAATAACGGTTTGGAAGAAAACATGCTCCTAATGTTGAACCATTTGGACCTTTTGTGTAGTTCCACTAAAATCGAGCATCCCGTTTGCACAAATATTGAAAGTGTGCTTACCATAAAAGTGGCACTAGTTGAAGCATAGACTTACAAATATAAGCATTCCAATTTCTTAAAGGGAAAGGGTAGCAAGACTATTTCTAACCACCTTTATTTAGGAATAAATAAGGCAACAACGGCTGATGTCAGGAAGGCATACATAGTACAATAGTTAGTCCTAGTAGTAGTATACCATCAGCTAGAGCTAGGTGTCGCACGGAGGACGAGAAATATGGTGATAGCATGAGGTGGGCTTGTACAATACGTATGATGTAGGCAGAGGGCTTGCTGTGTTTCCTACCCCTCCGGTCTAAATGTGGATAAGATTTGGTCGACTTCTTCCTTCTTTTGCCGACACGTGGTACATCCAGCATCCAGGTTGTGTCATGCGAGAAAATGGACTGCTAGCCGAAGCCACGTGATGTGCGCTTGGGTTAAACTGTAAATAGAAGTTTACTCTTGAGTAACTCCAAAAGCAGCCACCGAAGATCCTTATTGCATTTGTTTTTCATCACCAGCACGTTGAGGTGAAAGATGTGCAGGTTTAGTGGGTCGTCTTGCAGTTTCACTGACATGTGGGACCGCATGTGAGAAAATAGATGATGGGCACACTCCGCGCTTCTGCTGGCTGGTTGAGAAGAGAGAGAGAGAGAAAGAGGGGGAGAGAGAGAGAGAGAGGAGGGTTGAGCATGGGCTCCAGGAAATTATGCGACAATGTGAGTAGTACTAGTGGTGTACCGTACTCCTGGAGAGATAATGTGTTTGCTCTATGTTACCAGCACCTCAATAGTGGGGTGGCATGGGCCATGACTAGCATTCACATCTAATAGTACGGCACACGCCACCCACACGAGTCTCTTCGGACACCAAATATCTTGGAGTCCATGCTACAACTATCTCTTCACCCTCCTGTTTTCTCTAACTTAGCCATCGCGTGGTGGGCGGGGTGGGGGTTTGCCGATAGTCGGTATCCTCAACTACGGTCCCACTTGTAAGCGAAAGTGCAACACAGCACGCATTCCCCCTTGAGCATCATGCCAGACCAACTATGTGGGGGTGCAACGCGAATACGGCAGGCTTTTCCTTTGGAACTTGTAACTTGTAAACTTTGGTTCTGCTCCATGGCGCGACTGATAGATAGAAATAACGATTTTCCTAGTGTAATGAGAAGTTTGGTTCTGGCGTGGTTCATGCATGGACTACGTACGAAAATGATGAAGTTATGCGGAAGGTAAGATAATTACTAGTACAATATACTACTACATGGAATTGATGGAAAGATAAAGATACATATGGATCCATCAATGACATCCTCACGCCCTAGTGCGACGGGTGACCAACCTACGTGTGAGGAGCAGCGGCGTTGGCAGCGAGCTCAACATGCTTCTGAACAATGTTGTCCAAGGTTGTCCGGTGTTCATAGAAGGTCAGCGTCCTATCGTCCTCCTCTTGCATGTAGTAGTCCTTGTGGACGATTTGCGCACAGACGTGGGTGATTATGTTGATGGTGTCTTGCTGCGCCAGGCACTGCGTGGCGAGCACCACCTCGACGTGGACATTCTCCGGTGCGATGGCGGGCTGTCGCGGGGCCACCAGTGCGTCGAAGAGGTTTCCACCATAGAGGCTGCTGAGGGTGGCGGGCATCACAGAGTCTGGGCACGTGGGCTGGAGGCGTACGTCAAGGTCGTCCGCAAGCTTCTTGACAACGGTGAACTTGTCGAGGAAGCCGACGAGGACATCGTCGAACAAGGAGACGAAGTTGCCGTCCAAGAGGCCTCTCGCCTTAGCTTCCTCAAGCACGACCTGGAGACGTTCCTCGGTGCCGGGCCACAGGCCAGCGTCGTGGACCATCTGGCATAGCCGGCTGATGCTTGTGCTCATCGCCTCCATGGATCTAGCTTCTAGTCAACCGATCTTGCCATTGGAGTGATCACTCTTGCCCTTGGTTAGTGTGCGTTGGTGCGTAGGATTTCGTAGAATGGACTGGCGGGGAGCCTTTATATGATAAGTGCAGACCGCGTTGTATTCACGTGTTTGTTGGCCATCTACTCCTCGGCCCTCCCCACCCTCCCTCTATGCCAATGCAGTATAGTCATCTCACCAAGACCAACTTGGGGTAAAACGAGAGAACTTTGATATTTACTGGTTTATTGGTCCCCTTTGCATGCTGCCCAAGTTTTGACCTTTATTTAACTAATAAAATGTTAATGTATGTAACCAAAAATAATCATTGAAAACTATGTTCAAATACGAATCCAATGATACAATTTTTAGTGACATGCATTATTATTATTTTAGTTAAATCTATGGTCAAATTTGCCACAAAATACTAAGGGGACCAATAAACCAGGACGGAGGTAGGAGTAGTATTTTGTAATTAATGTCATTGCATAAAGAGAATTGAGCACTACTGCATGTTGTGCTAAGTAGTCTCAAGTCAATGAAGGCATACGCACCCCACGTCTCCTATTGGGTGATTTATTTTTTCGCGGACAAAAACAGGGAATGAGGTGGGTACTTAATGCACCGCGCCTAAAAGTTTTGGGAATGTTTGGTTTTCCTAACGTGACTAATGCACCTGTACGGAGGGAGTATAATAGTAGTCTATGATTGCAATTTTTGTGGGTAGCATACCAAGCTGACCTCTCAATGAGTACAATAGTAGTCTGATTGATGAGATTGTAGATTTGAGCCATCTACCAGAAGGGAGAGTGTATAATATCATCGGGAAGTACGTTCAAAACCGGATAAAACAATACTCCACGTATTTATTTACAGAGGGAGTAGTATATTTTTTGTGTCATGCATTACTAGATATTGCTAGTCAAATACTAAATCCAGACGAGGTGGTAGTACTACTAAATCCAGAATGTGGTGCTAGTAGTATTGTACTACCCGTTGGTCAAATTATTACGTACTGCTCCTCATAATGAAGTGACAAGACCCTGCGCCAGAGATGACACCCGAGTGTAGGCCTCGTGTTCGGGATACCAACCTCGGCCTCACCGTGTGTAGTCACTATCATCATGGTTGTAGAGCTAGCCTGCTTACAACTAGCCATTTTCGACATAATTTCACGTGTGTTGCCACGAGTATCTCTACTATTTTCTTATATGAGTAAGATGCCCGTGCATTGCGTGGAACACCAAGATTGGGGGTGGACGGCACTGGCAGTAGCCATCACGTGAGATTGTTCCATGGCCTTCTAGATTTGGTGTGGAAGAGATAAGCCTGATTGTGAGAGAGACAGAGTTATTTGTAAATAGGGAACAAGTGCGGGCAACTTTTTGCAAAACTACATCAGTTTGCTTTGTATGCGTCAGATCTAGATCCGACGAGTATTGATGAAAGATGGCAGGCACACCATCATCATTAACTCAAAGGTGTTTATAGGAGTAGTATAGAGAAATAGAGAAACTCTTATAAAAAACTAAGTTCATGATGATGGTGTGCCTGCCATCCTGCAATATAGACCGTCCAATCTATATCTAACGGATAGAAAGAAAACCATGGCAATTGTGCAAAAAGATACCCGCACCCCTCTCCACATTTGTAGATAAGGCCTTCCCTCATTGATCTTCGTCTCCCACAAGATAAGCAACTTTTAGAAATGCATCTTGATGTTCCATGCAATGCACAAGCCTCTTGCTGGTAATAATAAATATTGTACTCGAGTAATGGGTATATATCGTTGCTGCACCTCTGCACGCAAACATTTATCGTAACATAGTACTACCATGTGTTGTATAGTCGTAATATTACAAGTTTCAAACTGATATTACAAATGCTAGGAGTACTGCTGCACCTACGATAGGGGAATTATTAGGAAGTTTACGTAAGAACTTTAGTTACTTTAGGTGGATGCAGCATTATCGTACAAACTAAAATCCACCGCCCTGACAAGTCACTAATGGGCAAATAATTTTTTGAGTCTCTCGTGACTTGATGTTTCAAAAACAAATCCAGCTCCTACGGAGACTTTGTCATTTAGGCTTAGACGATTGCGGTGATCAGCACACAATTCATTCTTGCGCCAGAGATCGCCATACCTCATTACCTTGAGCACACTTGCCTCGAGAACAAATAACCTATCCAATTTAATGTTAGATGTGCTGCCTCGGTAGTCGATCAAATCAATTTCTGTAAGATGGAGATCAAGGCATTCAATGAGATTGTTATAGTGAGCACATTTTTCACTTTCGTGTCTTTTTTAGCTACAAAAGATGAGAACCTATTAGAGCAACTGGCTGTATAAGATTGTCGTGTCATCGGGAGGTACCAATATAATTCGCTCAGACAATGGGGTTGGCTCTAAGGCTAGAGATATGTTTTCACTCTCTCTCTTTCTCTTTCCTCTATTTACCTAAGAGCATGTTTAGAGCTTGGGCATTTTTTGCCTTCCACTATGTGTCCGATGCCATATTTCTCAAAAGTATGCCACATAATACTCATCGATGTCAAATCAAAAGATTTTTGCACCGCTCTAGCGATGTGGGAGAGTTGGCACCGCTGTGCACACAGACCCACATGTATAATCAAATGAACTGCACCAACTCAACCAGCCTCTCCCTCTCCCAAACAATTGTTTTTTATTGCCTCAGTCATCTCCCTCTCCCACGCAAGTGTTTTTTCATTGCGTGAGTTAATTTGGCACCGAAACAAAGTAGGTGATTCAGATTGGGGCAGTAGGTGAGCAATGGAGGGGATCGATGCCAAATGCATCACAAGTGAATTTGGCACGTGTTTTGGCCTATATAGTGGAGGGCTGTTATAGCCCACTTTTGTAATACCTCATATTTTAATTTAAAATTTTGACCATATATTTACCTAAGAAAATGCCAATGCATGTCACCAAATATTATACCATTTGAAATTATGTTAAAATACTAATCGAACGATATAATTTTTAGTGACATGCATTAACATTTTGTCAGTTAAATCTATGGTCAAAATTTGACACTACAAAATACGAAGAGTAAACCAGGACGGAGGTAGTACCTGCTCTTAGGCTAACCATAGAGTTACTAGTCTAAGTTACTTGCCACTATGACTAGCCTAGGCTACTAGTAGTACAACAAAAAATGATGCAGGTAATCACATAAGAAAAAAAATACTAAAAACATTTCTTTCGGTGCAATACATAGATGCAGTTTTGAACACTATACTTGTCATCATAATTTGGGAAAATTACGGAAAAATTGAGCTATGTTGTGATTACCGTTTACTAATAGGAAAGAAGTTTCACCTCGATGTGTAGCTTCTCCGTGCATGAAAAGCATGTAACGAATCCAACAACTTGATCCAGATTGGGGCCGATAGATTTTATTGCCAAGATCTTCACTCTGCACACAGACTGGGTCAAGCTTGTGGGAATCATTTTCTGGATGACAGTCGTAAATACATTAAGAAGAAACTTAAAAATGTGAATTTCAAGAAGACGGAGAAGCATATGAGTGTTGTACCTGAACGATTACGTATCCAATAAAGGACTCGGAGAATTTTGCAGACGAGTACACCAACGCTGTCAATTTCGGCGCGTCAATGACCCTACTTTTTGTTGGACCTTCTAGATTAGATACAAGCAATCTGTCAAGGAAAGGCGCATTCCTAATGACCATAATGTGGAACAGCTGGAGTGATCTCTTCCCAATTGATGTGTTGTTGCGGGGCCAGCAAGACACATAAATCCATCAGAGATTCATTGAGGCGATGTGGAGGCTAATGACACGGGGATCTGCAAAAACGAAGGTACTCGAGCGCAGTACAACTGTGGAGCAGGTGCTCCATAGCCTTCTCCGAGATGCCAACGTCGAAGAGGTCGAGCTGCTTGAGTTGAGGGAGAAGAAGGCCGGGTGCGGAATCTGGGGAAAATAGCAGCAGCTGAAGCTAGCGCGGTGCAGCATTGGCGTGAGGCGGAGAGCGGATTGCAGCAGAGAGCGACATCGTCCAACTTCAAACCAGAGCTGATCTAGGGCAGGGGATAAGAACCACTCGTCGAACTTGGCTTGAACCTTGCAGTTGGTACTGAACATGCAGATGTCATGTCTTCTGGCTGGCCCAGGGTGCGATGAAAGGATCTTGGAGACTGCGACCATGTGTTCACAATCCCTATCACAGAGGCAGCTGTCGATGGTGAGGTTGAGGCGGACGCAGCGCTAGAGGGAGCGCCACCATCGGGAGAGCAGGGTGGTCCGCATGGCAAATTTGGCGGGGAGGAGGTTGATGATGACGACAAACATGTCGTCGCGGAGGCTGCTGATGAAGTCCAGGCTCGCCGGATGTGATTTTGGCTCGAGCCGCCTCCGCTTGTTGGCTGCCTCAGAGACCATCTCAGCCGGCGGCAACGACGGTGTATACATGTGCTGGTGTGTATTGTGTGTTTGGTGTGCGTGAGTGCATCCTTGTGTGCATGCCGTTGGGCAATGGTGAAGTGTGCGCGAGTGCGTCCTTCACGCGGAAGAAGTGTGCCCACAATTTACTAGCGTGCCGGGTGCTACCGCGAGTGGTTTCAACTTTGTTTATATCACTGCGAGTCAGATGGGCCTCTAGTTTACTTATTTTCACCCACTGCCACATGGGCCAACACACGAAGAAAGAGAACACGAGCTGACAAGGCGGCATGTGGACTGGTTGACCAGTCAACTAAAAAATATACGGAGCTATACACTGACACAGTGACCATATAATCCCTCGGTATAGAGAGTTCAAGTTAGAGAGGAGGCTCGTGGGAGATAGTAGAGAGAGAGAGCTACTCCCTCTGTTTTATAATGTAGTGCCTATATTTTTGTTGAAGTCAAACTTTTGAAACATTGACCAAGTTTATAAAAAAATTGCTTATATCTACAATACCAAAGATAAATGATAGTATGAAGTAAGTACATGTTGTGATGAATCTAATGATCGTTCCAGATGTAAATGTTTTTCTCCACATATACCAGGTCAAACTCTTCTGAGGTTTGACTTTCCAAAACATCCATATGTTTATGGACATGAGAGAGTACCTAACTAGAGAGAGGGGAGAGAGAGAGTATGTGTGAAATAGAAAGAGTGAGTGAAAAAAGTTTGTGTGTGATGACCCACACGTATAGGGGATCTATCATAGTGGATAAGTAAGAGTGTCGAACCCAACGAGAAATGACAAGCGGTTTTCAGTAAGGTATTCTCTGCAAGCACTGAATTAGTAAGTAACATATAGCTTTGTGATAAGATAATTTGTAACGGGTAACAAGCAATGAAAGTAAATAAGGTGCAGAAAGATGGCCCAATCCTTCTTGTAGCAAAGGACAAGCCTGGACAATTTCTTATAATGAGAAAAGCGCTCCCGAGGACACATGGGAATCATCATCAAGCTAGTGTTCATCACACTCATATGATTCGCATTCGTTACTTTGATAATTTGATATGTGGGTGTGATGAAGCCATGTACCAAGGGCAGGGTCATGGACCTGTCCAAGGTACCCTCCCCAAGGACACCTCTAGAAGAAACTGCCTTTCAGTCGACCTGGAAGGATTCCACTCGACGGACTCGAAGACACTCGACCATGAAGACTTACTCGACCACCAGGAGATCCAGGGTCACTCTGCATCCAAACGGTCTGTTATTAAGTAGTCTTTATGGCCATGATATCACTTTATGTAAGACGTTACCAGTAATGCCAGGACTTTATGTACATTGAACCCTCCGCTACGTGGGCTGGCTGGGGTCCTGGCACACTCTATAACTCATACGCATATAATCCAGTCGACCGCCTCCGGGCTCCGAGACGTAGGGCTGTTACTTCCTCCGAGAAGGGCCCGAACTCGTAACTCCCTTGCGTATACAACTACTCCATAGCTAGGATCTTGCCTCTCCATACCTACCCCCTATTCTACTGTCAGGCTTAGAACCACGACAGTTGGCGCCCATCGTGGGGCAGGTGTCTTAGTGACTTATTGGAGAAGTTGCAATTGTTCCGATCGCCTTCACCATGGTTTCTGGCGGAGTTTTGGTGGAGGGCCGCGCGATCCATCTCGGCGCGCTCACGTTTATCGCCGACGACTCTACTTGGCTCCAGGAGGCTCCACTCGACATCGATGCGCTCCCAGTCCGTGGGGCGACACACTTTCGCGCATGTGTCCGCGGCGTCCTGCTGCGGCAACCGTCTGCCCCGTATTGGTCGACCCCTGGATCGTCCTCCCTCCCTGTCTCCCGCCAGCGCAAGCGCTCTGGTCGGTCGAGGCTTCAGCGGTGGGTGAGAGACGTAGTGGCTCACCAATTGGCCACCACCCAAGTCGCGGCGATTGATCCCGACGAATCTCTCTACGGCCTGTTCGATCTGTCGACTGGCTCCATAGAGACTGCATCCGAGTGCGACAGCAGTGATCCAGCGGCGGAGGTCCTGATGGTCAACGGGCCTCGTAGTCCGCCCGGCTTCCCACGCACTGACGGGGGGGACGGCGGAGGCGACCCAGCTCAGGTCCACGAGGAGTATCAACCCGAGCCACTCACTTCGTTGCAAAGAGAAGATCTTCGCCACCGGAACATGGATGCTCTACATACTCCTATCGTAGGAGAAACCCCCGAGGCTCGCGCCTTGGAGGACGCGCAATTGGCCAACTTGGCTGAGCGCACTCGACTAGAGAACCTCCAGCGAGCACTCGACGAGCGTGCGCGGCAACGAGTTCCAGACTCCAGTCGACGTCAACTCTTTCCGCCACCGACTCACGTATATCGAACCCCAATTCAGAATCTGGCAGCTGCAGCCCGTATAGCGGAGTCGATTCAGCCCTCTCAGTCAGAGGCTGGCAGAGGCTTGATGCAGATCAGAGATTTGCTCCAGGCAGCAGGAGATCAAAATTCAGCTGTATCACAGTCGCGTAATAGGATTCACAGTCGATCCGTCGCTGCGAATATAGTCCAGTCGGCCCATAGCCCGATATCACCCCTGCGGCGTGAGGGACATGGGGGTCGACATGATCAGTATGATGACTGATTCGATCGCGATGATCAGCGTCGAGTGGCCACTCCTCCCCCAAGGGGTGGGTCTTACGCCCCTCGGCAGCAAGATGACAGACGCCAACACAGTGTTGGGCGAAGGGTTCCAGTCGACCCCAGAGAACCAGGCTTTGACGCGAGGTCCATTATCGTGCAAGGTCTGGTCGACCGGAACAGAGCTCACCAAGAAGGCCATGACAGAGATGCGCCCACTAGCAGCCTAGTTCATGTCTCAGGACCAGAGTGTTTTAGCAGAGCCATAAGAGCCGCGGTGATCCCTCCCAACTTCAGGTTGGTGACTTGGGTGAGTAAGTTCACTGGTGAGTCCAAGCCTGATACTTGGCTTGAGGACTACTGAGTGGCTGTTCAGATTGGCGGTGGTAATGATGAGGTGGCCATGAAACACTTACCGCTTATTTTGGAGGGCTCGGCCAGAGCCTGGCTGAATTAGTTGGCTCCTAGCAGCATTTACACTTGGGAAGATCTTGCCCGAGTGTTTGTCAGGATATTTGAAGGAACGTGCAAACGGCCTGCAGGTCTAACAGAGCTGCAGGTTTGCGCACAAAAGTCGAATGAAACCCTGAGAGATTACATCCAGAGGTAGATCACATTGCATCATACGGTGGAGAACGTATCTGATCACCAAGCAGTCTGTGCCTTCAAGGAAGGTGTTAAGAACAGAGAGTTAAGTTTGAAGTTTGGTCGGACCAGAGACATGACTCTGAGTCGAATGATGGAAATTGCCACCAAATATGCCAATGGCGAAGAAGAGGATCGACTCCGGAGTGGCAAGTACAAGCCGAGCCAGTCGGAAAAAGGGAACTCCAGTCGGAAGCAGAAGCAAAAAGCTGAGCCAGCTGCTCCTGGAGAAGCCTTGGCCATGACTCAGGGCAAGTTTAAAGGGAAGCCCAAAGGATCTTGGAACCCCAAGAATGTGAAGGCCAAGGAAGGAAACGACGTGATGGATTTGCCATGCCACATCCACACGAAGAAAGATGAAGAGGGTAACTTCATTTACTCGAAACATACCACTCGCCAGTGCCGGCTCTTAATCCAGCAGTTTCAAGGGAAACAGCCCAAGGATAAAGAAAAGGAGTCGGACAAGATTGAGGACAAAGAGGACAGTGATGAAGGATACCCCCATGTTAATTCCACCCTGATGATTTTTGCTGATGTTGAGAGCAAAAGTTGATTGAAAGTTATCAACCGGGAAGTGAATATGGTTGCTCCAGCAACACCTAGTTATCTGAAGTGGTCTCAGACCGCCATCACATTCGACCAGTCCGATCATCCGACACACATAGCCACCCATGGGAGGCAAGCTTTGGTGGTCGACCCAGTCGTCGAAGGCACTCGACTGACTAAGGTTCTGATGGACGGTGGCAGCAGACTGAACATATTGTATGCGGACACGCTGAAGGGAATGGGCATTCCGATGTCCAGACTCAGTTCCAGCAACATGAGTTTCCATGGAGTCATTCCTGGAAAAAAGGCTGAATCACTCGGCCAAATTGCTCTTGATGTGGTTTTCGGCGATTCAAAGCATTTCCGCAAAGAAAACTTAACATTTGAAGTTGTGGATTTCTAGAGTGCTTATCACGCCATTTTAGGCATGCCAGCTTATGCACAATTCATGGCTCGACCATGTTACATGTACCTCAAATTGAAGATGCCTGGTCCCAAAGGGGTGATCACCATCACAGGCAATCGGAAAAAGGCAGAAGAGTGCTTTCAGAAGGGCTCAAAGATCGCCAATGCTCAGATGGCAGTGGTAGAGCTGCAGGAATACCAAAAAACCGCAGATCCGAGTGATTTGTTGCGAGCCAAGAAGCCTGCTACCGAATCAGCGTTTCAGTCGTCTGGTGAGACAAAGCCGATTCACAGCCACCCGACCAACCCTAATGCTGCTCTGACTCATATCTCAACAACACTCGACTCCAAATAGGAAGAAGCGCTCATCAAGTTCCTCCATGAGAACTGGTACATCTTCACATGGAAGCCTGCTGACATGCCGGGTGTTCCCAGGGGGCTGGCTGAGCATCGCCTACGAGTCGACTCAAAGGTGAAACCTGTCAAGGAACATCTTTGACGGTCTGCCAACCATAAGAGAAAAGCCATTGGCGAGGAGGTAGCTCGTCTCTTAGCAGCAGAGTTTGTCCGAGAGATTTACCACTCCGAGTGGCTCGCCAATGTTGTCATGGTCCCCAAGAAGGACAAGTCACTTCGCATGTGCATTGATTTCAAACATATCAATTGGGCCTGCCCGAAAGATCATTTTCCTCTCCCCCGCATCGACCAAATAGTCGACTCGACTGCAGGATGTGAGCGCCTTCTTTTTTAGACGGCTATTCCAGTTATCATCAGATCCGTCTGTATGGACCCGACAAGATCAAAACATCTTTTATCACCCCATTCGGATGCTTCTGCTATGTCACCATGCCATTCGGCCTCAAGAATGCCGGAGCCACATTCATGAGGATGATTCAGAAGTGTTTGCTCACTCAAATCAGTCGGAACGTGGAAGCATACATGGATGATATTGTGGTCAAATCACGGAAGGGTTCCGACCTGTTGAAGTGTCATGTAGTCAAATCACGGAAGGGTTCCAACCCATCATCTACTTATTACATCCCAATGCCTTCCTCTAGGCCCAAATAATGGTGAAGTGTCATGTAGTCGATGTTCACATAACACCACTAGAGGAGAGACAACATATATCTCATCAAAATATCGAACAAATACCAAATTCACATGACTACTAATAGCAAGACTTCACCCATGTCCTCAGGACAAACGTAACTACTCACAAAGCATATTCATGTTCATGATCAGAGGAGTATTAATATGCATTAAGGATCTGAACATATTATCTTCCACCAAATAAACCAATTAGCATCAACTACAAGGAGTAATCAACACTACTAGCAACCCACAGGTACCAATTTGTGGTTTTGATACAAGATTGGATACAAGAGATGAACTAGGATTTGAGAGGAGATGGTGCTGGTGAAGATGTTGATGGAGATTGACCCCCTCTCCATGAGAGGATCGTTAGTGATGACGATGGTGATGATTTCCACCTACCGGAGGGAAGTTTCCCCGGCAGAACAGCTCTGCTGGAGCCCTCGATTGGTTCCGCCAAGGATCCACCTCGTGGCGGCGGAGTTTCGTCCTGTAAGCTTGCTTATGATTTTCTTTCAGGGTAAGAGACTTCATATAGCAAAATATGGGCACCAAAGGGCCAAAAGGAGGCCCACGAGGCAGGGGGCGCACCCAGTAGAGGTGGGCGCGCCCCCCACCCTCGTGGCTAGGGTGTGGGCCCCCTCTGGTACTTTCTTTGCTCAATAATTCTTATTAATTCCAAAAATGACTTTCGTGGAGTTTCAGGACTTTTGGAAGTGTGCAGAATAGGTTTCCAATATTTGCTCCTTTTCCAGCCCAGAATTCCAGCTGTCGACATTCTCCCTCTTCATGATAAACCTTGTAAAATAAGAGAGAATAGTCATAAGTATTGTGACATAACGTGTAATAACGGCCCATAATGCAATAAATATTGATATAAAAGCATGATGCAAAGCGGACGTATCTATGTGCGTGTGTGAAAGAGACATGGACAACACACGATAAAGTAGAGAAAAAGCAAGGTTGCCTTATACAAACATATCACCCATGCATCTTTGATAGTGGAAGCATGGTGAGGAGATATTGTGTGGTTGTTTGCAACCGAGAAGAAAGACCCCTAGCACGTGGCTAAGAGAGGTCTGACAAAAAAGGTAGAGAGGTCGAGAGAGACGTACGGAGAAAATGCAGACATGGAAACTTTGACCGGGTTTACGCAACTATTATTTATATCTACAATACCAAGGATACATCATACGAAACATCTCATGATGAATCTAATGATATATGTTTGTCGTTCTAGATGTAAATTTTTTCTCCATGTACATGGTGAAACTTTGTGATGTTTGACTTTTCAATAAATCTATATGCTATGGACCGTAAATAGTACCTAAGTCGAGAGAGATCAAGTGCTTGTGAAGGAGAATGAGTGAGTGTGCAAAAAGAGTGTGTGTGTGTGTGAAAGAGAAAGGGACAACAAATGATACATTAGAGAGAGAGAGAGAGTGTGTGTGTGTGTTCGTTTCTTATGCAAACATATCACGCATGCATCTCCGAGATAGAAAAGCGAGGTGAGGAGATACATGAAGATAGCTAGTGCATGATTTTTTGCAACATAGAGAGAGACACCTATAGCACATCTCCAATAGAGGTCTGGCCAACTAGATACAAAGGTCGAGACGGACGCATGGAGAAGATGGATGCATGGGGAGGGATAGAGGTTGTGTTTATGATAGAGAGATCCCCTTGAGATTGTGAGGGGAATATATGGGTGGGAGATCGAGGGACGAGGTGTGGGTGCGATAGAAAGATGCCCCGAGAGAAATAAAGATAGAACAGGTGAGGGAAATAGACAATGCACATGTTTGTGATGGAGACTAAGAATTAGTCATATACATATAGGGGGTTTGTGTGTGCCTACAATTGAGTGAGAGACAATCATACTTGGCTAGGCGTGAGATTGTGTATGTGTGCGTCTGAGATGGAGAGTGAATGAGGGAGAGAGAGAGAGAGATTTTTAGATGGATCTATCGAGTGCGAGTGAGATATGCATGTGTATGTGTGACCCAGGGAGATGGAGAGTTTGAGAGAGAGAGGGAGGAGCTCCGAGATGGTAGAGTGGTGTGTGATAGAGCTACGGGAATGAGCTAGGGAATTCGTGTGCGTAGGATGAATGCACCCAAGATATTTAGCTTGGACTAGGGAATCATACATAGTGTGCCAGAGAGACCTATACATGGAGTGTGCATGCGAACTACAAAGACCCCCCTCCCACACACACAGAGAGAGAGATAGAGATAGAGAGAGGGAGAGGGACCAACAAGGTTTGTGTTTTGGATGTGGGCGATAGAATTGAAGATTGTCGCCGAGAGAGAGAACAGGAGTCCAGGAGAGGGGGAGGTCGCATTTATGCATCAAAGACTAATATAAACCATGTTTCGATATAAATTTGAATACAATTATTTGAATTTGAGAACATGTTGTCTGCAATCCACACCTGAACGGAGATATGCGTATCAAACAAGTTCATTAATTTGACTTTCAACATGTTCATGGAGTACTATTATACTCGACAACATGTTACTCGATTGGGGTGTTCAATTTTGGATTTATTGCACTATTTTGACCTGGTGGACGAGCTATTTCATTGAATCGAGATATTTCATTTTGCGTTTGATTCCTGTTTTTGAGTGGGTTAACTATTTGTCATATAGTAAATCGTTAGCAACGAGCATGTAAAAACACATTAGTCCCTCGCCACCTAAAAAAGAAGTGGCAAGCTAATATTTAAAATTTGATTCGACTCAACTTGGTAAGGTAGACGTGGATGCTCGTTCTCCCAAAATTTGAATGAACTACTAAACACCCATTGCTCGATGGGATTACCCAAGCAAATAAATGGGAGACGCAAAATTACCGGCCTATGTGGGACATGCATCAATTGGCCCGTTGTACATCGAGGGTCCATTCGTAACTTCATCCAAGCGCACCTTCTCCTCGGCCAAAATGACAGGTGACGAATAATTCATACACCATGGGCGGCAAAACACCCTCTCCTCACACGAAATCGCTCGCACCGACTATTTCAAAACACACCCTCCTCGCCCGAAATCCCTCGCGCCTACTATTTCGAAACACGCCCTTCTCGCCCGAGATCGCTCGCGCCAACTATTTGGGAGAAGCAAACTTACTCCACTGTCCCTGATCCTCAGTGCACAGACCCAAGCGCAGAAGCCTAAAGGAAAGGGTAGAACTATAACCCC
>NC_041385.1:319254212-319315376 GCF_002162155.2 Triticum dicoccoides | reverse complement strand
GTTCGTAAGACATGGTTCCCCCTCCCAATTCCCTATTCATACCTCATGGGTGCCCAATCATCTTTTCCCCAGAAGCTCCCTTCTCCCCAGCCGCGAAACCTCATCCCCTCCTCCATGGCGCCCCCACCACCAAATTCACCGCCGCCCTCCTGCCGAATGTCGAAGACGCTGTCTGTTTGCCGTCATGCACTGGGCCGTGTGCCTCTTACTCCGTGCTGCCCGAGCTACCTCGACGACGGCCGCGTGAACCGTAGTGGAGCCGATTCACCCCCACCATTGTGCACAGCGCCGGAGCGGCTCCAACTTCGGATGCGTCCAGGGCACCGACACTGCTTTCCCCTAGCTATCGACCATTGTGACATCTCTACTTTCCTGCCGCCGGTAGCCACCGCAACCACGCCAGCCTCTCTAACTCGGTAGCTGGAGCTGCCTACTTCAACGAGCTGCAAGATAGGTCTTACACTGATCTCAAATCACTTTATTCAGGTATCAGTTGTTTGAATTTTTATTCCGGGACAATCGATTCCCAACGGGAAGCAGCACCCCTCGAGGCGGCAAAGATCCTAGGCTACCGGTTGGCTGGTGTCTAACATAAGGGAGCCGGGGTGCAAGTTCGCCACAGAGGCAACACTTAGGTGGCTATCTTGGAGTTGCATGGGTTGAAGGTACTGTCGCTGCCGGATCTAGATGACGGCGAGTCTTTGTGGATTCGCTGCGGGCAGCGCAACCACGCCAGTGCGATGGGGCGGGGAGCGGGGTTTTGGTTCGAGCTCTCGTGGCCAGGGATGGCGAAGGCAGGCTACTCTGGTGGTGGTCGTTGGCTCTTTTGGGAAGATTATGTACACACTACTAGGAAAAGGGCTATAGATAATATGGACATTAATGGCGCACCACACATGTGGTGCGCCACTACTATATAGCAGTGGCGCACCATGTGTTGGTGCACCATTAAACTCTAAATACTAATGGCGCACCACATCCACGGTGTGCCACTACTATTTTTTTTAATTTTTTTCAAAATTAGTAATGGCGCACCAGGGGATAGTGCGCCATTACTAGTAAACTAGTAATGGCGCACCACACCCTCGGTGCGCCACTACTAATTTTTTTTCAATTTTTTTTCATTTTTTTCATTTTTTTCAGAACTAGTAATGGTGCACCGTGGGTGTGGTGCGCCATTACTACTTTAACTAGTAATGGCGCACCACTCCCATGGTGCGCCATTACTAAGTATGACCAAAAATTCCACTCAATGCCCCTCCTCCCCCGTGGACTGCCTTTTCAGTTTTAAAAAAATAAAAGAAAATGATGGAAATGTCAAAAAAATAAAAGAAAATAAGTTTCCCATGTGATATGTGGTCTACTTGTTGGGAAAATTTACAAATATGAATTTCGACTTTATTTGCAAAATCTCTCTGGAATTTGTAAAATGGGCATAACTTGAAAAGTTACATCCGAATTGAACAGGGGAATCCCGTTCAAGATTTTCAGAATCCCCAAAAACCTAACAGAAAAAAAGATACAAGGCTTTTAAGATCTAGAGGGGGGGGAATGGAAAATAATTCAAACTTACTAGTGGCGCAGCATTTGCTAGGTGCACCACTAGTAACAGAAAAAAATGGTTTCGCATTTCTTTTTGGTATTTTTTTTCAAAAACTGATACGTAATATGACTGGGAAGTTTGAAATATTTTTCAAAATTTTATCATACTCATGAACATGAACAAAGTCCTAGACATCAACAAGGTTTAATAGGATTGATATGATAGACATATCAATAAGTGCCTGTTAAGTGAGGTGGTGTTGGTGTTGGATAGAACTGCGAAGTTAGGCCTGCTCGGGCTGGAGTAGTGTGAGGATGGGTGACCTTCCGAGAAGTTTGACCACTTAATGCGATTTGACTTGAGATTAAGCATATTGACCCGAGATTCAGCCATAGTGACCCGAGATTAAGAAAAAAACGAAAAAAATATTATAAAAAATATTTGATTTTTTTAGTAATGGCGCACTTCTATGTGGTGCGCCATTACTAAGTCAGATAGTAATGGCGCACCATGTGATATACTAATGGCGCACTCCCTGGTGCGCCATTAGAATCTGGTATACTAATGGCCGACTAGGGGTGCGCCATTAGTATTAATTACTAATGGCGTGATGCTAGTGGCGCACCTGTAGTACGCCATTAGTAGCCAAAACAGGTGCGCCACTAGCAGGCCTTTTCCTAGTAGTGACAGTGTCATTCGGGAGGCAGAGGATGGTCATCAAACCATCTGATGTAGATCGGACAGTACCAAAATAAAATAAAATCGCGTCACCCCAATTTAGTTTGCAGTCAACAGACAGGTGACCACTCTTGTACCTTACTGTTGATCTCTTAGGGTATTTCTTCAGATCAGAGATATGTGTCGTTCTTAACATATTGTGTTCTCTGCATCTTTAGCCTCACCGTCTTCCTTCTCACCGCAGCTGCTCCAACAAGGGAAGCATACTCCATAAGGGAGCTATAGTCCCCACTCAACAGTTCCCTGCATCGAATGTGAGCGCCCAACATGGACAGCCACAACAACTGCAGGGCCATCGACAAGTCAGCACATGATGATAACTACTATGGATGGCGGCTAGATAGGTTGTACCCTCATCTTACTTGTGTGCAACATTTATGGCTTTGTTATTCATCTAAGCATGGAAAATAGATTATCACATTTCAATGTATATTCATGTTGATCGCTTAAGAGTCTTGTTCAGGACTTAAGGTTGTTCCATAGTACAAATAAGAGACTTGTTCTTTAGGTAACGTTGTCCCCTAGTTATCACCCATCAGCCAATGTTACACTACTGCAGGATGGTCCAAACGCAACAGTCGAATCGTAGACCCTTTGACAAAGCTGTGCGCGACACATCGATTACAAACGATGATGTAATAAAACCGTCAAAAAAGATGCAAAATGTTTGCGACGGCAGCAACATCAAACAGGGTTCATATTAGATTTGCGTGTGCAATGAGTGGCAAACGATTAATCTAGAAGGACTGTTTGCGATGATGCAGAACAACAGAAACGGGCAGCCACAAGAGGTTGTGTGCGATATACATCATACGGTTCAATAGGATGAACTGTATGTGATTAGGCAACACAGTGGAAACAGTTCAACTTAACAAGATGTGTGTGATACGCGGCAAACAGGTCCGTAATTAGAAATGTGTGCGAAGACCAATAATAACACAAATGATTGCTGCTTGTAAGTCGTGTGATTTGCTCTGTCTAAAAAAAGAATAACATGTATACATATATATAGACACACAGCCAGTCTATTCTGATAATATTAGCAGAATAACTATTCAGCACTGCACGTTCAATGCAAGTGCACGTTCAACGCAAGTGCACGTCATTGTTTGAACCAAGTGCACTGCAGTACTCAGTCGATTGAACTTCGTGTCGAAAAAACTGCACACTGTGTTTTTTGTTACTATTTTCGCTCTAGTTTTTTAATCATTTATTAGAACGACGCATTTAATATACCAATGAGAATCTATGGATTAGGCGCAACTTCGCCATGTTGAACACTTTTCGAGATTCATGATAGTTCAAGAGCAGTTTCAAAAATTGTGCTACTCACGACGAATGTCACTGAGCGTTTTTCACGTTTTCTTCTAATCTGCTCATCGGAGTCAAGCAAATGAGATAGCGTTGGAAAGACATCATCAAGGCGCATCTTTTTCGTATCTATTATTTTCTCTAATTCGTTACGGTTTAAGAGCAGTTCAAATTTACTAAATCGCTGAATTGTGCTTTTCAAACTTTTTTGAAATTTTCGGTACTGTTTTCTCTCCAGTTTTTAAGCGTTTGTTGAAATGAGGCGTGTGATACGCCATTCGAAAGATACAGACAAGGTTCAACTTTCATATGTTGAAATATTTTTCAGATTCCTTACGGTTTTAAGTTAATTTTGAAAATTGTGCGGCGGACGACGAGTGGCAGCGGCCGTTTTTCGTGAAATTTTTACAAACTGCTGGGCGGAATGATTCAAATGATATGTTGTTCGAAAGATCTCGATGAGGCGCAACTATTTCATGTAGAACACTCTCTCTAATTCTTTACGGTTTAAGAGGAATTTCGAATTTACCGAAATGCGGACATTGTTTTTTCTCGACCCAAAATCGTCGTATGTACTGCATCAGAAAGAAAACCGCACTTCTTTCCGACCAAAAACCGCACTGCATCAGGCCGACAAGTGCACTGCATGATTTCTTTTTTATGGGATGTAAATTGTCCCAAAACAGGTAGCAAACCACACTTCTTTTAGACTAAAACCCGCACTTCATCAGACGGACAAGTGCACTGCATGATTTTTTTGTGGGACATAAATTTTCCCAACCGAGGTAGCAAATTGCACTTCTTTAGACTAAAACCCACACTTCATCAGACGGACAAGTGCACTGCATGATTTCTTTTTTGCGGGACGTAAATTCTCCCAAACAAGGTGGAGTGCACTACATGTCAAGCGTTGGTGAACCACAATCCTATGAAAACTGAATCTCGAGACTACCGTAAACTGGCTGCGACACTACCAAAAGTGAACTTCTTGATTTTTTTCCAAACTCAATTTTTTACGTGCGTAGACCAGGCGAGTGGACGGCAAGGACTGAGCAAGTGAACCACACGTAGCGAGAAGTGGGCTGCTTTCTGAGGTGTTTTTGTTTTTGGATTACCAAGTGAACCACAAATGTGTTTTATAGTGAACTGCGTGAGAGAACAAAGTGAGCTTCAAAAAACATACATATCCATTCATTACACATCCACACTCACACTAGTGAACTGAACCCAGAAACAGCGAACCCGTGTAGTCCACTTCCGAAGAGGAGCGTTGCACTACATCAATAAACAACCAAAATTCTGGAATGGTTAATATGCCTATCATTGATGCATACTGCACGACAGTCGTCGTTGATCCACGGGTGCCCAACAGGCTTGCACTCTAGGTGGGCATGTGGGAGGAGGTTGGCGGAATGCACTGGCTATCTTTTCTGCAAAAAAAGAGAAGTAAAAATAAACCTGAAGAGCAAAACAACAATGGACTGTATTTGCATATTTATATCTCTTCAAAAGAACACCAAAAAACGCACAGAGGGGCAACAACATGGCAAGGCACGAACCACATCGCCCGCGCCGGCGCACTGCAAGGTCGGGGCACTTTGACTGTAAGGGGAGGAGGGGTAGCTTCTCAGGGGGCAAGAAAATGAGATCTCGTTGCCGCTCCGCCACTTTTCCATCCTTGTCCGCCTCCGCGCGAAAGTTCAGCGACCGGCGACTGCCATTGCAAGGTGGGCAGGCGAACAAGGGTCCGCGTGCGGACTGCACGGTGGATCCGTCATACAGAGTAGCCCACGAGGAACTTTGCGCACGCTCGTTTCGCTCTCCGGGAAGTGGTGGTTCTCCATGGAAGGGGCTTGCCGTCGAGTGCCTCACCGGCGACGTTGCTTGCCGGATTTGGCCACCTACTAGTCCCGGATCCATTCGCGTGGGGGAGCCTGGTCATTGGCAAGAGAGAAGGTACGGAGTCAGAAGGGTGGGGGAGGGGAACGTGGTCGTCACGCCGAGCCACCTCCTCCAGATCGGCCACCACAGATCTCACCGCGGGGCGGTGGCTCGGGCTCGCCGGCCTCCTTTTCCACCTCGGCCCAGTGAAAGAAGAAGGAGGCCGAAGTCACCGGATCTAGTCACGGTGCTTCCTGGAAGGTGTCCGTGCGCCCAGGATGTCACCGGTGATCTACGAGAAAATGGTGCATAGAGACGGCTAGAGGCGCCCTGGTGGATCTGGCGGCGCGTTAGGGAGCCAGAGGTTTGGAGGGGGTGGGGGTGCTAGGGTGGTTCGGGTGGGGCGCCGGAGGGGTGGAGACACTAGGGCGGTTCTCGTGGTCGGCACCGGAAGGGTGGGGATGGGGCTGCTGGAGCGGTTCTGGCGGGGCATCGAGGGGTGGCTGGTGGGGGCACCAGAGGGTGGGAGGTAGTGAGCAGAAGAGTAAGCTAGGGTCGGGGTTAGTGGAGGTAGTGGGCTGCCCATTTTCCTGGTGTTAGCAGAATAAGACTCTTAAAGGTGTTATCATAATAGACCCACCATATATATATATATATATATATATATATATATATATATATATATATATATATATATATATATATAACTAAAGTAAACATCCAATTACATAAGTGACTATAGAGATCATTCGCACACACCTAAATAAACAATTGCATGCATTCTAAAGTAGCAGAAACGATCGTCTAGTCATCTACTTCTTGTGATGCTCCCGCCACTTCTCTGTGGCTCGATCCCTCGTCTGGGGGAGGAAGAAGAAACTTCATCATGTCAACAATCCGTCTATACATCTTGTAGCCTGTGTACGCGTACTTAACATGTTGTTCATCTAGTCACTCAGATTAAACACAGTGCCAGGCGTTCTTGTCCTTCTTGCTCTCATCCTTCATCTTCATATAGTAGAGGGGTCGATGATGGACAAGGCGAGGTCAACCAGGGAGTTCAGTTTGTTGTTGTCGCTGCCCCAGACCTTGTAGTGGTCGTAGATGTTGATAAGATTCCGGCATTTCAAGCCCGAAACCTTGAGCGCTTTTAGATTGTTGGTGGTGTCCACCATAGCGAAACTGTAGTCAGAAATCTTGATAAACCTGGAGAAACGCTCACAAGGCCTTGCGGCTAATTGGTAGTGGTAGACGAGGACGTCATGTCACACACACAACTGAGCGACGACAACCTTCTGATCGTACACAGCACGACCGATGGTGTACACGAGGTCGAAGCCGACCACTTGGTACTTGTCCTCGGCGAGGAACTGCACCATAGCTTGGATGGAGCTCTCCATGGTGACCAGATCGTTCGTGTGCACCACAGAGAGGGCCTTCCCCTCATGTGGGTGTCCACTACGTGATGCGTGGTGAACTATCTGTTGTTGTCGTCGTCGGCCGCTAGGAGCGCCATTGGAGCCACAGGGAGTGCCATTGGAACCGTTGGATGTCCTCCCTATATGTGTTGTCGTGGGTGTGCTTATTGTGTCATGTGACACGGGAGATAAAGGTAAATGTCCGAAGGAATAAATGGAGGCCGGGCGGCCTGAATTCTTGGCGCGCCCGCATGGCAGTTTTTGTAGCGGGTAACTGCATCATTGCGCCAAGCCCGGTGCAATTGCATGCACACGAACATGCGAGATCATGCGCCGACCCCAAACAATAGCAGAGCGCATGGAGGGACAAGGGTGGAGCACCCGGATGGACGCGAGAGCAGAGCGCGTGCAGCGAGATGCGAGCGGAGTGCGCCACGGCCGCCTCAACCGCAAGAAACCACACACACAGAGCAGTTGAACACACTGGAAATGGTAGCCTACAAGCCGGCCGACAGTTGCGTTGGTGGGTAGAGAGCGGCCATGTGCTACTACCACCGTCATGGTCCATAGTCCCCTTTATATTCTGTGCCATAGTTTGCCCTTAAATTTAACCAATAAAATGTTAATGCATGTTATAAAAATTATATAATTGGAAACTCTATTCAAATACGAATCCAACTATATAATCTTTGGCGACATGCATTCGTATTTTATTAGTTAAATCCTACTTATAAACCAAGATGGGGGTATAGTAGGTAATTAAATCGCAAACGTTTTTTTATTAACCGTATGTGTACATGGCCTTTCGTCCTCCTCTCGGATATCTTGTCACCCCGCTTCCGCAAACGGCTTACAACGCAAGCTTGCGCAGCACGCGGGGGCGTTTGTTTGGCCAAACGGTGGCTACAAGTGGTGCCAATGAAATGTCGGCGAGCCCGTTCCCATGCAACCTCGCAGGTTCCTGCGCAAGCTTCCCGGCCAACTTGGTGAAATCCCCCAAAACCCCAATGCTTACCGGCCAGCTATATAAACCCTCACGCAGGCGAGTCATGCGTCGCATTTCCCCTCCCTCCCTGTAGCTTATCTCGTCTGCTTCTCCCACAAACACGAATGGCATTGGTCTGTTGTTGTTGCTCATCCACTCCGCCGTCATTAGAGGACAGCTCCAGCTGGGAAGCTACACCATGGCGGCGGCACAGTCCCCGGCGTAGTGTAGTACGTGTGACGTCCCTGTTGGGTGTGTGCGGAACACCCACCACACGCTCCGCCGCCGCTGCCCGTCTGCAGTTATTGCTGCACGCTGTTGCTGCCACCCCACGGTGAAAGCGAGAGCCATTGCCCGCTTCACCGTCGCGGCCCAAAGGTGGGAGGTGGTCGTCATGGCCGTCACCCCACTGCTGACCGCCATGGCCATCACCCGCTCTGCCACCGCGGCCCAAAGGTGGGAGGTGGTGATCGTGGCCGCCACACCATCGTCGGCCGCCATGGCCGCGATCCCACCGCCGACCGCCGGGGTCATCACCCGCTCTGCCACCGGCGCCCAAAGGCGTGAACGGAGGTAGAGGCCCACACGTGTGTCAGTGACCTTGCATGCTACACCGAGTTCATGCGAGAGGAGGAGGAGTGCCTCGTCGAGCATGCAAAGAGCCTTACCGCCGCCATGGACACGACACACGCCGCCTCAGAGGCGAGGAATCAGGAGACCTACGAGGAGAACCACTACTTCGATAGGGGTCATCTGGAGCAGTAGAGGGCGTTCAAAGTGAGCGTCACTGAATGTGCAGTAGCGGAAGGCACTGTATTGCAGCTATCTAGCTCTTCGGTAGGCTCCTCCTCCTCTGCCTCTTACTGAGCACGCATGACAGAGAAGAGGCTGCCAGAAGTAGTACAAAGCCCCTCTGTAGTAGTAGTATTTGGGGGCTATTTTTTCAATTCATCTGACTATAGATGTGGTGGAACTGTACAACGTACTTAAAATTAGCTAGTTTATATGGTTGAAATAGCTATTTCAGTACGTGATTGGCAACAATTGGGAAAAAGTTTGGGTCGGCTCACCTGTCGAGTTGAACTGTTTGTATAAAGAACGACTGCTTAATCTATGAATGAAATCTATGCTTAATTAATGAATTTTAGTTGCAAAAATTAGATAATGCTAGTGATCTTTAGCTACATATTTTGAAAACTTGCAGTGTTACAAGGTTGACAAATGGCAATGTTACTAGAACAACAAATATCAATCTTTCCATTTTGACAAATGGCAACATACTCAATATGACAGATGCAAATCATACCCAATTGTTTGTACGTGGTTGCACACGGGTCATCCAAAACCACTATTTCCATTGAAGGGATGTACAAATCCTGCTCGGCACATTTTCTCTTGGCTTAGTACCGAAGTCTGGCTTTGCATACCATATTCAATCAGATCATTTGCGTTGAAGAGATGCACAAATCCTGCACTGTGAATTTTCCCTTGACTTAAGGGGGAAGACCATAGCTCTCACTTTGCATATGGGGATTCTATCTAAAACATTTGCGATCAAGAGCTGCACAAATCCTGCTCGACATATTTTCCCTTGGATTCCCGAGGAAGCTGTCGGTTTGCATACGGGTGTTCTAACTAACAGGTTTGCGATGAGTGTTTTATATTTAAAAACCATTGACGTTTTTTCAAAAGAAAATTGTTTGATAAGTTTGTACATTAAGAGAGAAAAACGAAAGTTCATTCAAACCATATCTTTCATTCAGTCGCACTGCGAATTTATATTCATATGATTGAGATACAGTATTAAACCCCCCAAAAAACTATTTCCGGCGGAGGCGGAGGCGGCGTGTTGCGCCATCATTGTCGCTGTCGTCCTCTGGGACACCGTTGTTGAAGTCTTCAAGGCAACATAGAATGTTCTTCACTTGTATATCAAACATCATGTCGTCGCGCGATCGACGGGTGGGGTGTGGGAGGATGGCAACTGGCAGCACTGAGAGGTAGCGGTCGACGGCTGCGTCCCATGCCGCTGAGGGAGGGCGCACACGGGCACTTGCGCAGCGGGTGTAGCCAAACGCACGGGGACCGGCTCCATGGTGGGTGGAGGGTCACGCACGGGCACGGGCACGGATGCTGGCGCTGGCATGTACACGTGCTCTCCGGGTCCACGGAGACCTCGCTGACGCCTGTGGCTTAGAGCTTTGTGATAGTACTTGGCGACCAGCCCATCAATGCTACGGGGATGGTCGCTGGCGCATGCGCGGGGATGGGAGCTGGGAAAGGAGCAGGGGTAGTAACTATTGCGGCCAGCTCGTTCTGGGCCATGTCCATGAGGCCCCATTCCTTGTTATTTTCTACGTCCTCGAGCTCAGAGTCGAGTTCACCAAACTTGAAGACTAGTGGTAGATGATCCTTCTGCGCCATGGCCTTGGTGGAGGTCTGCGAGGGAGGGGAATGGGAGGCGAACAATAAGGCCACTCGTATTAAATAGCGGCTCAGGTGCCATTAATGGAGAGAAAGCGAGAAAGGTGGGCGGCCATGGAAGTCAAATGGCTCGCTTCCCAGTGAGCATGCGCAGCATACAACTCACACGCTTTCCGGTGAGACTGCGCATTGGAGGACAACTTGCACTCCTCTCGGTCAGCCTGCACGCTGGATTGCACTCGCACGTCTCCCGTTCAGTCAAGCAGCTGTTCGCATGGCACCTCCTATAGCCATTAAAACCAAGACACGTGGCATCACGTGAATGGTTAACAGAACACACACGATTTGAATTATACAAACGTTTGAGATATTGAAGTGGCAGCTATTTTTTCAAAATGCCTTTGTTGGTTGTTATTCGAGTGCGCCTTCTCTCAAAATGGACACGAAATATACCACAACATGTCGGGTGCCATTCCATGATAGCATCCCAAGTTTCATGAATTTCAGATGAGTTTTCAATTTACTAGAATTTTAAAACAAAGTATCTCAACATTTTGCCGGCAATCAATAGAGCCCTGGTGTCAGGACCCCGATCCTAAGTCACACCGATCTGACATGTAACACATCATATCCCTTTGCGGCCTCACGCACGGTATTCCCACGGGTGCCACATTACCTGGCCCAGGACTGTTTGCGCCTTTTGGCTCACGTATATCATAGTGTCGCTAGCATCTAGGCCGACATGACTACTCATAAACCCAAGGTGGCACTAACTTACAGAGATAGGCATACATGACCCAGCAACGAACGTGCTGATAAGCAATGTACGAACCCAAGTCGTAGCAAGCTACAAGAACTTAAAGGAACAACACGTGACATTTCCCCGAATGGACATACACGAGAACGATGAAGGACACATGTCGGCCAACCGAAGAGTTCCGGAGCAGTACCAAGCTACCATGGCTCAGTGGAAGCACTAGGAGACATTTCCCCATAAAAGAGGATACCAAGAATAAACAACTAGGTTGTCAAATTCCACACATACCAAGCATTTAAAATAATACACACAATATGCTCGAGGTGTGCAAATACAACATGGTATCACAACAAAACTCTACAACTCAAAGTATTTATGTAAAAGGCTCCGGAGAGCCAGATATTACAAACATGGGTCTGATGACCCAACATATAGAGCATACAAGCAACAGAAGCATAACATGCCTAAGTACAGCCAACTACAAATGAAAAGGGCTGAGAAGCCTAACTATTTACAAGACCCTCCCAAGGGTACAAGATCGTAGCTGAGGTAACAAGATAAACGTTGAAGTCCACCTAGAACTACTAGTGAGACTGAAGTCTCTCTGCAAAACACCAATTAAGAAAATGTGAGTACAAATGTACCGAGCAAGACTTACATCAGAACTAGCTACATATGCATGAGTATCAACAAAGAGGTGGTAGAGTTTAACTACAGCAAGCCAACTTTGACTCGGTGGCTATCCTGTACTATGACTACTGGTAACTCTTTTGAGGTGGCGCACACGAGTCCAATATTCACCATAGCAATACACCACTATGGATCCGCTCCCGTCTCCCTATGAGAAGGTCATCCATAGCACTCATGCTTATCTTGCGCATTTTAGAGTATCACTTTCACTTGTCTATGAAATGCATAAGCAACCAAGTAGTCCTTTACCGCAGACGTAGCTATTCGAATAGATCATGTTAACCCTGCAGGGGTGTACTTCTTCACACATGCTCTCACCACTTACCGCTATGTAAACGTCATGTATCTTGGCAACCTTGAAGCGGAAGCCCGGCGAGGGTGTCGGCCATGATCTGACTAACCATGCAAGACCGTAGTCCAGGATTATCGCCTATTCGGGTTCCATCCGCAAGGAGATACGACCAGGGTTTCACTCACAGCCCCAAACGATGTGTACAGGGTTCCCAAGCCCACCAAAACGGGCAACGCTTGGTACACCCGGCCATGGTGCCTAGTCTGTCCCAAGCCCACCTGTACCACATGCTACTTGGTAGACAACTAACACAACCTATGAACACTAGATACTAGTTGCAACTCCTGGACAGAGATCGAGTTGATTAATAAGTAGATAGGGGCACTGTAACATCCCAAAATTCTAAATTTTGGAATGTTATGTTAAATAGATATTTTTGATTGATTGTGTGAAATTGAGTGAAACTCAAAACTATTTGAAAGTTAAATGAGAGGGAATAAGAGGACTTTCCCAAACATTCATTTTTGCATTTATAAATTCAAATTCTTTTCACCAAAAACCCTGGAGAGAAGACGACATGACTTCTTCCATTTAAATAAATGAAAAGGGTTTGGAAAAGATTTGAATTTTATTTGGAAATATTTTCAAATTCAGAAACTTCAAGCAACTCAATGATTTTCCTGAGAGAAGATAAAATGACTTCTTCAAAACATATCAAATATGAGTTGGGAGTTTAAAAGGATCAAATATACAGTCCTTTTGGAAATTATTTTCAATTTGGAGTTTTTGGGTGTTATTCAAATTATTTTTCTCCAAAAATAAAATATATGGAAAATAGGGTAAAATGATTCCCTACATCAGAAAATTGGAGAGAAATACATTTGAATTAATTTTGGTATTTTTTAAAATGATTCTTTTTAGATTTTATTGCAACAGTAGCACTCTTTGCTTTATTTAAATTTTTGAGGATTTTATTTGATACTAGAAAAATGTTCAGGTTGTAGGAAATACTTTTCTGAAGATTTCGGAATAAAATATGCCTAGGTTGCATTTTTTATTTTATTCGGTTTTATTTTGTTTTCCTGTTTGTGTTAAAAAAAGACTTCCTCCGCCGACTGGGCCAGCCCAGCCCCAAGCGAGGCCGGGGCCCAGCCCACACGCTGCCGCCCCCGAGCTCCCGAGCGGGAGTGCCGCCGCCGCACGACTCGCTAGGCACCTCCGTGGCCGAGTCGGCCACCCCGCATAGCCTTTGTCCCTGCCACACGCCTCCCGAGGCCGCCTCTCCCCCCTCGCGCCACTGTCCCTTGCCAGATCCGTCGCCGCTGCCGCCGTTGCCAACTGCCGCCGCCGCCACGCTGCACCACCACCGCAGCCACCCCTCGTCCCACGCCTCGCTCCCCACGCTACCGACGCCCCACCGCCGACGCCTTCGTCGCCGGAGTTGCCAGAGCCCGCCGCCACCGCCAACCATCGCCGCCGCCGCCGGAATTCCCCGCCGGCGCCTAACCGCTGCTGAACTAGTATAAACCGCCGGTCCGATCCGGTTTTTTCTTTTAAGTTCGTTTTTTTAAACCCTAGACTATATCTGTTTTTTAGGTTTTATTAATCAGTGAACGTCCACTGTTTAGATCCTATAAACATACGTTCGTTATTTAGTCTTTTCGTTTTCTGTTTATTTATGTCAAGGACGTATACGTAGTTATCTTTCTTACAGACTAGTCCTTTTGTTTCAAACTACCACAACTTTTTGCTCGTTAGTCGGAATTAGATGAAACCAATGCCCACTTCTTCGTTATGATTCCCTCTATCCAGTAAAACAACTTAAACACACTTTTGAAAGTTTAAAATTGAATTTCAAACAGTTCAGTATTTGAACTTCTTTTGATCATAACTTGAGTCTTATAACTCCGATTAGTCGATTCTTTTTGCAAATCGAAGCTTTTGACCTAAAATCTCTGATAAGGCCAAATTCACTTAATTTCGGTACTGTAAGAAATTGTTTTCTGTTGCAATTGTTATTTGCTTGGTTTTGAAGTTTTCCGAATTGTTTTCTTCGTTCTTACTGATGCTTTTGAGTGATTGCTTATGTGTGGTTACTATTGCTTGCTTACGATAGATTGCTCGGAGTGTGATGAATAGAAGTATCTGGAGTTGAGTGCAAATTATCTTCATCAATAGTACAGGCAAGTTCACACTTTGATCATATCCCTTTCATACCCAGTTTTTATGCATTAGTTTCACCCTCAAACATTGCATGGTTAGGAATTTATAACATGTGGGTATTGGGAAGTAGTTGATGGGGTAGAACCTATTGCCCGGTTTATTACCAAACCCTTTGGAGTTACTTTAACATTATGCATATATTGCTATGCTATGCTCATACACGTGGATTGGGTTTGAGTGTATCCATGATCGATGTGAGATTGTTAATTAATGGTTCAAATTAAGGTGGCAACTTTAATACACATCTGGGTGGATTGAGGCACCTGGGGAATCCAGTGTTGCCAGTTTTTTTGGAAATCTCGGGGTTCCATGTGATTATCCTATGGACTACCACCCAGGCTCAAAGGGATCATGAGATTATTGATGCTAGAAACTTCCGTGTGCATCCACAAGCTACTATGGGCTCTAGCATAGTTGATTAATTCGTGTGAACTCTTACAGTGGTAGACTAGTAGATGTAGGGGAAAGTAGGTGTAACTGTCTACCCATCGTAAGGTGCTAACACTTTTGAAAGACTGTGTCTCGGTCATCCGTTTCTCAAACACCTTGTAGTGCCAGAAATCCAACGGAGGAGATCAGGTCTTGCAGAGAAAAGTGCGCAAACCTCTGCAGAGTGTATAAACTATTCATGGTTAGTCGTGTCCCCGGTTATGGACATATTGAGTATATGGTTCTTGAATTATCATGTTAATCTCATCACGTTACTTAATTAATACTGTTGGGTTGTTAACTTTTAATTGGGATTGAGTTGGGTTTACCTTCTCAATATTTTTAACAAAGTTTGTAGTTAAATAAAATTTATTCCTTTTTTATTGGGAAAAACTAGCTTTATGCAAAAAATAAACTTAGAGCTTTCCACCAGCCAAATATGCATGTAGTGGTAGCTATTATTCATCATTTATCCTATGGTGTGAATTTTCCAGTACATTCTATGTACTCACCCTCTATGGCTGCAATGTCTCATGTTGCGGGAATCTTACGACGAGTAAGTGATACGTTAGGATTACGATTTCTACACTCAATTTTGTCGTTGGTGTTGATGGGAATCCACAACCTTGCTGTTACTTCCGCTATTTGGATTGAGGTAATAGTATTTACATTACTTTATACATGTGTTTTACCTCTGTTATAAATCCTCGAGTACTATGCGTGTCAGCATACCGATCCAGGGATGACACTTAAGCATAGAGACTTGATCCATTCGGGTCGCGACAAGATGGTATTAGAGCACATGTTGACTGTAGGACATGACCCTAGAAATTGGCAGGCCCATAGGAAATATTTTTCTCTATAACTTTCTTTTCAAAAAAATCTTTTACCTCTCTTCCTTTCCGAGCTTATTCAAATATTCCTTTTTAGTGAGACTATACCCCTTTTTCCCTTTTGACAACGAAGATTCGACTGATGAGACCACTCCAAGAAGTACAAGATATCGGACAACTAAGACTACTTTGGAATAAAGAGGATTTCTACCGTGCATCTGAATAATGGAAACTACAACGGTTGAAGACTCTGGAGACTAGGAGAATTTGAAGGCTCTGAATAATTTCCAGATTGGTATGACCTAGGAAGGCCACCCTTATGGAACTTATCAGACTATTAAGGCTATCAATACCTTAGATCATGGTGTGTTGGAGAAAGATCGGAACATGGGGCGTTAAAACTCAAATTTTTGTCAAGAAAACCCTAAGGCAGGAGATATCAACGATGGAATAAAAGATCATGGCAGTAACATGGGCATAGACACGACTAACCATGGTGTTATCGCCCTCTTATGCTATTGCTACTATGCTGAGTTAAGCATGCATTTCTTTGGAAGGATTGGATGACAAGAAGGCGGATGGAGCACCTATCAGCAAGACGAGGTTCTAACCTTAGCTGGTGTATCGCTAGGATCTGGAGTATTACATCAAGAAGTTTAGGATGGACCTGCAGGAAGCCATATTAGATAAGGAAGCATTGTGTGAAGAACTCATGTCCCAGAAGTTGAAAGTAGCCAAGCTAGAGGAGCGAAACCTCGAGATACCGGAGATATGTCAGGAACTGAAGGATAGTAGGACCATGGTTCATGCCAAGGATGTTGAAATGCAGAAGTTTGGAACGCAATTATTAAAGGACGCCACAAGAGACTTCACGTCAACAGAGATGATCTGGCAAAAGAACTTGAGAAAGACAAGCATGATTGGAAGAAGCCATTGGAGACATGAACAAGGCTTGAAGAGTTTGACGGCATTGAAGATTTATTGACCTTTAGAAGACCAAACCCCTGTTATATACCTATGTTAGATGCGACGATTGTGAGTTGTCATTTTTTGGATGTTTTTTCGACAGCCACAAATAAAATTTGTCTTTTCAAAACTATTGTTTGTATTGTGTGCATCCCTCTCTATCTCTCCTATCACACACCAAACCCCTTGGACCCAATAGAGGATGAACGGAGATGAACTCATGTTTCCTGGACCGATAAGTCAATTGGAGACGGACCGATGGATTCAGAACATGGAGGATCACATGAAGAATAACCCTATAGTCGGAAAGTATATGGCCCAGCCTGCTCTACAGTGCTTTGAATGAGGTGCTGCTACTTGGTGGAGGATGTACCAAACCATCAATGGATGGCAAGGAGTAACCACTTGGAAGGAATTTAAGTTGACTTTGTTAAAGTCTCGTCCTGTGTCCCCGAATATGAAGCCTTATGGAAAGGATATGAAGAAAACTCTGTGCATGCAAGCTTTGTGGAGAAATAGGACACAACCTTAAAGAACACAAGGATGAATGCCATAATTTTGAAGGAAGTCACCCAGCTAAAGAATGCCCAACTAGGCAGATTACTTGTTTCTTTTGTGTAGGAACAACCACCACTACCCTGCTCAGTGTCACATTACCCCATGATACAAGGAACCATCTCGTAGAAGAAAGAAGCAATGAAAGGTGCCCTCATGGAAACTTTAGAAGAACCTGTGATGAAGGAAGAGGTAGAGGACACACCCGAAGAAGACCTAATTAAACCACGCACCAAGTCATGCCATTCATGTGGAGAAGTAGGACACATCTCCCAGAATTGTCTGAATGGAGATATAGTAGAATTCCCGACAGAGGAAGTAGAGTATGACCCACAGAAAATAGAAGCCCTGATTGGAACGGAAAAATGCAGGAAGAGGAGTAGATTGGATTCCAGGAAAGACCTGAGCCATATCACCTGTTTCAGGTCCATGGAGTCAGGGCACTACTTCAGCGCTTGCCCAAAAAACAAACCTCGAGACTTGTCAAAAGTAATATGTTTCTTCTGTAATGAAGCAGGGCATTTTGCCAGGGATTGTCCCAGGGAGAAGGAGACTTGTGCTAAATAGTTGAGTTAGCAACAAAAGAAATATAGTAGAAGTCATGAGCTCATTTTTATTATTGAGGAGTTGAGTTGAGGAATGTAATGGAAATGCAGGAGATTGTAATAATTTGAGAATCAATAAAATTAGCATCGTTGGTATTTATTTGGATCTTATGAGTTGTTACTCTATGAAGAAAGGTTTTGACCAATTTCGAGGATATGAGAAATATGGTGTATGGATGAATCTGGGTATTTCAAGGGTGGTAGTACCCTGTGAAGAGAATTGACCCCTAGTAAAGAAAATGATATTCCATAAAGTGCACTTTGAACAAAATAAGTACGAGTTTTGTAGCGGTATGTGGGATATCCCAAGAGTATGAAGGGATGAAGTACTTTTTGGACATAAAGGAGGTAGGATATTGGCAACATGGAGCAATGGTGATTCTCTGATGATTCTGAGTAATCACTCTTAGTTTGGTACAAATAGAAGGAAGGGAGACAGTACAATTGGATGGATTTCAGAATGCTAGGAAATTTGGATGTTGGAATAATGATTGGTTGCCCCGAGCATGATTTCAAGGTTTGCAAGTGATGAGATGGGCCATAACCCACAGGCCCCAGGACCTGCCAATAAGCAAGCACACTCTTGCTGAAGGAAAACCCTGGAAGGAGTTACGATTTATCGACAAACGATCTAATAGGAATTTCTCAAAACCTAAGAGTTGTGAAGGAACGATAGTTGTTTGTTTGGCTTGCACAATCAATGGATTATACGAACTTGGTTCATCGACGAGAGAAATTATGCAATGCTTGTAAGGATGACCGCGTGTTAGAATGCGAGATTCGCTAAACCATATACAAGGAAATGATTTGGGTGCGGGATGGATTGATCAGCATACCGACTTACTCTTATTATTCGCCTTGCTATATGGGATGGTAAATCTGAGTGACTTACCTATAGTAGAGAGACGGCGATCAAAAACCTTGTTTAAAACCTTAGAATGGTATGACAATTTTTCCCTTGTACAAGGAAGTTGTTGCCAATCGTAGGACATACGGTTAGAATGAAGCCCATACCCTTTTATTGCAGGAGAAACCATGAATCGTTAACCACCATGAGGTATCGATAGTTGTTTAGTATTGGCGCTAGACCATTAGCTAAGAAGGCGCAGTCCCAGAAGAACCTTACCAAGATGAAAGGACAGAAGAATTGGGGAAAATGTTATGCCGCTACCGGAAGAGCCCGAGAAGGAATTATACTGAAGATCTGAGAAGACTGACACTGTCAAGAATAAGGATGGAGTATATGAGTTTTGATGGAACCGTAACCATGCTTCTAAGGATGGTAGTACCCCTGACCCCTGTGACGATTGATGGATTTTGAGAAGACCCCCAAACCCTAACCTATTTCTTGCTAGCCTCTCCGAATCTCGAGGACGAGATTCCTTTTAAGGGTGGTAGGTTTGTAACATCCCAAAATTCTAAATTTTGGAATGTTATATTAAATAGATAGTTTTGATTGATTGTTTGATTGATTGTGTGAAATTCGAAACTATTTGAAATTTAAATTCCTTTTGGAAATTATTTTCAATTTGGTGTTTTTGGATGTTATTCAAATTATTTTTCTCCAAAAATAAAATATATGGGAAATAGGGTAAAATGATTCCCTACATCAGAAAATTGGAGAGAAATACATTTGAATTAATTTTGGTATTTTTTTAAAATGATTCTTATTAGATTTTATTGCAACAGTAGCACTCTTTGCTTTATTTAAATTTTTGAGGATTTTATTTAATGCTAGAAAAATGTTCAGGTTGTAGGAAATCTTTTTCTAAAGATTTAGCAATAAGATATGCCTAGCTTGCATTTCTTATTTTATTCGGTTTTATTTAGTTTTCCTGTCTGTGTTAAAAAAAAGACTTCCTCCGCCGACTGGGCCGGCCCAGCCCCAGGCCAGGCTGCGGCCCAGCCCACGCGCTGCCGCCCTCGAGCTCCTGAGCGGGAGTCCCGCCGCCGCACGACTCGCTGGCCACCGCCGTGGCCGAGTTGGCCACCCCGCGCCGCCTTTACCCCTGCCGCACGCCTCCCGAAGCCGCCTCTCCATAAATAGCGCCCTGACTCGCCGCCTCTCCCCCCCCTCGCGCCACCGCCCCTCGCCAGATCCGCCGCCGCCGCCATCGGTTGCTGCCGCCGCCGCCGTTGCCAACTGCCGCTGCCGCCGCGCTGCACCACCGCCGCAGCCACCCCTCATCCCATGTCTCGCTCCCCATGCTACCGACGCCCCGCCGCTGACGCCTTCATTGTCGGAGTTGCTGGAGCCCGCCGCCACCGCCAACCATCACCGCCACCGCCGGAATTCCGCGCCGGCGCCGAACCGCTGCTGAAATGGTATAAACCGCTGGTCCGATCCGGTTTTTCTTTTAAGTTCTTTTAAAAAAAACTAGTCTAGATCTGTTTTTTAAGGTTTTATTAATCAGCACGTCCACTGTTTAGATCCTATAAACGTACGTTCATTATTTAGTCTTTTCGTTCTCTGTTTATTTATGTCAGGAGCATATACATAATTATCTTTCTTACAGACTAGTCCTTCTATTTCAAACTACCAAAACTTTTTGCTTGTTAGTCGGAATTAGATGAAACCAACGCCCACTTCTTTGTTATGATTCCCACTATCCAGTAAAACAACTTAAACATGTTTTTGAATGTTTAAAATTTGAATTTCAAACAGTTCAGTATTTGAACTTCTTTTGATCATAACTTGAGTCTTATAACTCCGATTTAGTCGATTCTTTTTGCAAATCGAAGCTTTTGACCTAAACTCTCTGGTAAGGCAAAATTCACTTAATTTTGGTACTATTAGAAATTGTTTTACATTGCAAGTGTTATTTGCTTGGTTTTGAAGTTTTCTGAATTGTTTTCTTTGTTCTTACCGATGCTTTTGAGTGATTGCTTATGTGTGGTTACTATTGCTTGCTTACGATAGATTGACCGGAGTGTGACGAATAGAACTATCAGGAGTTGAGTGCGAATTATATTCATCAACAGTACAGGCAAGTTCACACTTTGATCATATCCCTTTCATACCCAGTTTTTATGCATTAGTTTCACCCTCAAACATTGCATGGTTAGGAATTTATAACATGTGGGTATTGGGAAGTAGTTGATGAGGTAGAACCTATTGCCCTCTTTATTACGAAAGCCTTGGGAGTTACTTCAACGTTATGCTTATATTGCTATGCTATGCTCGTAGACGTGGATTGGGTTTGAGTGTATCCATGACCGATGTGAGATTGATAATTAGTGGTTCAACTTAAGGTGGCAACTTTAATACACATCTAGGTGGACTGAGGCACCTGGGGAATCTAGTGTTGCCTGTTTTTTTGGAAATCCCTGGGTTCCGTGTGATTATCCTATGGACTGTCACCCAGGCTCAAAGGGATCATGAGATTATTCATGCTAGAAACTTCCGTGTGCAGCCACAAGCTACTATGGGCTCTAGCGTAGTTGATTAAGTCGTGTGAACTCTTATAGTGGTAGACTAGCAGATGTAGGGGGAAGTAGGTGTAACTGTCCACCCATCGTAAGGTGCTAACGCTTCTGAAAGACTATGTCTCGGTCATCCGTTTCTCAAACACCTTGTAGTGCGAGAAATCCAACGGAGGAGATCGGGTCTTGTGGGGAAAAGTACGAAAACCTCTGCAGAGTTTATAAACTAATCATGGTTAGCCGTGTCCCCGGTTATGGACATCTTGACTATATGGTTCTTGAATTATCATGTTGATCTCATCACATTACTTAATTAATTCTGTTGGGTTGTTAACTTTTAATTGGGATTGAGTTGGGGTTTACCTTCTATATTTTCAACCAACTTTGTAGTTAAATAAAATATATTCCTTTGTTGTAGGGAAAAACTGGCTTTATGCAAAAATAAACTTAGAGCTTTCCACCAGCCAAATATGCATGTAGTGGTAGCTATTATTCATCATGTGTCCTATGGTGTGAATTTGCCAGTACATTCAATGTACTGACGCTCTATGGCTGCAACGTCTCATGTTGCAGGAATCTTACGACGAGTAAGTGATATGTTAGGGTTACGGCTTCTACACTCAACTTTGCTGTTCGTGTTGATGGGAATCCACAACCTTGTTGTTACTTCCGCTATTTGGATTGAGGTAATAGTATTTATGTTACTTTATACATGTGATTTACCTCTGTTATAAATCCTCGAGTACTGCTATGTGTCAGCATACTGATCCAGGGATGACACTTAAGCATAGAGACTTGATCCATTCGGGTCGGGTCGCTACAGGCACTTAAGCATTCCAATGTGTGGTAGCAACTGTCTTGGATCACAAACACAGAACTCAGTTCCTGAGGACGGTTTAAATGAGACAACCCACCATGTAATCCTACATGGCCTCTCATCGTACCTTTACCAAATCGTGTTCACACACTTAGCTCTCAATAGTAGGACATGTTCACAACATTCCAATTCATCCCCGATGAATCAGACCTGGCACAACTCTAAGCAATAGAAGGCATGACAAACAAGAATGAATGAGTAGGCACATCATGGCTCAAACAACTCCTACTCATGCTAGTTGGTTTCAACTATGTACTGTGGCAAAGACAGGTCATGGAGAGGAAAAGGGGTTCAACTACCGCAGCATGTAACAGTTGAATCGTTGTTGTCCTAATGCAGTAAAAGAGAGCAGGAGCGGGAGAGTGGAATTGTATCGGAATGGACAAGGGGGTTTTGCTTGCTAGGAACTTCTGAAGATGATATAGCTCTTCATCGGTTTCATCAAATTCATCGTCGGAACATACGTCTACCGAGGGGTACAAACACCGGCAAAAGAGAAAGAACACAATGAATGCAATGCAACAATATGATACATGATCATGACATGGCAATATGTTGTGATTTGGGCTAATGCAACAGAAAGGCATTTTGAAGTGGAATTCAAACAAGGTTAAACTCCAACTCCAAATGCTAGTTCATAAATTTCCCTAATCATGATTTATGTTATTCAGTGAGGCTAACTTGTTCAAACATGCATGAAAGTGCCATAAATAGGTTCTTCATATTTTTCTGATAATTTTTCATATATAAATTATTTCATTTGGAGTTACAATTTAAGTTCTTTGAATTTTTGAAGTTTAGGTTAGTTTCTGAAATTCATAAATCATTTCTGACTTATTTTAAATCCCAGAAAGTCAATTAGTACGTTAGCACTGCCTCATGCTTGCATCAGCAAGTCAACGGCGCTGACCAAGTCAAACCTGATGCGTGGGGTTCACATGTCAGTGACACCGTTAATTAACAGTGTTGATTAACACTAAGATTATTTCTAAAGTATAAATAGTCAGAGCTGGGACCCACCTATCATTGACCCAGAGAGGATCAAATCTGGTCAGAGGGGGGGTCAAACCGGCTGGTGTTTAGCCGCCGGCGAGGTCAGCAGCGGCGAGGGGTTTCGGAAAAGCTCCATAGGGCATTGCTCGATGCTTTGAAGCCAGCTTTGAGCAGGTGGAGCTCGTCCGTGTTGAACGGTGGTGGTTTCTCGGCCTGAGGTGGTCTTTAGCATTGCCGGCGGTGACCGCTGTGGTGGCCAGAGCTCGGGTACGCTCGGGTTCATGGTTGCGGCGTGCAAACATGCGGTCCTTTGCGCTAGCGGGGCACTAAGCAAGACGGCGAGCATGTTAGGCACCGATGCATGACCATAAGGTCACCGGAGCATCATCGATGATGATCTCAGCGGCGGCATTTTGGGCAGCAAGAGGATGATGGCTATGATTGGTAATCGAGCGTGAAAACGAGGGGGAAAGAAGCAGAAGCTCACGGCAGGTCGACGTGTAGGCTCGGCGGCTCGGGGGAGGTGCTGACGACGACGAATCGAGGACGGCGGCCGTCGGATGCAGAGGGCGATAGCGAGCTCGAGGACAATGTCATGGGGCTCCCGCCGTCATGTTACCTTGGGGACAACTCGGAGAGGCGATGAGGTGGTTGTGCCCGCGGTGGCTTTGGACGGCGATGACGGCCGCATTTGGTCCGGGCGAGGGAGAGGGAGGAGAGGAGAGGAGGTCCATGAGGGAGAGTGAGAGGGGTCTCAGGGGTCTCTGGCACGGATCAGGATGAACTAGGCGAGCAGGAGGCGGCGGGGAGACATGGCTGCGGTCAGCTGTGATGCGGGCACGCAGCAGCTCCTACTGGCAGGAACTTGAAGAAGCTCCTGGCGGTTGGGTTGGGCTGTCTGCTGGCTGGGCCGAAACAGGTAAGTGGTATGCTGCCAGGTTAGATTCCTTTCTATCTCTCATTTTTTGTTTTCTAATTTCTGCAATTATTTTGGATTTGGTTTGCTAACCAAATAATTTCTAAATATTCTGAATATGATTATGGACAGTAAAAGAATTATTCTGGAGGCCCTCAACCAATTCTAGAATTAGTGGAGCATCTAAAATATTTATAGTATTTAAATGCCATAACTCAAATACAATATGAGTTGATTCAAAAATCTAGAATGGCCTAAAAATATTTGCATCATTTTTGGGAGAGGTTTTCACCTTTATCAAAAATCATGAACATTTTCAAAGGGCATTTTTCGTTCATTAAATATTATTTTAGGTTGAACCTATTTGATTTAATCTGGTGCTAGGGTTTGAACAATCCCCATTTCAACTTTCAAATAAATTTAGACATGATGCATGGATAATTGTGCAACTAATTGCAAAGGATACAAGAATATTGTCCCGAGATTCAAGCGTAGGATAAGAAGAAGAGGGGATACAAAGCTAACACAATCTTCACGATCTAGGTTGCACTTCATAAGGACGTCGATTCAAACATCATCTTTTTCTCGATGTCTTGCTATGAGAAATCCATCCAACATGACAACAAGGGGAAAGGGAAACTATAGAAGAATCGATCTTGTCAAAGATCGAACAACTAACGACTGATACATATCCAACATATCTATAATTTTTTATTGTTCCATGCTGTTATATTATCATTCTTGGATGTTTTACAATCATTCTATAGTCATTTTATATCATTTTTTGGAACTAACCTATTGACATAGTGCCTACTGCTAGTTGCTGTTTTCTGCATGATTTTTACGTCGCAGGAAATCAATATCAAACGGAGTCCAAACATAGAGAAACTTTTTTAGGATTTTTTTGGGCCAGAAAAGATCCAGTGGGCAAGGAAATCACCTTGGGTACTCCGAGGGGAGCACAACCCGACAGGGCATGCCTAGAGGCCCAGGCGCACCCTGGTGGGTTGTGCCCACCTTTGGTGCCCGCTGAACCACCTCTTTGCTCTATAAACACCCCAATATTCCATAAACCCTAGGGGAGTTGACGAAAATAAATTCCAGCCGCTGTGGAGTCCAGAAACACTAGATCCAATCTAGACACCATCATGGAGGGGTTCACCACTTCCATTGGTGCTTCTCCGATGATGTGTGAGTAGTTCTTTGTAGACCTATAGGTCCGTAGTTAGTAGCTAGATGGCTTCCTCTCTCTATCTCTCTCTCTCTCTCCCTTGATTATCAATACAATTGTTTCTTGGAGATCCATATGATGTAAGTCTTTTTGCGGTGTGTTTGTTTGGATCCGATGAACTTTGAGTTTATGATCAGATCTATGTTTTTATCCATGAAAGTTATTTGAGTCTTCTTTGATCTCTTATATGCGTGATTGATTATAGCCTCGTAATTTTTCTCTGATATTTGGGTTTTGTTTGGCCAACTTGATCTATTTATCTTGCAATGGGAATAGGTGCTTTGTGATGGGTTCGATCTTACGGTGCTTGATCCCTGTGACAGAAAGGGAAACAACACGTATGTATCGTTGCAATTAAGGATAAGAAGATGGGGTCTATTCTACATAAATAGATCTTGTCCACATCATGTCATCGTTCTTATTGCATTACTCTGTTTCTCCATGAACTTAATACACTAGAAGCATGCTGGATAGCAGTCGATGTGTGGAGTAATAGTAGTAGATGCAGGCAGGAGTCGGTATACTAATCTTGGACGTGATGCCTATATAATGATCATTGCCTGGATATCGTCATGATTATCTGAAGTTCTATCAATTGCCCAGCACTAATTGTTTTCCCACCGTTTGCTATTTTTCTCGAGAGAGGCCACTAGTGAAACCTACAGCCCACGGGTCTCTTTTCATCATATTTTCCTTTGCGATCTATCCTCACGTTATTTGCCTATCTTGAGGCACCGTACCTGAAAGGGATTGACAACCCCTTTAACACGTCGGGTTGCGAGTATTTGTTATTTGCGTGTAGTTGTTGTTTACGTGGTGTGAGGAGGTTCTCCTACTGGTTTCATCATCCCTTCCTCTTTGAGGAAATACCGACGGAGTTCTAGCAGACATCAAAAGGAATTTCTGGCGCCGTTGCCGCGGAGGATCTTCAACATCAACCAGGTTCCTAATCACAAATCTCATCTCCTCGCAATTTACATTATTTGCCATTTGCCTCTCCTTTTCCTCTCCCCCACTTCACAAAAAAATTGTGATTTTTTCGCCTTCTTTTTCGTTCGTCGTTTTCTCATCAGAATTGTTTTTGAGTGCAATCTTGTTGTGAAGTCATCATGACTCAAGAGAACACCAAGTTGTGTGATTTCTCAAATAGCAACAACAATGATTTTTTTAGCACTCCGATTGCTCCTCCCGCCACTAGTGAGGATATTAATACTGCTTTGCTGAATCTTGACATGAAATATCAATTTGCCGATACTTCTAATGAGGATGTCGCGTCCCATCTTAACACATTCATGGAATTATGCTTATGCAAAAGAAAAAAGATGTGGACAATGATGTTGTAAAGTTGAAACTATTTTTGTTTTCTTTGCGAGATCGTGCAAAAATTTGGTTTTCTTCTTTGCCTCACAATAGTATCGATTCTTGGAACAAGTGCCAGGATGCTTTTATTACTAAGTATTTTCCGCCCGCAAAAATTATTTCCCTTAGAACCCATATCATGAAGTTCAAGCAACTTGAACATGAGCATGTTGCACAATCTTGGGAAAGGATGAAATTGATGCTAAGGAATTGCCCAACTCATGGGTTAAATCTTTGGATGATCATATAAATTTTTTAGAATTTTGTTTTATAATCTTTTAGATTCCGTCGAGGGGGTACTTTTATGGAAATTACTTTGGGTGAAGATATTAATTGATAGACAATATTATGGCAAATTACTCACAATGGCATACCGAAAGAGCTCCTACTAGTAAAAAGGTCAATTCGGTAGAAGAAATAAATTCTTTGAGTGAAAAAGTTGATGCTCTTATGAAGTTGGTTGCTAATAAAAGTGCTCCTATTGATTTTAATGATGTGCCTTTTTCTACTTTGATTGAGCAAAATAGTGACGCCATATATGTGAATTTTATCTCACGAAACAATTTCAATAACAATGCTTATAGAGGTAATTTTAATCCTAGGCCTTTTCCTAGTAATTCCTCTAATAATTATGGTAATTCCTATGGAAATCCTAATTATAATAATAATAGAAACTCCTCTGATCTTGAGAATAATATTAAAGAATTTATCAATAATCAAAAAGCTTTAATTACTTTGATAGAAGAAAAGTTGAATAAAATTGATGATTTGTCTAGAAGTATTGATAGAATTTCTCATGATGTAGAAACTCTCAAGATGAAATTTTTTGTGCCTAAAGTTGAAGAATCAATTAAAGCTCTTTATGTTTCTATAGATGAAAGTAAGAAAATAACAGCTATGCTTAGAGCTAAAAGATAATTTTTAGAAAGAGCGTTTTCTAGTGATTACTTTAGTATGATGAAGATCTTAAAATGATTTGTGTTTCTTCTATTGATTATTTGTTTAGCAAAATTAGGATTGATGAAAAAGGTACTGGAGAAGTGTCAACTTTAGTTAGAAGGCGTCGCTATGATTCGGAGGGTGAAAATCTTGTTGAGAAAATTGATAAAAGTTGGTTTCAAGAGGTCAAGACTTTAACTAGTGATGTGCCCACTATTTGGATGACAAAGACTTTAATTATGATAGTTGCACTTTGGTTGATTGTATTTCTTTGTTGCAATCCATGATAAATTCACCCCATGCTTATGAACAAAATAAAGCTTTATTAAACATATTGTTGATGCCATGATGAAAGCTTTTGAAGAAAAGTTGGAATTAGAAGTTTTAATTCCAAGAAAATTGCATGATGAGTTGGAACCTACTATCAAAGTCAAGATTAAAAATTATGAGTGATTTTCTTTATGCGACTTGGGTGCTAGTGTTTCTACAATTCCGAAATCTTTATGTGATGTGCTTGGTCTTACCGATATTAAAGAATGCTCTTTAAATTTGCACTTGGCGGATTCTACTATTAAAAAGCCTATGGGAAGAATTAATGATGTTCTTATTCTTGCAAATAGGAATTATGTGCCCATAGATTTTATTGTTCTTGATATTGATTGCAATCCGTGTTGTCCAATTATAATTGGTAGACCGTTTTTACGTACTATTGGTGTCGTGACTGATACGAAAGAAGGCAATATTAAATTTAAATTTACACTAAGGAAGGGAATGGAACAATATCCTAGAAAAAGAATTAGGCCACCATATTAATCAATCATGAGGGAATCTTATGGATCTAGAAGCAAGGATGACAAAACTTAGATCCTTCGCGCTATGCCTAGCTAGGGGCGTAAAACGCTAGCGCTCGTTGGGAGGCAACCCAACTTGTATCTTTTTTCTTTTTTGCTTTTCTTTCTTTTTTCAATAAAATACCCAACTATACCTCTGTTTAGATGTGTTTTCGTGGTTTAAATTAGTGTTTGTGCCAAGCAAGGCCTTTGGGTTGATTTGGGTAGAAGTTGATTTGATCCTGCTGAAAAACAGAAACTTATCCACTCATGAAAATAGTTTTCGTAAATCACAGAAACGTGCTTTTGAGTTGATTATTTTCGAAAAAGATTACTATATAAATTACTCAGGTTTTCTTAATTTCTCAAGATTTTTGGAGTTACAGAAGCATTCGAAATATCCAGATTGCTACAGATTGTTCTGTTTTTGACAGATTCTGTTTTCTTTGCGTTGTGTGCTTGTTTTTATGATTCTATGGTTTTCTTCGATGAGTTTTTGCCATAGAAAATATGGAATACAGTAGATATAATGCAAAAATAAAATATGAATAGGTTTGTAACACTACTTATAGTAGTGGTTTGCTTTCTTATACTAACGGATCTCACGAAGGTTTTGCTGAGTTTTGTGTGATTGAAGTTTTCAAGTTTTTGGTGATCTTACGATGGATGAAGGAATAAGGATTAGCAAAATGCTAAGCTTGGGGATGCCCGAGGCACCCCAAGATAATATTCAAGAAGTAGCAAGCAACTAAGCTTGGGGATGCCCTCGAGTGGCATCCCCACTTTCTTCTAACAACCATCGGTATTTTACTTGAAGTTATATTTTTATTCGTCACATATTATGAGTTTTGCTTGGAGCGTCTTGTATGATTTGAGTATTTGCTTTTTTTCTTTGTGTTTTAAGTGTTGAATCCTTGCTGAACACACCTCTTTGAGAGAGCTCAAAATTATGCTATGCTTGCTCCTATACTTCACTTAAATTTTTAGAGCCATGGATTTGCTCTAGTGCTTCACTTATATCTTTTTGAGCACGGTGTGCTTTGTTATTTTTGAAGAAATGCTCTCATGCTTCACTTACATTTATTTGGAAGTTAGTAAAATTTTCAGAAGTTCTCTCTTGATTCACATAGATTATTTTGAGAGAAAGAAATAGTATGCTCACGTTCTTCACTTATATTTGTTTGAGCTTATCAAAAGCAACATATGAAAATAGTCCCAAAGTGATAGATATCCAAGGAGGATATAATAAAATCTTTCATGAAGATCACTGGACAAAATAAACTTGATTCTTAGTAATGGTTTTGAGATATGACGATATGATATGTGAGTCATGTCGATTAGTAATTGTGCTTTAGTAAGAATATTGATGTTAAGGTTTGTGATTCCCTATGCAAGCACGAAAGTCAATAGTTATGAAATGAAATTTATATCCTACTTTAGGTGCACAATTCGATGTTACTTATGCTTAATGCTTGGGTACGAGATTTTTTGCTTTTTGGTTGGTCGCTTCTCAATCTTTATGCTACCCTTCATTTTGCACTAAGTATGATCACTACTTGTGCATCCAAAACACTTCAAACCAATTTTGCCATATGAGTCCACTATACCTACCTATATGCAGTATTTCCATGTCGTTCTAAGCAAATTTGCATGTGCCATCTCTAATTTTCAAAATAAATTCCTGTTTTGTGTGCTCTACCGCTCGCGAGGCGGTGAGGGGTGGCCAATATTTTCCATGCCAGATGTCTTATTCTCACGATGAGTGTGTATTCACTTGTCATTGCACGAGAGTCGACAAAGGTATTAGGGATGCCCAATCCCGAAATGTAAAAATGAATTTACTTTATGTTGGTAAATAATAAATTCCTTGGAAAGTGTTGGTATGGAGGGCAACCGTGGATTCGGCTAGCCATGGAAAGTGAAAGTAATGGTGGAAAAAGGAATAAACTTTATTTTCTATTTGGGAACCGCCTATGATGTATCTAGCATGGAAAGTGTTGGGAGCTCTAAGTCGTTTTCGTTGGTGGGAAAAGTATGCCTCTCAAAATTGTTCTTTATCTCTCAATTTAAGCTTTGAGCTCTGGCACCTCTACAAATCCCTACTTCCCTCCATGAACGGCCTTCCTTTTACTTATGCATTTTTTATTTTGTATTTGAGTCTCCATCTTCTCTTATAAAGCACCAACAAAGGGGCACTATGATCGTATTTGAGCATTGGGTGTAGCTAATATTTGAGTGTGTTTCATGAATGGATCAATGATTGAGCATAATGTGCTACGGATAACTTGCTTTAGTGTTGATATTTTGAAAGACATGGTTGCTTGTTGGTATGCTTCAGTATTGAAGTCTTCATGTCAAAACTAGGCTATCACATAAAAGTCCAAATGTCCATGCTATAAAGAAAAAGAAATGTGATGAACATGTTAGGCAACATTCCACATCAAAAATTCTTTTTTTATCATTTACCTACTCGAGGACGAGCAGGAATTAAGCTTGGGGATGCTGATACGTCTCTAACGTATCTATAATTTTTGATTGTTCGATGTTGTTATATTATCATTCTTGGATGTTTTACAATCATTCTATAGTAATTTTATATCATTTTTTGGTACTAACTTATTGACATAGTGCCCAGTGCCAGTTGCTGTTTTCTGCATGTTGTTTTACATCGCAGGAAATCAATACCAAATGGAGTCAAAACACAGCAAAACTTTTTGAGCATTGTTTGGGCCAAAAGACATCCAGCGGTCCAGAAAAGCACATGGGGGTGCTCCGAGGGGAGCACAACCCACCAGGGCATGCTTGGAGGCCCAGGCACGGCCTGGTGGGTTGTGCCCACCTCGGGTGCCCCCTAAACCGCCTCTTTGCTCTATAAATACCCCCAATATTCCAGAAACCCTAGGGGAGTCGACGAAAATCAATTCCAGCCGCCACAGAGTCCACAGACACCAGATCCAACCTAGACACCATCACAGAGGGGTTCACAACTTCCATTGGTGCCTCTTTGATTATGCGTGAGTAGTTCTTTGTATACCTACGGGTCCGTAGTTAGATGGCTTCCTCTCTCTCTTAATTATCAATACAATGGTCTCTTGGAGATCCATATGATGTAAGTCTTTTTGCAGTGTGTTTGTTGGGATCCGATGAACTTTGAGTTTATGATCATATCTATGTTTTTATCCATGAAAGTTATTTGAGTCTTCTTTGATCTCGTATATGCGCGATTGATTATAGCCTCATATTGCTTCTCCGATATTTGAGTTTTCTTTGGCCAACTTGATCTATTTATCTTGCAATGGGAAGAGGTGCTTTGTGTTGGGTTCGATCCTACGGTTCTTGATCACAGTGAGAGGAAGGGAAACAACACATATGTATCGTTGCTATTAAGGATAACAAGATCGCGTTTATTTCTACATAAATAGATCTTGTCTACATCATGTCATCGTTCTTATTGCATTACTCCATTTCTGCATGAACTTAATACACTAGATGCATGCTGGATAGCGGTCGATGTGTGGAGTAATAGTAGTAGCTATAGGCAGGAGTCGGTCTACTAATCTTGGACATGATGCCTATATGTCGGTGTACTAAAGTAGGGGCGCTCCTTTGTACCCCTTACTTGTGCATGGGCAGTTAGAGCCGCGCTCACGGCCACGCTTAACAGGGCAGGGGAAGGAGTCAAAGCCGCAAGATGGTCAAAGCTACGCCAAGACAGAGACACAAAGAGCAAGAAGGCGAGGTGGGTTCCCCGGGAAGACCCTTGCCGGGGCGGCCTCCACGGCCCCGACAAGGACCTTGCCGGGGAAGATTACCAACGCCAACGGAGTGTGCCACCCTCCAGCCCAAGGTTCCCAACAACCACGTTGGGACCAAGGCTCGGGAGGCGCCTCCACGATGGCATGTAGATCTTTGTGAAGACAAGAAGCACTCCAAATCAGATGAGAATTAGAAGACGACAAACCTCGGCGAGATCCTTGCTGAGGAAACCCACAAGACCTCTGGCAAGATCCTTGTCGGGGACGATCACAACACCAGGCAAGGGCCCCGGCAAGGCCCTTGCTGAGGACATCCGCGGGGCCACCGCCAGACCCACGCCCGCCAAGTTTCTACCGCCGCTCCCATGCAGCTGCCAGCCCACCAGCTAGGCAGGCACCTGCGTGTCGACGTGAGGCTTCCAAGCCAACTCAGCGCATGCCAACGTGGTGGCATGCAAATCTTCGTGAAGGCCCTACCATCACGCCACCTCACCAGTCAGCCAGCCTACATGGCCCTGACCGCCTCGCTGGCCCGGGCGCGTGTCGAAGCAGGGCGAAGCGGCGGTACAATGAGGGGGACACCTAAGGGGTGCATTAAATGCGTCTTGTCCTGTAATGGCTAAGTAATAAGCTTAGCCATAGTACACCGATGCCACCTCCTATGTGCCATTGTGGGGATCCCCTTGACTATAAAAGGAGGCCCAAGGCATCTAGGATAAGGATTCGGACCCTTGGACAGGTTACGCTCATTGTAGCTAGCTCAAGAACTCCAAGAACACTAATATACACACAGAAGCAGGACTAGGGTATTACGCATCCTTGCGGCCTGAATCTGGGTAAACGACCCGAGTGCTTGTGCTGAGTGTTGATCCCGCTCTTCTCACACCCCGCACCCCGCAACCGTAGTAGGGATTCTTCTGATCCCATAGGTGTCATGTCCATCGACACTATATAATGATCAATGCCTGGATATCGTCACGATTATTTAAAGTTCAATCAATTGCCCAATAGTAATTGTTTTGCCACTGTCGGTGTCAAAACTGGCGGATCTCGGTTAGGGGGTCCCGAACTGTGCGTCTAAGGCTAATGGTAACAGGAGGCAGGGACACGATGTTTTACCCAGGTCCGGGCCCTCTCAATGGAGGTAATACCCTACTTCCTGCTTGATTGATCTTGTTGATATGAGTATTACAAGAGTAGATCTACCACGAGATCGTAGAGGCTAAACCCTAGAAGCTATCCTACGATTCTGATTGTTGTTGTCCTACGAACTAAACCCTCCGGTTTATAAAGACACCAGAGGAGGCTAGGGTTAACAGAGTAGGTTACAAAGAAGGAGATCTAACATCCGGATCGCCAAGCTTGTCTTCCACGCAAAGGAGAGTCCCATCCGGACACGGGACGAAGTCTTGAGTCTTGTATCTTCATGGTCCAATAGTCCGGCCGAAGTATATAGTCCCGCTGTCTGGATACCCCCTTATCCAGGACTCCCTAAGTAGCCCCTGAACCAGGCTTCAATGACGATGAGTCCGGCGCGCAGATTGTCTTCGGCATTGCAAGGCTGGTTCCATCTCTGAATACTCCAAAGTAGATTAAGGATCGTGTTCGGCTCTGTAAGATAACTTCTGCATTCCACCGTAGAGAGAACAATATTCCACAAATTCTTCTTACAACTTTAGATAACGTGACATCACACCATGGCCGGGTGATTATTCGAGTTGTTTTCCCAACCAGCTACTGCGCATATAGCGAGGCAGTTTCCTCGGCACGTCTCGTCGAAGCAGAGATCGTGTTCCCCTTATCAGGGGACTTTCATCGATACGGGCGCGGGTGGGGAATGAGCAGGTTCCATCAGGAAAGTGGGGAGTAAAAGTTTTTATGGCCTCTACAAAGAGATAAGACCTCTTCTTTTTTACCCACGCCTTTTCTTTCCGCTCGTCCATTCCCCTTCGCTTGAGCCCTAGCACCCAAGCATTCGTCTTCTCCACCAAAAAGAGGCTCTCCGAATATGTCCGGATCCGAAGCAGGAGGCAAATGGATGGCCTCTACCGTCTAGGAGAAGGATATCAAAAAACTTCGAGAGGCCGGGTACCTGCCCAAGAAAATCGGCCACCGTCTTCCGACGGCAGGACAGATCGTCCCTAATCCGAAGCCTCACGAGAGCGTCGTGTTTCTTCCTCATTTCGTCCACGGTCTCGGGTTTCCCCTTTACCCCTTTGTTCGCGGCATCATGTATTATTACGGGATTGATTTTCATGATCTGTCCCCTAATTCTTTCCTTAACATCTCGACATTTATCGTCGTGTGTGAGGCATTTCTCCGTATTTCGCCCCACTTCGACTTATGGTTGAAGATCTTCAATGTGAAGCCCAAGGTGGTGAACGGTGAACACACCGAGTGCGGCGGCGCCATGGTGAGAAAGATGCCCAAGGTCACATGGCCGACAGGCACCTTCAATGACTCCGTCAAGGAGTGGGAACGGTAGTGCTTCTACATCACTGAGTTGCGTGGTAAAAAGTGGGCCGCTGCTCCCGCATTCAGATCCGGAGCCCCCCTGCATCTCACGTCCTAGCCTAAGAAGGGCCTGAACTGGTCCTCATCCGATGAGCTGTCGGTGCTCCAAACACGCGTCAAGGGCGTGGTAGACAAGGATTTCAAACTCGTCAATGTAGTCCACGTGATGTTAGTTCTCCTGGTTCTCCCTTGCCAGCACCGAGCTTGTATATTGTGGGAATACGACCCTGGCCGAGCACCAGACCCTACGGGAGCTCTTCGGCTCCTCACACAAGGATATCTGGAAGGTGCTTTTCAAGTCCGGCAAACCGTGGCTGGGCTCCGCCGAGGACCGCGGGTATAAACTGTCCCGCCCCGCAAACTCGGTAAGTTATCGCTATGTTTTGTCTATCCATGTTTAGTTGGCAAATCCCCAGGGAGACGCTTTATCATGCTTTCCGCAATTATCCCAGGAATGGGCGAAGAAGGTGGGGCGAATACATTGTCCGGCCCCGCTGCCGGAGGAACCGGCAGGACCTCTCCTGACGAAGATGCTGGTCCCAGCGCCTTACAAAGCGCCAAAGAAAGAGGCCTTCAAGGAGGCCAAGGAGACCTGGAGTGGCCTCCGTCGCCGCGGTGCTTTGGACACAAAATCCAAAGACTCCAATGCCCGCCCTTCCTCAGAAGATGAGAGGAGGAAGAAGACGAATCCTCCACGGGGGGAGGGAAGAATAGGGCGGCCTCCTCATCCTTGGAGGCCGAATAGCCGAAAAGGGTAAAAAATCCCCTTCCAGAGGGGTCCACTACGGCAACCAATAGCAGCCCGGAGTGGGATCCTAGGGCCCAGCCCCTGGTAAAATCGTGAGTACACGAAATCCGAATACCTAATCGCCCAGGATTACTAAGGTGCAATATTTTAACTTGCGCCATACTTTGTGCAGCCCGACAAGGTCTCACGCCAAACAATCCTCATCGGAGGATTCGCTAAGCTCAGATGCCCCGGAGAGCGAGACGCATCCAAAGGCCCCTTCCCTGAAGCCTGGGCATGACACCGAGGTGTCGTCTCAGCAGGACCCAGACCAAGAAGGGAACACCTCTGGGGCCGGATACACGGGAGCAACGGTTCCTATAAACGTCGACGGCGGGGGCGATTTTAGATTCAGCCCGCAGCCGGACACGGTCCTGGAGATCTTCAAAGCTCCACGATCAGGCAGGCAGCCCCCCTTGACGGAAGGAGGCAAGCCTATCGACGATGCTAAAGAATGCGTCCATCGTCGATGAACATCACGCCCTTATGGGTCCGGTGATTGAAAAGATTCAATCCGCTGAGAGTGGACTAAATGAATCCCGCATTAGCCTTATAAAAGGCTTTGAGGTATGTTTTTAGAAACCGTTGAAGATTGTCATAGTATGATCAGTAGCCCCGGATGCACTGTATGGTGAAAGAGAGAGAACCGAACAGGGGATCAAGTTTCCGCTTCGCAGGGGACTCAGTTATTGACATATATCTCCTTGTTTGAAAACATGCGTCTGTAGTGACGACCGTCTCTCATACTGCGGAAGTGTCCGTACTAAAGCAGAGTCTGGAGCGGGCCGAAGAAGAACTTGGCCGAGTGAAGAAGCAGTTGGAGGACAAGCAAGGTATGTCGAAACCTTTGATAAATTAAGCACACATGAGTAGTTGTGCCCGATGAAATCATTTGTATTGTGTGCTCTAGGAGCAAATGCCGAAATTGAGGCGCTGAAGAAGGCTGTGGCCAAAGCCGACAAGAAGGCCGCCGCGGAGCAGGCTCTTCGCGAGAAGCACGAGGCCAGGGTCATTGAAGTTGAACGAGAGCTCCAGGAGGCCGTGAAGAGAAGCGAGATCTTGGAGCAGAGTCTAGCAGGTAAAGAATCCGAACTTGCCCAAGCTCTCCAAGCCACAAATGATGTTCGGGAGGAAGCCCGAGATGCTTTGAAGGACATTCAAGAGGTGAGGCGGATTGCGGTTGGTATGGCTTTTTTACTCAAAGCGATTTTTATAGGAGAAATTCAAAGTGACAAATTGAATTCTTGTTTCTCCAGGGATGTTTGCGGACCTGCCATGCAGCAGATCTGATGCTGCTCAATTCTATCGGTCTGAGGAGAAGAAGTCTGCGGAAAAGCATTTCTGGTCGCAGTATTTGGCGCCGAATTATCCGGTGCCCTTTGTCGATGAGCTTAAGCAGCTGATCAAACTGCACCAGGCAGCCGAACTAGCCATGAAGGACTTAGTTGTCTGGCTGTGGCCTGCTGAGCCAATTCCAAGCAGTTACGTCGGGCTCGTGAAGCGGATTGTTGGTTCTTGCCCTCGGCTCGAAGCCATTAAGCGGTCGGTCTGCATAGAAGGTGCACGCATGGTATTTGCCCGTGTGAACGTGCCCTGGGGGAAGCTTGATGCTGAAAAGCTGATGACTGAGGGACCACCGGAGCGTAAGGAGCACTGCAAGCCTGAATTATATTATGATGGTGTCCTGAAAGGAGCCCACCTTGTGGCGGAAAATTGTACCAAAGACATTATATTTCCCTGAAGGCAGTCATGCTGTCCTTTGTAATGTGGGACACTCGCACTATTATTATTTATTGCATGTTATATGAAAGTTTTTTCTTCCTGTGCGGCCGTTTGATATATATGAATCCTGAGAGTTGGCCAGTCGTCGACTTCTGCCCCCACGTAGAAAGTACGGGGGTGTTCGGGACATACCTGAACACTCTTTATCCCATTTTTTGGTCCTTGAAGGAGGTGTTCATCACAGCGAACCAGGCAATCAGACTATAGGGCTTTATCACTCTCACATAGCCATAGGAATTCGTGTATGGTAGGCGCAACCCCTGGTGTTCGGAAGACCGTATGGGGGCATTATGCGTAATAAATCTTTATAGATTTTACAACCTCTCGAACAGCTGACCAGCTCTCGCCATATCATGACAGCCAGTTTTCGACTTTCTCTACTGAGGTGCTCGTCCGAAAGAACCGGGACACAATCGCAGTAGTTCTCCCAACGCTACCTTAGCCGATGGAGCGGAACGTAAGTTACCAAAACATGGGAGCCGGGCAAACCCAACTAATAACCCAAGACATGATTTGGAGCTGATGCATATAGTGCTATAAGTTTGGTGCGCCAAGCGACCGAGAGGGTGGCCGGACTTTGTTGCCATATTATGAGGACAATGAAGCCCATCGCATAGTGGGGCATGACACTATGTGCGAGTGCCGTTATGACGAAAAAGGCGTCAATGAGGAATGACGGCCGGTAAGTGTCTTATAGTTCTATGTGTTGTAGTGGAGTGACACGTCTATGCGTATAAGTATGGTTAATGCTATGAAAGGAGGTATACTGGCAGAACTTGTTGCGACCGGACGGGGGGAAGCTGTGTGCGGATTCGTAGGGTATCCGTACTGTCTTCTTGGGGAATACTTGTGTATTCCCTCTCTGTGCGTCCGAGCTAATTCCATGTCACTAGTCATGTTCTGCGCAAAAGTGAGCCTGTAAAGAGAAATGCTTACAGGCATTTGTGTGTCATAGGGTGGTTGAACCACGGGTTCTTGATCAGAGCCTGGTCGAGCCGGGCTATCATGCTGTAAAGTAGCTCGGACTCCTCTGTTGGTGTCCGGGGGGTGGCTGTCGAATCGAGGTTCGATAGAAAGGCACAACGCGCTACCTCAGCGATGATATACTTTCCAGTGTCGGGGTGGAGTTCGGCCTTGCGCATAATTGTGACTATGTCACGTGGGTTGGGAATGGTGTGGTACCACGTTGTGTCGAGCCAACGTGGTTCGTCCCGATAGTATATAATAGTTACTGTATAAGTGCACAACACCGAAGAATTAATCTTCGGTATGGTGCTTGTTTGGTGATCCGAAGATAACCTCCAGGGTGGTGGGCCTGTAAAAGTTGGCCTTTACACCTGGAACGACATCTTTGAGAAGATGTTTTTAGTGGGTTTGATCCTTAAGCGATCAATACCTATCTGGTGAACTGTATCTTGGTGCAGCAAGTTTGGGCTGCTGTTTATGCCAATAGGGGCTCATCTGAGGTGGAACCCACCAACTCTTGGGTTGATGGTAAGTGCAATTGAATTGCCATTGTTGAAATTGGCTGGACGGTCTTTGTGATTGGAGATGATCGACAGTATTTTTGTACCGTGGGGTGATTTGTATTGTTGGGTCGGCATCCCGAGGAGTACACATTCGTTTCCTAGTTGGTTTTCGGAGGATTTTTCTTTTACCTCATAATGCTTGATGGTCTGGGCTCCTCGTTGTCTTCATAGCTTTGAGACCCCTTTTTATTGTTTCCGGCGCACGACTGGCTATTTTGTTTTAAAGATCCAGCATTCTTTACTGGTATGATTGGTTGCCCTTCCCGGGGTACCATGAATTTGACATGGTTGGTCGAGTAAGCTGCCTGGGCCGGATGGGCCTATATTGTTCTCTTTCCGCTGACCGGACTGGGAGGTGCGGAATCCGTCACTAATTGTCGTGTCTTGGGCACCACCATTATTTTTGTGACGCTTATGTCTGTTGCATCATGGTTTATGGACGCTGCCTCGAGTTTCTTGCATATTACCCCGGACCGTGATGTATTGGCGTCGAGGTGTGGGCTTTAGGACCTCCTTCTCAAGTTGAGGTAGCAAATTGTGCTTTGGGTACCCTTTGATGGGGTGGTCGAGTCCGTATTCCTCGGCTGCTAGGACCTTAGTCCATCTGTCTATGAGCAGATCTTGGTCAGCTTGGAGCTGCTGCTGCTTCTTTTTTAGGCTTCTTGCAGTAGCCATAAGTCGTCGCTGGAAGTGAACCTGCTCTACGGGATCCTTAGGCACGCCAAATTCATCGTCGCCGAGGCTCACCTCGTCTTCGGAGGGAGGCATCTGGTTGTCCTCCTTTGAGTATCCATTCGTCGCCTGTCCATCTGGGCTAATCTGCCTGTCTTCCTGTCCAGCCCGCTCGAAGGCAGGCTGATCGGGATTGTAATCGTCTTCGGCACCATCTGGATTGTTTTCATCTCCCGTGCCGGTACTGCTGTGGCGGGGCTTAGAGCGGCGCCGATGACGCCCATGCTTTGATTTTTTCCTTGAGGTGTTATCCTCTATTGCCTCATCGCCATTGGTTTCTTTGGGAGTGTCCACCATATATATATCATACGAAGAGGTGGCTGTCCAGCGCCCCGTGGGCGATGGTTGTTGTTCTTCTCCTGCATCGTCATACATACCGTCGATGTCTTCGGAGTCGAAGTCAAGCATGTCGGTCAAATCATCAACAGTGGCAATGAAGTGGGTGGTGGGTGGGCAAAGAATTTCCTCGTCGCCTGCTTCCCACTCGAGCCGGACATAGTTCGGCCAAGAGTCTCCTGACAAAGAGAGAGACTTTAATGAATTCAGCATGTCACCAAAAGGCGAGTGCTGGAAGGTATCCGCAGCGGTGAGCTGCATTACTGGAGCCCAACCAGATTCTGCCGGCTCGGGGGCGTGCGGTCTGGAACCTACGGCCGGACACAAGTCCGGGGGTCCAATGACACAGACTTCCTTAGGGATGAAGTCCGTGTTCGGCTCTACCGCCGATGAGTATGCGGCCTCCGGGGCGGGGTCTATCAACCCGTCCTTGGACGACGCGATCTGCCCAGAATTTAGGTCCGGAGCTCTTGCAGGTGCGATATCCCGAGTATTGTCTGACAGCAGGTCTAAGCCGTGCTCATCGTGACTGTTCGGCGCTCCTGGCCTAGGCCTGAATCCATCTAAGATCAAGTCTCCGTGGATATCGGCCGTGTAGTTCAAGTTTCTGAACTTGACCTGATGGCCAGGGGCGTAGCTGTCGATCTGCTCCAGGTGGCCAAGCAAATTGGCCCGCAGTACGAAGCCGCCGAACACGAAGATCTGTCTGGGGAGAAAATTCTTACCCTGGACCGCATGGTGGTTGATGATTGAAGGAGCCATCGAGCCTCGTAGTGACGACACAAAGGAACTCTCAATGAAAGCACCAATGTCGCTGTCAAAACCGGCGGATCTCGGGTAGGGTGTCCCGAACTGTGCGTCTAAGGCTAACGGTAATAGGAGGCAGGGGACACGATGTTTTACCCAGGTTCGGGGCCTCTCAATGGAGATAATACCTACTTCCAGCTTGATTGATCTTGATGATATGAGTATTACAAGAGTAGATCTACCACGAGATCGTAGAGGCTAAACCCTAGAAGCTAGCCTATGATTCTGATTGTTGTTGTCCTACGGACTAAACCCTCCAGTTTATATAGACACCAGAGAAGGCTAGGGTTACACAGAGTCGGTTACAAAGAAGGAGATCTAACATCCGAATCGCCAAGCTCGTCTTCCACGCAAATGAGAGTCCCATCCGGACACGGGATGAAGTCTTGAGTCTAGTATCTTCATGGTCCAATAGTTCGGCCAAAGTATATAGTCCGGCTGTCCGGATACCCCCTTATCTAGGACTCCCTCACCCACCATTTGCTATTTTTCTCGAGAGAATCCACTAGTGAAACCTATGGCACCCGGGACTCCCCTCATCATATTTGCCTTTGCGGTCTATTTTACTTTGCATTTATTTTAGATCTATTAAACCAAAAATACAAAAATACCTTGCTGCAATTTATTTGTTTTGCGATCTATTTATCCTATCTACAACTTTTACCTCACATTAATTGCCTATCTTGAGGTGTCGTACCCGAAAGGGATTGACAACCCCTTTAACACACTGGGTTGCGAGTATTTGTTATTTGTGTGCAGGTGCTGTTTATGTGGTGTGAGGAGGTTCTCCTACTGGTTTGATAACCTTGGTCTCATCACTGAGGTAAATACCTACCGTCACTATATTGCATCATCCTTCCTCTTTGGGGAAATACCGATGTAGTTCTAGCAGACATCAATGACCAACTCATGGAATGAGGCATAACAATATCTCTCGAGCTGATACACAAGACACACATCAAGCATGATTGAAAGGAGCATATGACAAGGTTCAATTAAGTAGGAAAATTCCATGATCAAGGGGGTGGTGGATGCATTTCAAAGTAGCAAGGAGATAATTGCCATGATTCCATAAGAGGGCACCTTAGGGAAGGTGGCTCGTAGATATATTCCCTTAAGTGGCAAAAAGAATTACTTTAGATTCAGAGATCATTGAAAATCTCTATATCAGCCTAAGGCAATTCACAAACGATCATTTGCAGGAGTTCGAGAGAATGGCATACTCGGACTATAATGGATGATGTGGACTACCTTGTTGAAGACAACACGATGGATGATTTTTGCTTATCATTGAGAAATGATAGGGTCTAGGGTAAGCCCACTTTTGAAGATGTTCCTGAATAGCAATTACTGAGAAGGCAGACCATAGAAAAATGGCACAATGCCGAGTACAAGCTGGGAACAAAATGCCAATGTTGGGAATGATTCTAGTAACCGGGGAATAGTTCAACAGTCGAGAGTGATTCCACCGTTTGAATGGTTATAGTATAATGGAAGAAACTAAAAGGACAAGAATCCCTAAGGAGCAACTTCTAGAATAAGTCGCATGAAATCCTCATGTAAAGATGGTCAAAAGATACTACAATGATAGATCTTCGGGCTAGGTGTGTTGGCTAGAGCATCAACCTTGTCGGGACCTATATCATAGATCTTGGGAAAGTTCCAACCATCATATCTACCTGAGATTTAGATCTAGTTGGTAACAGGATATTTCAGACAACATGTCTGAAAAAGAAAGTTTGCAACACAAACCGACAAGATGACGTTGCAAGATTCTTGAGAAATGGACTACGATAGCAAGCTCCAAGACATGAGCTGATTCTGCTACATACATGTGAACACGCTGTCCCAAACAAGCTTAACCACATAGTAGTCTTACAATAAAACACTACCGAGTTCTTGTTGGGAACCATCATCAAGGATAATAATGTCCTAACTTAAGTCATGATTAGCTCTTAAGAAGGAAGTTCTTCTCCTTGAACAAGTCAATCCGTGGCTTGGTGTGCTAGGAAACACATATGGAATGGAGGCGGCCAACCTATCAAACCAAAGAGTACTTTGCACATAGACATGACTAACTTGGGATAGTTCTAGAGGTAACAAGAACAATCTTTCTCGAACTGACGGCGGCAACTTGCACCAAATGCACGTTAATCAGAGGAAGTCACGTCTTTCATCCAACATATGCTTCATGAACGGGACATAAAGATAATGCTTATAAAAATTTCCAACACTAGTTGGATGTTCAACATGAATCATGGGGAAGATAAAAATGTTGCTGATGGGCTCAACAACAATTCATCCAGGTTTCCATATAAGTGGAATTTTGCAATTATGTGAACAAGGTGATGCTGTTGGTCATCCCCAAAACACATAATAGTGTATGCTAGAGGAAACAACCATGAGTAAGGCAACATTACGAATAACGTTGGTTCTCATTTGACTTGACGATAGCCCATACTCAAATCAAATATTGGATAAGATGATAGGTCCATTAACTGATCACGAGGGTCAATCGATGAAAATACCATCTGTCCTCAACACACATACAAGACATCCCTTAAAATGAACTAAGTCGGACAAACTTTTATCTTCCAACTCTCCAAGTTGTTGTTTAGCTTAACCAACTAGCTCAGGGGTACGCAACACAGATTCTTGGAGAAGGGTGGTTTACAACAAACCAACTTGATCACGAACTCAACATAACGATCAGGGAACAACCTGGTAATACTCCCGAGAAGATATTCGGAAAAATCATGAACCACTAATATGTTACTAGTCTTGAGAACAATCTTGCTTTTCAGGCCAGGATGATATGATCGAAAGAGCAAGGATTTAACATAATCTGAACTCATTGATCAAGGAGTGCACCAGGACAATGAACTAGGTAGCACAGTCTATCTTAGAATGATGATTCAATAACCAACACGCTAAGAATGAAATTAATGTCCTTTAACTACCAAGCAACGGAGTTGCTGGGAGTATTGATTTCCCACATCATAGTTCACTTGTCAGCATTCCGGCTACAACACACGTAGACAGAGGAGTGAATAATGATGGCGAGAAGTATCACTGTACCAAGAATTTATAATATGGTGTGCAATGCCCATGACCTTATTGAAAGAAGACGATAATACTCCAGGGTAGAACAAAACAAAAGCTGGATTGGCATTTTGATCTGTGGAGTACAACTACTATGACCCAATCCTAGATATGGATAAGGTACTAGGGTTTCTTTCTATTAGTCATTCCTGAATAGAATGGCTTGATGGACCACAAGATTAAAAGGCATCGTTGAACACGATTACACTCATACTCTTGACTATTGAGGGAGTCCTAGATTAGGGGTTATCCGGACAGCCGGACCATATACATCGTCCGGACTATTGAAGCGTGAACATATAAGACTCAAGACTTCGGCCCGTGTCCGGATGGGACTCTCCTTTGCGTGGAAGTCAAGCTTGGCGATCCGGATATTGTGTTTCCTTCCTTGTAACCGACTCCATGTAAACCCTAGCCCTCTTCGGTGTCTATATAAACCGGAGAGGTTAGTCCTTAGAAGGCCGATCACAATTACAATCATACCATCATAGGCTAGCTCTTAGGGTTTAGCCTCCCCGATCTCGTGGTAGATCTACTCTTGTACTACTCACATATTAAATAGTAATCAAGCAGGAAGTAGGGTTTTACCTCCAACGAGAGGGCCCGAACCTGGGTAAACATTGTGTCCCTCGCTTCCTGTTACCATCAGCCTAGAAGCACAGATCGGGACCCCCTACCCGAGATCCGCCGGTTTTGACACCGACAACTATCAATTGACAGACGAAGATCAGAAAACAACTAAAGAGGGACAACTCGTAGGAACATATGATTTTCTGAGTTGTGGGTGCATAGATTAGCATGTCGAATGAGTTCAACATATTTCTTCTGGATAACCCATGCAGAAAGGTAGAGTTGGCAGAGTCACAACATGGAATTAGGAACTCACTAAAGCACTCTGGTTGTGATCTTTCGGTTCCAGGAGGAACTTCTTCCATAAGCAGTTCATGGTATTTGGAAGAAGGAAATACCACGAATCTCGAGGACTATCACAAAGGTTACTAATATCCTAAAGGAACAAGCTAACACTATCAGCATGGATGAGTAGAGTGAATCTCGGGTTCAAAAACCCAAGAATAGAATGCCTACTAACTAAATTGCATCACGGGATTCGAGAATGATGGCCCGAATCATCACACTAGGAATACAAATCAGAGCTAGATTATTGGGTGGTTCTCTAAGACATCTAGGGTCATAATAATAGCTCCAACATATATGTCCAGGCAATGGAGTACCTCAACTCAGCAATTAGTGTGGTTAATCTGGCCCAAAAGGACATCGGAACGGAGGGAAAGGATTTTGCAAATGCATCAGATTGTTTAGGATCCTGGGATGACGACAACATAACGGATGTAAATGCTCAAAAAGATTTGAGACATCCTGCAACATGGTGGCATAGCCACTCAAATCACAATATCAAGATTCTGAGACCAACTGTGAACACACACAAAAGTAGTAGAAACAGGGCTGAGACTTGAATCCATCATTCCTATAAGTCCCCAACATAGTAACTCGGCATTCTAATAGATAGATGAGAGAGCCTAGTTTCTTAACCCCGTAGAAAGGAAGAGGGTGACTCAGAATAAGAATAACATAGGGGTGAGGAGTAAAAAGAGCCTTACGTTCCCTTCCACAGTCAATTCCCTTATATAACTAAAGCATTTCTAGACTCGACTTCGACCAGTTTGGCGTGGTAATCCTACAGGCAGTCAGACTCTGATACCAAAGCTGTTAGGACCCTGATCCTAAGTCCACCGATCTGGCACGTAACACATCATATCACTATGCGGCCTCACGCACGGTATTTCCACGGGTGCCACCTTACCTGGCCGGGGACTGTTTGTGCCTTTTGGATCACGTATATGATAGTGTCGCTAGTATCCATATGACGAAGAACCCGGGCCGACATGACTAGTCGTAAACCCAAGGTGGCACTAACTTACAGGGACATGCATACATGACCTAGCAACGAACATGTCGATCAGCAACGTATGAACCCAAGTCGTAGCAAGCTACAAGGACTTAAAGGAACAATGCGTGACATTTCCCCGAAGGGACAGACACAGGAACAAAGAATGACACATGCCGGCCAGCCTAAGTGTTCCGGAGCAGTAGCAAGCTACCATGGCTCAGTGGAAGCACTAGGAGAATTTCTCGATAAGAGGGGCTACCAAGAATAAACAACTAGGTTGTTGGATCCTACACATATGAAGCATTTCAAATCATACACACAATATGCTTGATATGTGCAAATACAACATGGCATCACAACAAAACTCTACAACTTAAAGTATTTATTTAAAAGGCTCCGGAGAGCCAGATATTACAAACATGGGTCTGATGACCCAACATACAGAGCATACAAGCAACGGAAGCATAACATGCCTGAGTACAGACAACTACAAATGAAAAGGGATAAGAAGCCTGACTATCTACAAGACCCTCCCAAGGGTACAAGATCGTAGCTGAGGTAACACACTAAACATCGAAGTCCATGCGGAACTACTAGTGTGTCGGGTAAGCTGATCCACGAATACCTATGGGGCCGGCGGACCGGGCCCCTTTCGGTTCGGCGGGGGGCGGAGATCGCACGAAGAGCGGATCGAGGTGAAGCACACGAGCAGTTTACCCAGCTTCGGAGCTCTCCGGAGATATAATACTCCTACTGCTGCTTGTCTGATTGTATTGTGTTCTTGCTCGGGAGCGCTGAGTGCTACAGTACACACGAGACCGAGCGTGAGTGTTTTCTGGTTCCCCCCCCCCCTCTAAGTTGCGCATGGGCCTCCTTTTATATGCTCAAGGGGTCACCGACAGGTGGCAATGTAGACAAGGGTAAAAATGGAAAAGGGATTGTGGTTGGTACAGCTACCTGCACAGTGTATCCTACCTAACCCTGACGGCAGGGGACAAAGGCATTAAATGCTCGTCTGCGTCGCCCAAACAGTGCAGAAAAGGACCGTCAAGGACGCCACCGCTTGCCACGATGGCTATCTTGTCAGCGTCGCTTGCCACCGCGCACCGCTGGCTGCACATCCTCTTGCCACGCGCGCCTGGAAAGGCCCCAGGGCGACACGTTGGTGGTTGTGCTGGAGCGCGGGTACAGAGTGGTAGCTTGCCGCGGCAAGCGCCTTGCCGCGGTCGTTGTCTTGTCGCACCCGGAAGCTTGTCGCTCACCGGGCCTTGCCGGGACGCGTGGCGTGTCGCGGCAAGTTCCTTGAGATGCCTTGGTTGGCCTTCCCGGCAAGCTCCTCTTGCCGGGGCCTTGTCTTCTTGGTTTAAATACTTTGTTCTTGAATGGCTCCAAAAAGAACCACGGAGGACCTTGGCGGTCACCCGGCAAGCCCTGCCGTGGGGCGCTGCAACTGCCCGTGCACAAGTTCGGGATACTACGGTACCCCTACTCTAGTACACCGACAGGAGCCCCCGGGCCTGGGCCACACACGGTGCCGAGCACTGTTGGGCCAGGCCCAAGACAGGGCACGGGCACACGCGGCCTGGGTTACGCTGTATCTTACTCCGTATCCACCGCGCCCTCCCCAACGGCACGCGTCGAATGCGGCGTCGTGGGAGAGATCATGGATGGAGAGGTGCTCGCCTCCGCTGGGCTGACGCTGGTCGACGTGCCAAGCAGCAGCAGCGACGAGTCTAAGGAAGAGCGGCTACTGCGGAAGCTGTTGTCGCTTTACCGCGCCTGACAAGCAAAGCTGGAATCCCGAGAAGCGCTTGTCGAGAGGGCGGGGGTGGACATTGAGAAACGCGCTGAGGAGCTCCGGGGTCTCAAGCAGGAAACTCTCCGATCCCTAGTGGAGGAGCGGGAGCAGGTTGCCGAGGAGCGGAAAGCTTTCCTCCTCGTGAAGGCTGAAGTTGAGGAGCAACAGCGGCTCGCTGCCGAGAAGCTGTCTGCGCAGGAAGGTGAGCTGGCGCAGCACAAGGTCAACCTTGACAGCCACGAGGAGGATCTTGCCGCGCGCGAGCAAGCAATTGGCGGGGCTCTCAAGGAAGCAAAGGATGCTGCCGCAGCTGCCGAGGCCGCCAAGAAGGAGCTGGAGACGAAAGTGGCGCAGCTGGAGGCCGATCTCAAGGCGAGCGGCGAGGAGCTTGCCGCGCTCAAGCGTGAGCGCGAGAAGGACGCCGTCGCTCATGGCGAGCTGCAGGGTCTTCTCGTCGAGAGGAGCAAAGAGCTTAGCGCCGCCAAGGACTCCAACGCAGATCTTGGGTTGAAGCTGGCCACTTTGACCGAGACGCTGGACGGCGCGAGGGAGCAGGAGGTGGCCTTGAAGGAGAAGATCTAGGCCCACGAGGCGCTGCTGGTGAGTGCTGCTGCCGCCTAGAATGCTTTTAGGGAGACTGTGGAGCATTGGACCGAGGGTCTCGCGAATGTTGCCGCAGCCATCGACGGGGAGCTGGCGCAGCTGGGGATGGAGGACCTCGGGTATTCTTCCATCGAGCAACTCCAACCCCATGCCAAGCTCAGCTTGTTCTTCAAAGGCGTGGCGACGGCCCTCCAGCGACTCCGGGAGAAGATCCCAAAGCAGCTGGCCGACGAGTCGCACAAGATCTGCGCGGGAGTTCTTCAAAAGGTGCTGGTGAAGGTGGCCTTCCGCAACCCAGGCCTCAACCTCACCAACGTCCTCAGGTCCCTGCTGCCGGATGCTGATTTGGAAGCGCTCAAGGCCCTTGTCGCACCCATTGTGGACAAGGTGAGCGAGATCAAGAGGGTTGAGGGCGATCGCGTAGACTAGGCCGCCCGTTTTCTCTTTTTCTTTGTCGCTGCTAGACATGTCATGAGAACAATCTGTTAGAGCTGCGACAAGTTATCTTGTAATGTCGGGGAAGCTAATCCACGAACACCTATGGGGCCGGCGGACCGGGCCCCTTTCCAGGCGCGCGTGGCAAGAGGCTGTGCAGCCAGCGGTGCGCGGTGGCAAGCGACGCTGACAAGATAGCCATCGTGGCAAGAGGTGGCATCGCTGACGGTCCTTTTCTGCACTGTTTGGGTGACGCAGACGGGCATTTAATGCCTTTGTCCCCTGCCGTCAGGGTTAGGTAGGATACACTGTACAGGTAGCTGTACCAACCGCAATTTCCTTTTCCATTTTTGCCCTTGCCTACGTTGCCACCTGTCGGAGACCCCTTGAGCATATAAAAGGAGGCCCATGCGCAACATAGAGGGGGGGAAACCAGAAAACACTCACGCTCGGTCTCGTGTGTACTGTAGCACTCAGCGCTGCCGAGCAAGAACACAATACAATCAGACAAGCAGCAGTAGGAGTATTATCTCTCTGGAGAGCTCTGAAGCTGGGTAAACTGCTCGTGTGCTTCGCCTCGATCCGCTCTTCGTGCGATCTCCAACCCCCGCCGAACCGAAAGGGACCCGGTCCGCCCGCCCCATAGGTGTTCGTGGATCAGCTTGATGTCAGGGAAGCTGACCCACGAACACCTATGGGGCCGGCGGACCGGGCCCCTTTCGGTTCGGCGGGGGGCGGAGATCGCACGAAGAGCGGATCGAGGCGAAGCACACGAGCAGTTTACCCAGCTTCGGAGCTCTCCGGAGAAATAATACTCCTACTGCTGCTTGTCCGATTCTATTGTGTTATTGCTCGGGAGTGCTGAGTGCTACAGTACACACGAGACCGAGCGTGAGTGTTTTCTGGTTTCCCCCCCCCCCTCTACATTGCGCATGGGCCTCCTTTTATATGCTCAAGGGGTCACCGACATGTGGCAACGTAGACAAGGGTAAAAATGGAAAAGGGATTGTGGTTGGTACAGCTACCTGCACAGTGTATCCTACCTAACCCTGACGGCAGGGGACAAAGCATTAAATGCCCGTCTTCATCGCCCAAACAGTGCAGAAAAGGACCGTCAGGGACGCCACCGCTTGCCACGATGGCTATCTTGTCAGCGTCGCTTGCCACCGCGCACCGCTGGCTGCACAACCTCTTGCCACGCGCGCCTGGAAAGGCCCCAGGGCGACACGTTGGTGGTTGTGCTGGAGCGCGGGTACAGAGTGGTAGCTTTCCGTGGCAAGCGCCTTGCCGCGGTCGTTGTCTTGTCGCGCCCGGAAGCTTGTCGCTCACCGGGCCTTGCCGGGACGCGTGGCGTGTCGCGGAAAGTTCCTTGAGATGCCTTGGTTGGCCTTCCCGGCAAGCTCCTCTTGCCGGGGCCTTGTCTTCTTGGCTTAAATACTTTGTTCTTGAATGGCTCCAAAAAGAACCACGGAGGACCTTGGCGGTCACCCGCCAAGCCCTGCCGCGGGGCGCTGCAACTGCCCGTGCACAAGTTCGGGATACTAGGGTACCCCTACTCTAGTACACCGACAGGAGCCCCCGGGCCTGGGCCACACACGGTGCCGAGCGCTGTTGGGCCAGGCCCAAGACAGGGCACGGGCACACGCGGCCTGGGTTACGCCGTATCTTACTCCGTATCCACCGCGCCCTCCCCCAACGGCACGCGTCGAATGCGGCGTCGTGGGAGAGATCGTGGATGGAGAGGTGCTCGCCTTCGCTAGGCTGACGCTGGTCGACGCGCCAAGCAGCAGCAGCGACGAGTCTGAGGAAGAGCGGCTACTGCGGAAGTTGTTGTCGCTTTACCGCGCCCGACAAGCCAAGCTGGAATCCCGAGAAGCGCTTGTCGCGAGGGCAGGGGTGGACATTGAGAAACGCGCTAAGGAGCTCCGAGGTCTCAGGCAGGAATCTCTCTGATCCCTGGCGGAGGAGCGGGAGCAAGTTGCCGAGGAGCGGAAAGCTTTCCTCCTCGCGAAGGCTGAAGTTGAGGAGCAACAGTGGCTCGCTGCCGAGAATTTGTCTGCGCAGGAAGGTGAGTTGGCGCAGCGCAAGGCCAACCTTGACAGCCATGAGGAGGAGCTTGCCGTGCGCGAGCAAGCAATTGGCGGGGCTCTCAAGGAAGCGAAGGATGCTGCCGCAGCTGCCGAGGCCGCCAAGAAGGAGCTGGAGACGAAAGTGGCGCAGCTGGAGGCCGATCTCAAGGCGAGCGGCGAGGAGCTTGCCACGGTCAAGCGTGAGCGCGAGAAGGACGCCGTCGCTCATGGCGAGCTGCAGGGTCTTCTCGCCGAGAGGAGCAAAGAGCTTAGCGCCGCCAAGGACTCCAACGCAGATCTTGGGTTGAAGCTGGCCACTTTGACCGAGACGCTGGACGGCGCGAGGGAGCAGGAGGTGGCCTTGAAGGAGAAGATCAAGGTCGACGAGGCGCTGCTGGCGAGTGCTGCTGCCTCCCAGAATGCTTTTAGGGAGACTGTGGAGCATTGGACCGAGGGTCGCGTGAATGTTGCCGCAGCCATCGACGGGGAGCTGGGGCAGCTGGGGATGGAGGACCTCGGGTATTCTTCCGACGAGCACCTCCAACCCAGTGCCAAGCTCAGCTTGTTCTTCAAAGGCGTGGCGACGGCCCTCCAGCGACTCCGGGAGAAGATCCCAAAGTAGTTGGCCGACGAGTCACGCAAGATCTGTGCGGGAGTTCTTCAAAAGGTGCTGGTGAAGGTGGCCTTCCGCAACCCAGGCCTCAACCTCACCAACGTCCTCAGATCCCTGCCGCCGGATGCTGATCTGGAAGCGCTCAAGGCCCTTGTCGCACCCATTGTGGACAAGGTGAGCGAGATCAAGAGGGTTGAGGGCGATCGCGTAGACTAGGGCACCCGTTTTCTCTTTTTCCTTGTCGCTGCTAGACATGTCATGAGAACAATCTGTTAGAGCTGCGACAAGTTATCTTGTAATATAACTCTATTTTGAGTAGAGATTGTTGTGTTATTTCCTTTACTTGATTCCTTCCTTTGTATGTTTTTGCCCTACGCTTTTAGGGTACTTGTCGGCGTAGGCACCTTAGCCGCGAGCGCTGAGTGCGGGACGTCAGCAGCCTGCCGGCGGTGCCGCTACCGACAAGAAACCTTGTCGCAACTAGCCGCAGCTCACTAAGTTGTTGAGCAGACTCGAAACAAAGTAAGGGCGCAAACTAGCTACGAGTTGGTTCCTCCGCGCACAGGTTTTCCATACAAAGTACGATCGTTCGAGGAAGATAACTTAAAAATTTAAAACTGATTGCTCAAACTTTGGCAACTTAGCTTTTCTCTCGTTTGCTTTCCGGTAAGGCGACACTTCCTTGAACGATGCCTGATCTACACCATTATCTTCTCCTTTCCCCCCGGCAAACTTGTGTGTGAGGGAACCTTCCTTTCCTTTTTGAGAAAAAGAAAGAAGAGAAAATAAAGATATGGAGCCTTACGGATCGTTATTGCTTACCGGGGGTAGGTGCTGCACAAAGTGTCAGATAACGCATGCAAAAAATAGAAAGCATGAAATTGACAAGATGTGCGGAGCACATGAGCTTTACTTATGCACGGGTTCTGCGCCCGGCTTTGTACAAAGGATTACATGCAACATCGGCAAGACTTGTACAAAAGGTGGTTGCTGGAACAGGTTCCGGCAACCGCGCCTTACGGGTAAAACTTATGAAGATGCCTAATGTTCCAGGAGTTGCTCACCGGAATGCCATCTTCGGTCTCAAGGCGGACAGCGCCAGGACTAGTGACTCGTTTCACCCGGTAAGGGCCTTCCCACTTTGGTGTCAACTTGTTGGAATTCTTGGCGGACTGAACGCGCCGAAGAACAAGGTCGCCTTCCTCGAAACTTCTGGCATTAACTTTGCGGTTATGGTAGCGGCGCAAAGCTTGCTGGTATCGAGCAGCTCGTACAGCAGCCTGAAGACGGTCTTCCTCAAGGAGCAGCACGTCATCTTGTCACAGCTGCTCTTGCTCAAGCTCATCATAAGCGAGCAATCAAGGTGACCCGTATACGAGTTCCGTGGGGAGAACTGCCTCTGCTCCATAGACTAGAGCGAAAGGTGTCTGGCCAGTGGCTCGATTTTGCGTCATCCTGATCGACCAAAGAACCACCGACAGCTCCTCAATCCAGTTCCTTCCGCACTTGCGCAGCCTATCGAAAGTCCTGGTCTTTAGCCCGCGCAGCACTTCAGCATTTGCCCTCTCCGCTTGACTGTTGCTTCTCGGATGAGCAACAGAAGCGAAGCAGACCTTGGCGCCAAGATCTTTGACATACTGCATGAAGGTGCGGCTCGTGAATTGTGTGCCGTTGTCGGTGATGATCCTGTTAGGGATCCCGAAGCGGCAAACAATCGACCTGAAGAACTTGACTGCTGACTATGCTGTCACCTTCCTCACTGCTTCCACTTCTGGCCACTTTGTGAACTTGTCGATTGCAACGTACAAGTACTCAAAGCCCCCGACAGCTCAGGGAAAGGGGCCGAGGATGTCGAGCCCCCAGACCGAAAATGGCCAGGATAAAGGGATGGTCTGGAGAGCTTGAGCTGGCTAGTGTATCTGCTTGGAATGGAACTAGCACGCTTCACACTTGGTTACTTGTGCAGTTGCATCCTGGAGGGTTGTCGGCCAAAAGAAACCTTGCCGGAACGCTTTGCCGGCAAGTGCTCTTGCGCCAATGTGGTGACCACATATGCCTCCATGTATCTCCGCCAACAGCTTTTGTCCGTCTTCTCGGTGAATACACTTCAATTTCACACCGTTGAGTCTTCTTCCGTACAGTGTGTTGTCAACAAACTGGTACATACTTGACTGCTGGGCTACTCTTTCCGCTTCTTCTTGCTCTTCGGGAAGTTCTCCTGTCTGAAGGAAATGGACAATCTTCTGTGCCCATGCTGGAGCTTGCGGCTCGACAACAAGGACTAAAGGCACTTCTGCTGCTGTGGGAACATCCGCTTCTACGGCGAGAACCTGTGGCTCAGCTGGAGCTTGATGTTCCCCGGCAAGCTCGCCGGAGCAAAACTTGTCGAGAGCGTCTGCTTCAACGGAACAAACCCTAGGGCTTGCCGGAGCAGACTGCCCCTCGGCACTCTTGGTGTTGATCCTGAGGACCTTCTTGGCGGCGGCTTCGGGGAGCTCTGCCGGAAAATAGTCACCAGAAATCAACTTCCTCTTCTTGCTCTGTCCTATTGATGGCGTTACGGATGGTTGAGTCAGCTTGAGCACAAAGATCCCTGGTTCCACAGGTAACTTAATTGCAGCGCACTTCGACAGGCCATCGGCAATGTCATTCTGAGCTCTTGGAAAATGTTCCATTTGTAGGCCGTCAAAGTGCTCTTCTAGCTTTCTCACTTCATCAACGTAAGCTTCCATCAACGGACTCTGATAATTCTTGTTTACTTGGCGGACGACAAGCTGTGAGTCACCCCTGACAATGAGCTTCTTGATCCCAATGTCTGCTGCGATCCTGAGACCGGCAACCAAACCATCATACTCTACGGTATTGTTTGTTGCTTGCTCCTTGGGAAAGTGCATCTGGACTACGTACTTGTGGTGCTCTCCGGTGGGTGCAACAAGTAGCACGCCCGCACCGGCGCCTTGTAGCGAAAAAGCACCATCAAAGTACATCAGCCACTCTTTGCTTGCTTCCTTGACGGGGATGCTCGTTTCTGGAATTTCTTCATCTTGTGTTGGCGTCCATTCTGCTATGAACTCTGCCAATGCTCTGCTTTGGATAGTTGTAGTGCTTTCAAACTTAAGGCCAAAGCTTGACAGTTCCAGTGCCCACTCGACAATCCTGCCTGTTGCTTCAGGATTCTGCAGTATCCTCTTCAGCGGAAAATGAGTGACGACTGTGATCTCATGTGCTTGGAAGTAATGGCGCAACTTTCTCAAGGCCATGAGAAGGCCAAAAAGCAATTTCTGCACACCAGAGTACCTTGACCTAGCCCCCTGCAGAAGGGAACTGACAAAGTAAACTGGGCGTTGCACCATTCTTTTCTGCATCTTCTCACGCTCCTGTGCAGATCCATCTTTGTCGGGACCAGAGCTTGCCGGCGAAGTCCCCTGCTTGTCGCTGGATGCATCCGTCGTGGTTGCTGGCTCATCATCCGCCTCCCTCTCCGCTACTAACGCAACACTAACCACTTGATTGGTTGCCGCTATATATAGCAGCAACTTCTCTTGTGGCTTAGGTGCGACAAGTGTTGGAGTGGAGCACAGGTATCTCTTTAAGTCTTGCAGCGCAGCCTCCGCTTCCGGAGTCCATTTCATTGGACCTGCCTTTTTCAATATTTTAAAAAATGGCAGGGCGCGCTCAGAAGACCTAGAGATAAACCTGCTGAGAGCAGCCACGCAACCGGCAAGTCTTCGTACATCCTTGACGCGCTTTGGTGCTTCAATCTGCTCAATGGCCTTGATCTTGTCAGGGTTGGCTTCAATTCCCCGCTGAGACACAAAGAACCTGAGAAGCTTGCCGGAGGGGACTCCGAACACACACTTCTCAGGGTTAAGCTTGAGGTTGATCTTGCGCAGATTTGCAAAGGTTTCGTCTAAATCTTGAATCAAAGTTGCTTTGTCCTTGCTCTTGACCACTATGTCATCCATGTATGCTTCCACATTTCTGTGTATTTGTGGCTCAAAAGCGTCATGGACTACCCTTGCAAATGTTGAACCAGCATTCTTTAAACCGAAAGGCATCCGTACGAAACAGTATGTGCCACATGGGGTGATGAATGCGGTCTTCTCCTCATCCTCTTCTGCCATGAAAATCTGATGGTATCCCGAGTATGCATCAAGAAATGAAAGCAAGTCACATCCGGCCGTGGAGTCAACAATCTGGTCGATGCGCGGCAAGGGAAATGGGTCTTTGGGACAAGCTTTATTGACATCGGTAAAGTCGATACAAAGCCTCCATTTCCCGTTTGCCTTACGCACGACTACAGGATTGGCCAGCCACGTAGGATGGAGCACTCCTCTGACAAGGCCTGCTGCTTCCAATTTCTTGATTTCTTCTGCAATGAATTCTTGGCGCTCCACTTCCTGTTTCCGGACTTTCTGCTTGACGGGCCGCGCATGAGGACAGACGGCAAGATGGTGCTCGATTACTTTCCTGGGAACACCGGGGATGTCAGACGGTTGCCACGCAAATACGTCGACGTTCGCCCGCAGGAAAGCAACGAGCGCGCTTTCCTATTTATGGTCGAGAGTGGCATAGATGGTGAAGGTACCACCAGTGCCATCCTCCTTGGCGGACACCTTCTTGGTCTCTAGTGGAGCTGCCATTGTCTTCTTACACTTTCCGGTGGAGCTCGATGGTGCGTCCTCGACGGTAGCGCAGCACTCCGAAGAGGTGCGCTTGTCGGAGTGGGCATCAGAACTCTTGCCGGACTTGGTCTTCTTCTTCGCCCCGGGAGTTTCAACGGCAAGTGACTTGCGATCTATTGCGACTGCTGCATCCCGGTAAATCTTGTCGACGCAGATAAGAGCATCCTTCTTGTTGCTAGGGACAGAGATGACACTTATCGGGCCTGGCATCTTCAGTATGTTGTATGCATAGTGAGAGGCTGCCATGAATTTGGCGAGTGCTGGACGACCGAGTATCCCATTATAAGGCAATGGAAAGTCAGCAACGTCAAAAGTGACCCTCTGAGTCTTGAAGTTCAACTCGCTGCCAAATGTCACTGGCAATGTGATCTTTCCCTTCGGCCTGTCCTTCCCAGATTGATTCCTTGGAATGTGCCAGTCTCTTCGAGCTCGCTATCAGGGATCTGGAGTTTCTGGAGCACCGCGGAGGAGATCAGGTTCAAGCCGGCCCCGCCGTCAACTAGCATCTTAGTGACCTTGAGGTTGCGGATAGTTGCCGAAACCAACATCGGCAAACACCCAACCGCAGTTATGCGATCAGGGTGGTCCTCAATATCAAAGACGATAGGCGTGCTGGACCATTTCAGAGGCTTGCGTGATTCGACGGGTGGTTCTGCTACATTGACTTCCCGCACCCACTGCTTGAGCTGGCGGTGTGAAGTATGCAGAGAAGCACCACCGTCAACGCACAGGACCTCTGTGGCTTTCTGGAACTCCTACTCATCGGTCTCGTCATCATCCATATCTTCATCGTCGTCGTCATCTTCATCCTTATCGCGGCCACGGGGAGGTCTATCTCCTTGCCGCTGCTTGGCCTTGCCGCGGCGTCCTCCCCGGCCGGGGCGTTTCTTGCCAGCTCCTCCAGCACCTTCCCGGGCTTTCTCCTTGTCGCGTCGCTCGTATTCAGCCTTTTGCTACTCGACAAGCTGGTCGACCTTCTTGCAGCTCTGGAGATCATGGCCCTTGGTGCGGTGGATCTTGCAGTACTGCTTGTTGGTGCCGTCCTGCTTGTCGGCGACCGCCACAGCCTGGTAGTTGATGCCTGCGGCAATCTCCTTGCCGGAGCTACCAGCTTTGGCTTTCTTGGCGCCACCTCCGTTGCCGGACTGCTCAACAACTAGCACATCTTTGCCTTTCTTCTTCCTGTTGTTCCGCCGCCGGTTTTTCTTTGCCGGGGCAGTCTCCTCACTATCAGATCCTCCTGCTCCTATATTCTCTCCGGGGAGTTTCCTCCCTTCCTCAGCACGTGCACACTTGTCGGCTAGGGCATATAGCTCACTGACGTCTCTGATCTTGCACATCGCTATCTCCTCCTGCATCCTGCGGTTTCGCACGTTTTGATGGAACGCGCTGATTACCGCGGCAGGGTGGACATCTGGGATGTTGTGCTGTACACGGCTGAATCTCTGAATGTACTTGCGCAGGGGCTCTCCTTCCTTCTGGGCGAGCAGATGAAGGTCGCTCTCTTGGCCATGAGGCTTGTGGCCGCCTGTAAAGGTGCCGACAAACTGATGGCATAGGTCTGCCCAGGAGGATATGGAGTTATCCGGCAAGTGCATGAGCCAGGATCTGACATTGGGTTTGAGCACCAGCAGGAAGTAGTTGGCAAGGATCTTGTCGTCCCGTCCCCCGGCAGCTTGCACCGCGATGGTGTAGATCCTGAGGAACTCCGACGGATGCGACTTGCCGTCGTACTTCTCTGGCACGTCTGGCTTGAAATTCTTCGTGCTGGGCCACTGGACTTGCCGCAGCTCACGAGTGAACGCAGGGCATCCTACTGCGTACGGCAAGTCGCCTGCTTCCCCTAGCGCGTGCATGTTGACAGAGGGCCCAGCGCGCTGGTCCGATTGACGCCGCGCTTCTCTTCGGCGCTCGATGTGAGTACGAGCGTCTTCTTTTTGTCGTTCGTGAAGAACTTGGCATTGATCGCGACAAGATCGTGGATCCGATGATGCGGTGGAGTCGCTTTCGAGGTGGATCCGGCGAGTCGGCGATCTTGGCCTTCGGGGTGGAGAGTGCAGAGTGGTCGCACCCCCACCGGTTTCGTTGCCATCGGCTCGTGCCTGGCGGTCCTGCCGCGGCAGCAATGTACTCGGCTGCCGCGGAGTGTCACCGTTGGCGAAGCCGATGAGACTCTAAATGGTGGCCCTCCATCCGTCGATCTTGTCTTCCGTTGGAGGGTAATCCAGGAGCAGTTGAGCTCGCGCCAAAGCTTCTGCTGGAGTGGTGGGAGGCAGTGGCGACCGGTGCGAGGAGCGGGATATGCTGGGACTTCTAACTATGTTAGAAGGAGCAGTATCCCGTCCAGGCGACCGTGTCTCGCTCGTGTCAGCATGTTGGCGTGCATGCTGGTCTTGAGCACCCCGAGATCCACCAGCTCGATCTTGGCCTAACAAACGTATGGCACTGCGAGTACCATGACGCTGTCGGTCCTGTGCCTCCTGAGATGTGCGCGGTACATGTACGGACGCCGAGGTCTGCGCAGCCTTGTCCTTGGACCTGGCAGCACCGTGAGCTTCCTCGTCGATGCCCATTCTTCTGCCAGCGCCTACCCCACCACTCGTTTGCTCCAGTGGTGGTGGGATCGACGTGGACGGAACAGCTGCCGCCAAAGTCTTCTTCTTCGGTGGCATGTCGATGAAGAAAATGAAGATCTAGCTCGTGTGAACGCCGGATCAGGTTCACACAACCTCGATGCCCCCTACCTGGCGCGCCAAAGATGTCGGGGAAGCTGATCCATGAACACCTATGGGGCCATTGGACCGGGCCCCTTTCGGTTCGGCGGGGGGCGGAGATCACACGAAGAGCGGATCGAGGCGAAGCACACGAGCAGTTTACCCAGCTTCGGAGCTCTCCGGAGAGATAATACTCCTACTGCTGCTTGTCTGATTGTATTGTGTTCTTGCTCGGGAGCGCTGAGTGCTACAGTACACACGAGACCGAGCGTGAGTGTTTTCTGGTTTCCCCCCACCCTCTACGTTGCGCATGGGCCTCCTTTTATATGCTCAAGGGGTCACCGACAGGTGGCAACGTAGACAAGGGTAAAAATGGAAAAGGGATTGTGGTTGGTACAGCTACCTGCACAGTGTATCCTACCTAACCCTGACGGTAGGGGACAAAGGCATTAAATGCCCGTCTGCATCGCCCAAACAATGCAGAAAAGGACCGTCAGGGACGCCACCGCTTGCCACGATGGCTATCTTGTCAGCGTCGCTTGCCACCGCGCACCGCTGGCTGCACAGCCTCTTGCCACGCGCGCCTGGAAAGGCCCCATGGCGACACGTTGGTGGTTGTGCTGGAGCGCCGGTACAGAGTGGTAGCTTGCCGCGGCAAGCGCCTTGCCGCGGTCGTTGTCTTGTCGCGCCCGGAAGCTTGTCGCTCACCGTGCCTTGCCGGGACACGTGGCATGTCACGGCAAGTTCCTTGAGATGCCTTGGTTGGCCTTCCCGGCAAGCTCCTCTTGCCGGGGCCTTGTCTTCTTGGCTTAAATACTTTGTTCTTGAATGGCTCCAAAAAGAACCACGGAGGACCTTGGCGGTCACCCGGCAAGCCCTGCCGCAGGGCGCTGCAACTGCCCGTGCACAAGTTCGGGATACTAGGGTACCCCTACTCTAGTACACCAACATAGTGAAACTGAAATCTCTTGGCAAAACATAAATTAAGCAAACGTGAGTACAAATGTACCTAGCAAGACTTACATCAGAACTAGCTACATATGCATCGGTGTCAACAAAGAGGTGGTGCAGTTTAACTGCAGCAAGCCATCTTTGACTCGGTGGCTATCGTGTACTACGACTGCTGGTAACTCTTTTGAGGTGGCGCACACGAGTTGACATATTCACCATAGCAATACACCAGTATGGATCCTCTCCAGTCTTCCTATGAGAAGGCCATCCATAGGACTCACGCTTATCTTACGCATTTAGAGTATCCACTTTCACTTGACTATGAACTACATAAGCAACCCAGTAGTCCTTTACTGGGGACGCGGCTATTCGAATAGATCATGTTAACCATGCAGGTGTGTACTTCTTCACACACGATCTCACCACTTACTGCCATGTACACGTCATGTATCTCAGCAACCTTCAAGCGGAAACCTGGCGAGGGTGTCATCCACGACCTGACTAACCATGCAAGACCCTAGTCTAGGGTTATCGCCTATTCAGGTTCCATCTGCAAGGAGATCCGGCCAGCGTTTCACTCACAGCCCCAAATGATGTGTACAGGGTTCCCAAGCCCACCAAATGGGCTACGATTGGTACACCTGGACACGGTGCCTAGTTTGTCCCAAGCCCACCTGTACCGGGTGCCACTTGGTAGACTACTAACACAACCTACAAACACCAGAAACTAGTTGCAACTCCTGGACAAAGATCGAGTTGATTAATAAGTCGAGAGGGGCACTTAAGCATTCCAATGTGTGGTAGCAACTGTCATGGATCACAAACATAGAACTCAGTTCCTGAGGACGGTTTCAATGAGACAACCCACCATGTACTCCTACATGGCCTCTCACTGCTACCTTTACCAAATTGTTTTCACACACTTAGCTCTCAACAATAGGACATGTTCACAACATTCCAATTCATCCCCGATGAATCAGACCTGACACAACTCTAAGCAATAGCAGGCATGACAAACAAGAATGAATGAGTAGGCACATCATGGCTCAAACAACTCCTACTCATGCTAGTGGGTTTTAACTATTTACTGTGGCAAAGACAGGTCATGTAGAGGAAAAGGGGTTCAACTACCACAGCATGTGACAGTTAAATTGTTGTTATCCTAAGGCAGTAAAAGAGAGCAAGAGCGATAGAGTGGGATTGTATGGAAATGAAAAGGGGGTTCTGCTTGCCTGGCACTTCTGAAGATGATATAACTCTTCATCGGTTGTCATCGAACTCATCGTCGGAACATACCTCTACCGAGGTGGTACAAACACCAGCAAAAGAGAAAGAACACAATCAATGCAATGCAACAATATGATGCATGATCATAACATCGCAATATGTTGTGATTTGGAATAATCCAACAGAAATGCATTTTGATTGAAGTGGAATTCAAACAAGGTTAAACTCCAACCCTAATGCTAGTTCATAAATTGCCCTAATAATGATTTATCTTATTCAGTGACGTTAACTTGTTCAAACATGCATGAAAGTGCCATAAACAGGTTCTTCACAATTTTCTGATAATTTTTCATATATAAATTATTTTATTTGGAGTTACGCTTTAATTTCTATGAATTTTTGAAGTTTAGGTTATTTTCTTAAATTCACAAATCATTTCTGATTTATTTTAAATTCCAGAAAGTCAATTACTGCGTCAGCAAGTCAAGAGTGCTGACCAGGTCAAACCTGACGTGCGGGGTCCACATGTTAGTGACACGGTTAATTAACAATGTTAATTGACACTAAGATTGATCCTAAACTATAAATAGTCAGAGTT
>NC_041385.1:319208169-319254004 GCF_002162155.2 Triticum dicoccoides | reverse complement strand
GGTGTTTACCCGCCAGCGAGGTCAGCAGCGGCCAGGGGCTTCGAAAAAGCTCCACAGGGCATGACTCGATGCGCTGGAGCCACCTTTGAGCAGCTGGAGCTCATCCGCGTCGAACGATGGCAGTTTCTCAGCTTGAGGTGGTCTGTAGCGTTGCCAGTGACGACCGCAGCGGCGGCCGGAGCACGGGTATGCTCGGGTTCATGGTTGCAGCGTGCAAACGGGCGGTCATTTGCGCTAGCGGGGCACTAAGCAAGACGACAAGCATGTTAGGCACCGGTGCATGACCACAAGGTCATCGGAGCATCGTTGACAATGATCTCGGCGGCTACGCGTTCGGGCGCACGAGGACGGTGTCTACGCTGGGTAATCAGGTGCAAAAACGAGGGGGAAAGAAGCAAAAGCTCATGGCGGGTCAATGTAGCGACCACGATCCCAATGGACCGAAGTCTCTATGCTTAAGTGTCATCCCTGGATCGGTAATGCTGACACACACAGTACTCGAGGAATTATAACAGGTTCAGTCAAACACTTACTACATCGAGGTCCTCATAAAGAGTATGATTACACAAAATATCATGGCTGAAGGCCATCTAAACTAAATAATTGCGGAAGCTTCGAAGGTAAATGTGTCCACAAACTCCAACGGCATAGCTGACTGCAAGACAACAAACTATCGCACGGTATTCATCGTCTGAGTAGTCTGCACATTGAATATGCTGGCAAAGTTACACTGTAAAGCAATGAATGCAGGAACTATATGTACACGCAATATTTGGCCGGTGGAGGCTCTAAGTTTATGATTTTGCATAAAGCTAGTTTTTCCCTACAACAAAGGAATAAATTTATTTAAACTACTCCCAAGTTGTACCAATATTTGAGAAGGTTCCTCCATCTAAAATCCCAATTAAACAAGTATCATCATTAAACCTAATTCAATTAATTAAAGAGTGATGAGATCAACAATAATATCCAATTCCAGATAATCAAGATGTCCATAACCGTGGACACGGCTAATCATGATTAGTTTGTACACTCTACAGAGGTTGCGCACTTTTCCCCACAAGATTCGACCGCATCCATGATCGGACGATCGAGACATAGTCTTGCTATAGCATTAACTCAATACTCTAGGTAGACCGGTACACCTACTTCCCCCTACATCTGCTAGTCCACCTCTTCAAGAGCTCACAGAACTTGCTCAACTATGCCGGAGCCCATAATGGCTTGTGGGTGCACACGGAAGTTTCTAGGCATGAAATATCATATGATCCCTTTGAGCCTGGGTGGCGAACCAAGGAAAAATCACACAGGTAGTCCGGGATTTCCCTAATGGACAAACACTGGATCCTCCAGGTGCCCCAACCAATCCACCCAGATGTGTATTAAAGTTGCCACATTAATGTTATCCATGGTTAATAACTCTCATAACTTCCATGTGTATCATGATCCAATCCCCGTCTACGAGCATGGCTAAGAAATAATAGAGCATAAAGTATATTCCCGAGGTGATCAAAAGGTATTAGGTTCCTACCTCAAGTACTACAACCAAACCACATGTTCCCAATCCTACTCATGCAAATATTTGAGGGGCAATATTAATGCATAGTAAAAACGGGGTATAGAAGAGTATGATCAAAGCGTAACTTGCCTTGCTGACGATCTTCAAACTCTAGGGATTCGTAGTAACAAGCTTTGCACTCCGTGTAATCTAGCATAGACAAATAGTAGCATACATAAGCAATCACTCAAACGAAACAGAGAGAAAACGAGAAAAGATCCAAAGCAAACACGAAACAAGCAAACGTCTAAACTAAACAGAAAACAAAAGCTAACAACATTATTTTCATGTGAGTTAGATCTTAACAGTAGGTACATGTGATTAGCAACGATATGCAAAAAGAAACAACTCAAACAGAGTTAAGAACTCAAGATACAACCGAAACAAGATCGTATACTAATCTGAACTAAACTCAAATTTTAAATTATCAAAATCATGTTCAAGCGGGTTAACTATAAAGAAAAGATCGTTATGAAGATTTAGGCGCTGGTTTCATCTAATTTGGATAAACGAGCAAAACATGACGCTAGTTTTAAGACCAGGGGCTAAATCACGAGAAGACTATTCACAGATAGGTCCCTGGCCAAAAATAAAACTAAAAAGAAAAATCTACGGAAGAATGTTCGTTAACAAAACTAAATGAACAAATGTGTTCATTAAAACGATCTAACCAGTGAACGTTCACTAATTAAACTAAAACAAAAACTAAAAACTGATCTAAACCAAAACCGATGTAAAAAAAATAAAAATCGGGAAAAGCCGAAGGGTTTTATACCGTTTAGCCGGATAAGACCGACGGAGAGATCCGGCGGCGGGGCAATGCGAGGCGAGGCGAGACGATGGCGTGGGCGGTGGCGCGGCAGCGTGCGGAAGCGGCGCCGCACGTAGCAGCAGCGGCAACAACAGGCGGCGGCGGCGGCTCGGGTCAGGCGCGGGCGGCGGTGCGGCGATGAGGAGAGGAGGTGCGGCGGCGGTGGCATTATAAAGGGGGTCCCAGGGCCTTTCTTGGGCAGGGGTGACGGGGGGTCCTTCCCGGACTCCTCCTCGCCAGAGTCCGGCGTCCGCACCGGCGGCGCGAGGCAGTGCGCGAGCTGGGTCGGCTGGGCTTCGGCCCAGTTTGGTCCGGAACGTTTTTTTAATAATATCACCACAAAAGGAAAATACTATATATATCCAACAAAAAAATTCACCGTCCAAACCTAATATTTAGGACAAGATGAACATTTTTCTTGACTAAAATGCAATTCTCGAATATGCATGTTTTTCTCTAATTCAAATAAAATAGCAAATAAAATACAAATAAAATAATAATTTAATTTTAAAATTTCTTCTCTAATATTTCTCTGCGGTTGAAGAAGTCATATTATCTTCCCTCATTTATTTTTATTGTTGGAAATAATTGGAGAGAAAATATTAAAATCAAATTGATCCTCTTTTGAAATTTGAACTAAATGCAAATATGGAAATTTTGTGAAACCTACAACTCTCTCCTTGGGTCCTTGAGTTGCTTAAGATTTCTAGGATCACAACAAAATGCAAATAAAATATGATATGCATATGAAAAAATTGTGATGTTACAGTCGACGGGTAGGCTCAGCGGCTCGGGGAGGTGCTAACGACGGTGAATCGAGGACGGTGGCCGTCGGATGCAGAGGGCGATGGCGAGCTAGAGGACGAAATCATGGGGCTCTTGGTGTCATGTGACCCGGCGATGAGGAAGAGGGCGTCGCGGCAGACCTTGGGGAAAGCTCCGAGAGGCGATGAGGTGGTTGTGGCCGCAGTTGCTTTGGACAGCGACGACGGGTGTGTTCGGTCCGGGCGAGAGAGAGGGAGCAGAGAAGAGGAGGGCCACGAGGGAGACTGAGAGGGGTCTCAGGGGTCTGTGGCATGGATCAGGACGAACCAGGCGAGCAGGAGGTGGCGGGGAGACGTGGACGCGACCAGCTGTGATGCGGGAACGCAACAACTCCTACTAGAAGGAGCTTGAACAAGCTCCTAGCGGTTGGGCTTGGCTGTCTGCTAGCTGGGCCAAAACAGGTAAGTGGGCTGCTGCAAGGTTAGTTTCCTTTCTCTCTCTCTCTCTCTCTCTCTCTCTCTCTCTCTCTCTCTCTCTCTCTCTCTCTTTCTCTTTTCTGTTTTCTAATTTCTGCAATTATTTTGGATTTGGTTTGCTAACCAAATCATTTCTAAAATTTCTGAAAATGATTATGGGCACTAAAAAGAATTATTCTGGAGGCCCTCAACCAATTCTAGGATTATTGGAGAATCTAAAATATTTATAGTATTTAAATTCCACAATTTAAGTAAAATATGAGTTGATTCAAAAATCCAGAATGGCCTAAAAATATTTGTATCATTTTTGGCAGAGGATTTCACCTTTATCAAAAATCAGCAACATTTTTAAATGGCATTTTGGGTTATTTGAAGCTTATTTTAGGTTGAACCTATTTGATTTGATCTGGTGCTAGGGTTTGAACAATCCCCATTTCAACTTTCAAATAAATTTAGACATGATGCATGGATGCTTGTGCAACTAATTGCAAACAAAAATCTTGGCATGTGACACCTGGTGTTTTAAATTCATTCACATTTATTGCATGGGACCTAAGCATGCACCCAAGGACACATATTTCATATGTCAACCATTTTTCTGCACTGGAGCATGTGTATGTAGTTCATATTTGAATTATGCACATAAAATGCCTAGAAAACCAAGTTAATGTATAAAAATGTCCAAGCGAACCCCGAAAAATCCCAAAAATTGACACAACACACCTGTCATTCTATGTTGACGCTAGAAAAATTTTGAAAGCAAGAAGAGACTACGGACATCGCCTCATCCCCAAGGGTGGCACGTTCCCTCCAGAAACCATCAGCCTTGTTGTGAGAAGCTCTGGTTTGCGATAACCTTATACCCAAACCTGCCCCAAATAGGACAATATTTTTACCATAGCATGTTGATGCCGCTCCATGATAGCATGTCAAGTTTCATGAACTTCAGACGAGTTTTGGATTTACTAGAACTTAAAAACTATGTATCTGAATGTTTGCGGCCGAGCAACGGTGGCAAGGTGTTTGACATTCATTCCCATTTCTTGCATGGGACCTAAGCATGCAGCCAAAAACACAAATTTTATTTTTCAAATAATTTACATGCACTGGAGTATGTGCCTGTAGTAAAAATTTGAATTATGCACATAAATGCATAGAAAAATCAGTTAATGTATAAAAATTGTCCAAATGAGTGCCGAAAAATTCCTAAAATTAACACAACACTCATGTTGTTCTATGTTGACGCTAGAAAAAATTTGAAATCAAGAAGAGGCAACGAATATCGTTTCGTCCAGAAAGGTGAAATATTCCCTACCGTAACCATGAGGCTTCTTGTGAGAAGCTCTGGTTTGTGAGAAGCTTATATACCCCAACCTGCGCCAAATGGGACATTATTTTTACCACTGCATGTTGATGTCGTTCCGTGCTAGCATGTCAAGTTTCATAAATTTTGACGCGTTTTCGATTTACTAGAATTTAAAAACCATGTATCTCAATGTTTGCGGTCAAGCGACGGTGGCAAGGTGTTTGACATTCATTCTCATTTCTTGCATGGGACTTAAGCATGTAACCAATGACACACATTCCAATTTTGAACCAGTTTATATGAACTGGAGCATGTGCATGTTGTTCAAATTTGAATTATGCACATGAATGCATAAAAACTCGATTATTGTATAAAATTGTCCAAGCGAACCCCGAAAAATCCCAAAAATTTACACACACTCGTGTTGTTCTATGTTGACACGAGAAAATTTTTGAAACTAAGAAGAGGCAATTGTTTCGTCCCCCAAGGTGGCACGTTCCCTATCAAAGTAAGAAGCTCTAGTTTGCGAGAAGCTTATATCCAAACCTTCCCCAAACAGACAATATTTTTACGCGGCATGTCGATGCCGTTCCATGATATCATGTCCAGTTTAATGAATTTCAGACGAGTTTTCGATTTACTAGAATTTTAATGCAATGTATCTCAATGTTAGCGGCCGAGTGACATTATCAAGGTGTTTGACATTCATTCTCATTTCTTTCATGTGACCTAAGCTTGCAACCAAGGACAAACATCTGATTTTGCGACCCGTTTTTATGGACTGGAGCATATTCATGTAGTTCAATTTCGAATTATGCACATAAATGCCTAGAAACTCAGTTAACGTATAAAAATGTCCAAGCGATCCCCAAAAAATCCAAAATTTAACACGACATTCCTGTTGTTCTATGTTGACACCAGGAAAAAAATTGAAAGGAAGAAGAGGCGATGAATATCTATTTGTCCACAAAGGTGACATGTTTCCCTAACGGAACCATGAGGCTTCTTATGAGAAGCTCTGGTTTGTGAGAAGCTTATGCCATAACCTTCCCCAAATGGGACAATATTCTTTACCCCAACATGTTGATGCCATTCCATGATAGCATGCCAAGGTTCATGAATTTCAGACGGGTTTTGGATTTAGAATTACAAAAGCAAGTATCTCAATGTTTACCGGAGAGCCACGGTGCTGTGGTGTTCGAAATTCATCCCAAGTTCTTGCAGTGGAAAAAACTTGTTTGAGTAGGTTAAACAGAAAGGGGGTTTCGAGCCGAACCTCTAGGCGCTTGAATCGACTGATTCCGATAAACGAGCAAAAAGTTACTAAAACACAAATCGGATCAGAAATCGCGATCAGAAATAATCGCGAAAATCCAAGAAAAAAAACAGACAAACAGGCTAACGAACGAACGTTCGCTGTCTGCGGCTAAACGACGAAAACCGTTCGTTAAAACGAATGAACGAACGGGCATTCGTTAAATAACTAAACCGAAAAAACTAACTGATCTATATATAAAAAAATAAACCGTGTTCCTAAAAAAACCGACGGTTTTCTCTTGAAAACCGCGGCGGCGACGGGGTCTACCTCCGGCGGGTCAACGGCGGCGGCGGCGGGTCAACGGGTGGTGGTGGCGGTCGGCTCCGGCGGCGGCTGTGATGGGGCGGCGGTGGGCTTCGGGGGCAGGGGGCCCCGGCTTATAAAGCCCCCCCGGGTGGTGTCCCGCTCGGGTACAGCCCGGAGTCGGTTTCGTTTTTTTAAAAAACATTACCTGCAGAAAAACAAATAAAAGAAACACTAAAAGGACTCCAGAAATCCTGAAATAAATTTTACCCGACTTCTAAAATCAAGCCGGACAAGATGAACATTTATTTGGGGCCTAAATGCAATTTTGAAAAACGCGCATTTTTCCTAAATTAAAATAAAATAGCAATAAACTCTAAAATAAAATCTTATTTGATTTTATTATCAAATCCTCAATACTTCTTTATTTGGGGAAATTCATTTTATTCCTTCTCTCTTATTTTTATAATAGAAATAATTGAAGATAAAATAAATAAAATCAAATGATCCCATTTTCAAAATTTGAGAAAACTCAAATATGAAAATAACGAAATCCCCGACTCTCTGTGGGTCCTTGTGTTGCGTAGAATATCTAGGATCGAGCCAAAATGCAATAAAATATGATATGCAAATGATTATCTATGTATAACATTCCGAATTGAAAATTTGGGATGTTACAGAGGGCAACTTCGGCGAGAGCGCGGCCACAGCCGTTTTGCGCGTGCTAACAAGGTGCATGAGCGTGGCCGAAATCTGTCGCCGGGCGGCCATGGCAGCCCAAATTGCCGTTGTTGCTTCTCAGGTAACGGCAGCAACATCTGCATTGGGGATAGCCACTGGCGAGAGTGGAACAACAGTTGTCCGTTCCGCAACGGTGGCTTAGCCCTGAGAGAGGCCGCGCATGACCATGTCAAGGACGCCCACTCCAAGCTCGTGGCGGTCACCGCACAAATCGAATGAAGCTTCTCTGACAACGGTCGGAAACCCACGACCGAATAGTTGGCAATTGCCGAGAGCATTCGAGCCGCCGTCCTTTCCTCCACGGCATACCTTGCCACGATGGAGCCCGTCCAAGCCCAGATCACGGCACCCACGCCCAGCTCATGGTGGCCTTTTCCAAATAGATGGTGAATGCGGATAGAGAGATTCTTACCAAGTATGGTGCGATGGACGCCATGGAGCCCTTCCCCTCGAGACCGTCAGGCATGAACTGGACATGGAGGAGCCAATGGAGATCGATGAGCACCAGTCGTAGTACTATTGTTTGTTTTGTTTAATTAATAGTGCCGGTCTTTAATTTGTTAGAGTAATGTTTTGGTCAGTTACCTCTGTTTAATTGCCGAACTTGCTCGATTAAGAAGTGTGGGTGTGCTGTAGTCTCCTTTGTGTACCCAAATTATGCAACGACATGGATGACCATTTTAACCAGGGAATTTCGAACAAAATTTTTTGACATTCAAACTCATAACACATGGGTTAAACTATCTAAATCAGTTTTGATGTTCACATATCATACACAGTTCTGAATAAGGGACCGTGTCTGATGAAACTTTGCACGCCAAGTTTTTCGCTGAACCGATTCAAAATTTTCGGCTTCCGTGGAAATATCTACCCCCTGCCCCCTTCCCCTTACCAAAAGCAACATTTCCCTTGTTTCCTCCTTTCTTTCCAAGTTGAAACCTTCACTCCTTGCTTGCAGTGCCGCCTCCTCGTCGGTGACCCTCTGTCACGCTGCTCGGGCTCGTCTATCTACGCAGGTAATCCACACCCGACCCCCATCCTCCTCCTCCTTCCACATCCCACACGCCCCGACCACCGGTGTGACACCTTCCACCAAAATCACCGACCCCTCCACCAAATAAGCACCGCCCTAAGCCATGGTGCACACAGTATAGCTAGGATCTCAAGGAGCATTTGGCAGCGGAGAAGCAAATCGCGGCCGTACGCGCGGATGAGTTCACAATGGCTGCCACTCGTGCTGACCCCAGATCTTGGAGGAGCACCTTTCCATTTGCTAGCTATGACGATTAAGCATGCTCGGTTTACCCGTTGCATGTGCTGCTCCTGCCTTCCCTTAACAAATTCTAGTGAATTGTGCTATCTAATTTTAACATGCAGTCTGTTGCTCTAGTGTAGATGTTCTATATCTCATGCAGTGTGTTGCTCACTTATTAACTGTTTGGTTGTTTAGTTGGCGTCTTCAGTTAAATGTTTGGTTCAATTCTGCAAATGTGATGTTCAATTCTTTAGGCTGCAATTTTGTATTGTCTTCCATGTGAGAAATAAATCGAATTTATCATTAAAAAATACATGAGAAACAAATACAATTGCTATATTTCCAAGTTGTCGAGCATGCTTGGTTTGGTTAACTGTATGATCTTCTAGTATGTTATACATTGTGCAATGTGGTGCTCAGTTAACGTTTGGTTCATTTGTTGTGGTGTTTAGTTAACTATTTGGTTCAATTCTGCAATGCGATGTTCAATAGTTGTGCGTGCATTCTGTTGTTGTATAAAATGTGAGAAGTAAATCGAATTTGGCTGCACTAAATACATGAGAAACAAATACGATTGCTATATTTTCAAGTTGTTAAGAATGCTTGGTTTGGTTAACTATCTGATCTTCTATTAGGAGTATGTTATATTGTGCAATGTGGTGCTGAGTGAACATTTGGTTCATTTGTTGTGGTGTTCAGTTAACTATTTGGTTCAATTCTGTAATGCGATATCTTGTTGTGGGTGCATTTTGTTGTTGTATAACATGTGAGGAATAAATTGAATTTGGATGTACTAAATACATGAGAAACAAATACAATTGCTATATTTGCATGTTGTTAAGCATGCTTGGTTTGGTTACCTGTCTGCTCTTCTATCAGGAGTATGTTATATTGTGCAATGTAGTGCTGAGTTAATGTTTGGTTCATTTATTGTGGTATTTAATTAACTGGTTGGTTCAATTCTGCAATGTGATGTCCAATTGTCGTGGGTAGAATTTTGTATTGTTGTGCATGTGAGGAATGAATCGAATTTGGTTGCACTTAATACATGAGAAACATAGACAAGTGGTATATTTCCTAGTTCTTGATCATGCTTGGTTTGGATAAATGGGTTTTCCATGTGGCTTGAATTAATCTGATGAATATGCAATGTGATTATTTTTCATCAACATATTTTATTGATAGCATGCAAACCCTCACTTAACCTGATGAGTAACTACCTTATATGTGTTGCAGGGAAAAAATGGGAAGCACTGAGGTTTACAATCGAGGTTAGCACCTGCATGGTCCGTTGTCTAATAGCACATTATTGTGCAATTCCAGGAACTATTCTAATATTTAGGTTTTTAACAATTTGGTCTTGCACATGTAGGTCCTGCTGTCAGAGGTTTTGACTCACTGTTCGACCCTTTTTGCATATGGGAAATGAGTTGTCCATGAATATCAATCAAGTCAAGAAACTCAGAAAGATTGTCAGGATAAAGAAATTAGCGACAAAAAACAACAAGATCTTTGTCTACAAAATGAAGAAGACATGAGTTCACTACAATATGGTACTAACTATTATACCTTGCCTTTTTGTATTCCTTTGCCCCATTTCCAACATAGAGAAGATATTTATGGACATCCTTGTGTTGAGACCTTTCCAAAGCAGTTCACTGATGATTACCTCTCAAACCACCTCTATGGCCAGGAGGCGAGGAAGGTTTTCATACAACACCCATAGTTCAATATTGAAGTGTTCCTCAAGAGGATGAAGGATGGATGGTCAATCATCCATAGGCACTGGCCTAAAGTTGCAAAGTCCTTCAACATAAATGAAGGTTCAATATTCGCCTTTCGCTTCAGCAGTTTTCCAGATGAGACGCATTTGTCTATGTTCCATCTATGATGCTAATTTCGAAAGGTTCTCGATGTTGCAAGTGAAACTTAGTGCTAGTGAAGTTGTGTAATGGGTTAGCTGAGTGATGAAGCTATATCATGGTCTACTCTGATGTATTTCAGTTATGAAATCCTGCTTCCTTAATAGGGAAATGAAATATATTATGTTCTTAATATGAATGACAATTAGATTAATAAATGGATTATTAATAATAGGACAATTAACCTGCTAATTGGGTTTTTCTATTGCAAACGGTTATTGCAGAAACACCGTGGGCGATGACCTTAGGCAACGCACACAGTTTCTTGGAATAAACCATGTTAGATCAATGAACAATCACACACGACATCCTCTTGAAAACTGTTTGTGTTAGGCCACCTTGCGCAAACATTTACCACATAAAAATTGTGTGTGATGGACAGCCTTTGCCACACAGTTTCTTCTATGCACCATGTGTGATGCATTTAATAACGCAAACAATAAAATTGTTAATATCGTGTGCAATGTCAACACTATCAGAAATGATTTATCGGAGAAAATTGTGTGTGATGTACCTGCGAACAGAAACACTTTCCTTGGAGCGATTGTGTGGGATGTATATATGAACGGAAACGTTTAGTGGGGACTGAATGTGTGGGATGTACTTACGACCAGAAATGATTTTGCCTGTATAATTGTATTTTTAGCACTACTGTATGTTTAACTATATTTGATAACTTGCCGGTCGCACATGACCTCATTTTGCCGAGCATGTGTGTGCCAGGAAGGCATATCCCCGACGGTGTCTGGGTCGTGTGGGAAGGACCCCTCTACCATAGTCACTCACTAGGTGACGGTTCAGAACACCGTCGCGGAAAGGGTTTAAAAACCATTTGTATAGCACCTCGTTGTACCAGTGTTATCCCATAGGTTGGTTATTATACCACTTCTAGTATTATCTATGTTGTTCTTTAATACTTTTGTGTGCCATCTAGTTCATCTCGAGTACAAACGGTACATATTTGGTGGCTTTCATCTGTGTTCTCCATTTAGTTTTTGAGACATGTTGCTGGTATTTAAGCCCAGTCCTACTAGTTATGTCGTCTCCTACAGACACTCATTACATAAATCTAATTTCTAGTTGTCTTCCATGCATGTCAGATATAATTGCACACACTGATATATCCACTAGAACATCACGGAGCAATGTAACAGCCAACAAACTAGACGTCAATGATACCCAATATGATGGAACATGTAAAGACCGTTCTTCAGAAGACTTGCCAAAGATGTCGAATCCTATTCACCCCACAACGTCCTTGCTCTAACTTGGCCCGTGATATGGGTACAACATGCATATAATGTCCTGCAGTGCATCTACTCTATTGCAATGCCATGTGCTTAGCCTGCTCATCATGCATGTAAATATGACATGCCTTCCTGTTTTTCAGTACATATTCCATTCATGATAACATGTTTTCAAATTCAATTACTATCATTCTACTCTGTTGCAATGCCATCTTCTTAGTTTGTACATCATGCTTCTAAATATCTTATGCGTTGTTATTCATCAGTATGTACTTCATTTGTCTACCATACAATGTTTTTTTTCATTGAAGTATTGTTCTAGTGGTCTATTACAATGCCATCTTAGTTTCCCAATCATACAAGAATATGTTGCCTTAGTGTTTTTCTGTATGTATTCCTCTATCATACATTTTTACATTAAACTAGTGTTTTACATTCAACTAGCTCTTACATCATACTCCCTCCGTCTGGATTACATGCCGCAGAAATGGATAAAAAACGATGTATCTAGAACTGAAAATGCCTAGACACATCCATTTATTTCCGGATGGAGGCAATACATGTGAATATGTCATGACTTTCTATTCTTCAGTACCTATTCCATCTCTCTGCCATAACATGTTTTATAACTGAAGCACCATTCTTCTATATAAGACATGCAAGGTAAAGACGACTATCTTAGAATCTGTAGGGTTACGAACAAGGTCTTTGTAAAAGATCGAAATGCTAGGAGATAGTAAACCAATTCCAGTGTTCATAGATACTTCTCCAGCACAAACAAATCCAATTCCTACTGATAATAAGAAGATTCAAGTGGCCAAAGAACTAGTCTGCTCCAGTCTAGCAAAAATATGTCAACTCCATTCTAAAAAGCGTGTGTGTATCCTCACATCATGAAATCTTATAGCATCCAGATCATATTTTCAGCATGTTTCTTACCCATCTCTCCTTTAGAAAATAAGCTTAAAGGATAGAAGACTTTCTAAACCGGGATCATGTTCGAGGAAAGTATCTTGCGGGAATTCACTGTGCTCCAATGCTGATGTAAGTACCTATTGTATAACACTACATTTTTACATCAGCATGTATTTTGTTAATCAGCGAGAATATAACCTTTATTTGATCTAAACTTACTTGTAGAAAAATGTATAATTAAAGGCAACAATGTTGATTTTTGTAAGGAAAACTGTTTGGTAGTTTTGCATACTGAGTTGCATGAGTGTACTATCTCATATCATGCACATTACTAAATTGTAGTGTTGTTCTGGTTGCCCAATCATTCATTGTCTCAATGTTGCTTTCCTATTACCTTACCTAGCTGATGATAGATGTGCCATATTGTGTTAATTTGGTGTAGGATGGTGTGGTCTGGTTGCCCAAATGTTCGTTGTGTCAATGTTGCTTTCCTATTATGTGACCTGGCCAATGATAGCAATGTTAGTGTGTTAATTTGGTGTATGCTGCTAAAGATAAGAAGACAAACTCTGAAAACAGCAAGGCAACCCCATTGTTTCTTTCCAATAAATCTAGGCCAGGTAAGATGGCAATAACTCTCAATTAATCTATTCGGTTCCCCTGCTAATTTATGTTATGATGCAGTGGTCGAGACAATCTCCACTATCAATAATACAAGCCTGCCAAAATCACCATCTGAATCTGTTGAGTTTCCTCTATCTTGAATCCAACGGAAAAAATGTATGTTTGTGAATGAATTACTGGCTGAAGCAATCGTGGAAATCATGGAGGAATCAGAGGTGCACATGCTCACGCAACAACAACTGATCAATGTTTTCAGAGACAGTGTAGAAAAGAAGGAAGAACTTGCCCACATGCTTATGAGCGTCATCCGTGTTGAGGTTGTAGATTGTGAGGTTGTGGATCATTAAGTTCTGTTCATTTCACTAGCATCAATCTTTGATTGCCCAGTGGATGTAATTTCTTGTAATATATGCTGGATGTGCAACGTTTTTCCTTATATGTCGTACGTTTTCTTAGCACGCCTCGCATTCTATCTAACTAGTCGCTGGGAAGGAAAAAAAGCAAGGAAGCGCCTGATAATCCCCAAGTGCAGGGAATCATCGTAGCAATTCCTGAAGGTGGAAGTGATAAGTATGGAGTGTCGAACCCACAAGGAGCTAAACGTAAGATCCATATTCTCTCAAGTCCTATCTACCACTGATACAACGTTTGCTTCCAACTAGAAATGAGAAATAAAACTATGTTGTGGGTATGAAGAGGATAACTTTGCATGATATTAGAGACCTAAAATATAAAAGTAGGTGCTGTTATCATAAAGTCAGAATATATTACTAAATCTCTACCTAATATTAAAGTACAGATTGTTTTTCCACTTTTTTCGTCCACAGTAACTTTTTCATCCGTCGCTAGCGAACGCTGACTTGGACTCACGTATCTATGATCTCTACGTACGTCGATCCCCCCTCTCACGTATGATTCTAAGCCAGTTTTGTGGCCCAATGAAGTTATGGGCGAAGCAACACATGTGGGCTTACAGGTTCTTCGGGTGCGAAATTTAAGGATAGGCCAAGTACATAACTTGGCAACAAACATGACTAAAAAAAAGGCAGCAAACGATTTTTAAAATGACACTTCAAATAAAAAACGCATGCTATGGAGCCGAACCAGCAACCTCATGTTGTATAGTTGCGTAGCCAACCAGCAAGCAATTGAGTATGGCTAAACGACAGCGTAAAAATTAAAGTAGTATGTACAACCGCAGATCTGGGTTTTTTTCAATAATACTGGGAAAAAAATGTGAACAATTTGTCTTAAAATATTTGAATAATGTTTGAAAATCGTGAATAAATTTAGAGTTTCGAACAAATTTTAAAACCTGAACATTTTCTGGAAAACGTGACCAATTATTGAAAACATGAACAAAATTAGAAATTCCAAATAATTATTGTTTTTTTATATACGATGAACGATTTCAAATATACATTGAACATTTTTTGTATATACTTTGAACAATTTTTAGATACACATTGAACATTTTTGTGATATATGTCCCAAAATATATAAATACTTATTTAAAAAATTAAATGTAAGTTGAACATTTTGTAATATATGGAACATATATACGTTGAACCATAATAAAGCTTACATTGAAAATTTTGTGATATATACTGAACATTGAATTGTAATTTTTTTAAACAAGAATATTTTTTTCATAAATACAAATATCTTCTAGAATGTATACAATTTTGGAAATTATGAACAAAATTTGAAAACGAGGTCATTATCTTGTCGTGTGACGTCCGGCCTCTACATCGTACCATCTCACTTTGCAATGGACGAGCCTTTCATCTCCAGTGATGTGTCGTGATCCACCTCCTTGACCGGGCAACCTTGATTCATAATAATAATTGTTTGATCATACAAAATAGAGTTGAAGTATGAGGAGAGGTGTACGGACCAGGTGCAAGGAGTAGCATGCCGAGATTAGTTTTTGAAGTTTTGAACATTTCCTTGGGTGGGCACAATAATTGGTGTGACATGCGGTGGCGAACCCATCTCCTTGGGATTGACAACATTTGAAGCATTGTCATCAGGTAGGCATCATGATGACCATTCCCGATGGTGGGAAGAAGGATAATCGGTGACACGATCGGGCGTCGTGTCGAATTAGAGGATGTGGATATGTCAGGAGTCTTGAGCCATAGAGTCATGATATTTTTTTCTCACGTTGCAACGCACGGGCATGTTTGCTAGTATTATAAATAGCGAGTGTGGAATAATGATGGGTCGGTATGTGGAATTATACTAGGCAATTTTAACAAGACCGGTAATCACTATTGCAAGTTCATATGAGGGAGAGGCATAAGCTAACATAATTTCTCTTCTTGGATCTATGCACTTATGATTGGAACTCTAGCAAGCATCCGCAACTACTAAAGATCATTAAGGTAAAACCCAACCATATCATTAAAGCATCAAGTCCCCTTTATCCCATACGCAACAACCCCCTTACTCGGGTTTATGCTTCTGTGACTCAAGCTACCCACTATATGCGAATCATCAATGTATTGCAACACCCTACAGCAGGAATCCTTCACGCTTGCATGACACGGAGGGAACAATAGGACATCACCAGAATAAAACATACAACTCATACCAATCTAGATCATCAATCAACCCAAAGACAAAAGATATCTACTCAAAACGTCATAGGATGGCAACACATCATTGGATCATAAAATGTGGCATAAAGCACCATGTTCAAGTAGGGATTATAGCGGAGTGCGGGAGAGTGAACTACATAGAAGATATGAGGATGGTGATGATGATGGTGATGTCGATGAAGATGATCACCACAGCGATGATTCCCCTCCCGCTGGCACTCTGGCGCCACCGAGAGAGAGGAGGAGTGGTTCTCTCCCTTGTGCTTCCTCCTCCATGGCCTCCCCCTTGGATGGGGAGAGGTTCCCCCTCTGGTCCTTGGCCTTCATGGTGATGATGGCCCCTTCGGGATCCTTCCCCATGGCCTTCGGAGATGATGGCCCCCTCCGGCAGGGTGCCAAAGAGGGCCTAGATTGATTTTTCGTGGCTACACAGGCTTGCGGCGGCGGCATTTCTAATCTAGGTTATGTTCTGGAGGTTTGGGTATTTATAGGAGAGATTGGCGTCGAGAACAAGTCAGTGGGCCCCATAGAGAATCCACGAGGCGCAGGGGCGCGCCCCAGGGGGGTGGGCGTGCCCTCTACCCTTGTGGAGCCCATGGGACTCCCCTGCAATAACTCTTTGTTCCAGTATTTTTTATATTTACCAGAAAAATTCTCCATTTATTTTCAGTGCATTTCGAGATCTTTCATTTCTGCACAAAAACAACACCACGGCAGTTCTGCTAAAAATAGTGTTAGTCTGGGTTAATTCTAATCAAATCATACCAAAATCATATAAAACTATTGTAAACATGGCATGAATACTTCATAAATTATAGATACATTGGAGACGTATTAGCATCCCCAAGCTTAATTCATGCTCGTCCTCGAGTAGGTAAATGATAAAAGAAATAATTGATGAAGTGTGAATGCTAGCAAGTGCTTAAGTTTGATCAATGATAGTTTTAATCACTTTTTCCAGCATCATTATATATCATAATAGTATCTCAACTCATAAAACTTCTCATGATCAAGTAACAAGCTACTCACAAACAATTGCAATTCATCTTATTTTCGGGAAGGGTCTATGTAAGAGCTTTGATTCAGCAAACTCCACATACTCAACTATCATTTAATCTTTCATAATTGCTAACTCTATTGTGATATTTATGGGTTCAAAGTTTCAATCGGACACAGAGAAAGACAGGGGCTTATAGTTTTGCCTCCCAACCTTTTACCTCCAGGGTAATGTAAACAATAATAATTTACGAAAACCTACATCCAAGTGGATATATATATCCGGATCGCTCCAATACGAAGTGCTTGCCAAAGGAAAAAGTGTAAAAAGGAAAGATGATGATCACCATGACTCTTGTATAAGGGTAGAAGATAAAAGTAAAAGATAGGCCCTTCGCAGAGGGAAGCATAGGTTGAAATGCGCTTTTATGGTTGAATGCACAAAATCTTAATGTGAAAGAATGTCACTTTATATTGCCGCTTGTGATAAAGACCTTTATTATGCAGTCTGTCGCTTTTATTTCTTCCCTATCACAAGTTCGTATAAAGCTTATTTTCTTCGCACTAATAGATCATACATATTTAGGGAGCAATTTTTATTGCATGCACCGATGACAACTTACTTGAAGGATCTTACTCAATCCATAGGTAGGTATGGTGGACTCTCGTAGCAAAACTGGGTTAAGGAATGTTTGGAAGCACAAGTAGTATCTCTCCTTGGTGCAAAGAATTTGGCTAGCATCAGAGGGAAAGGCAAGCTCAACATGTTGGATGATCCAAGACAATATAACGTTTAGGATATAGGAAAACATAACCCATTAAGTTGTCTTCCTTGTCCAACATCAACCTTTTAGCATGTCATATTTTAATGAGTGATCACAATTACAAAATATGTCCAAGATAGTATATTTATATGTGAAATCAATCTTCCTTCAACATTCTTTCATGAATTGTTCAAGTGACCAATACTACGTTCTCTAACTTTAAATAAATTTACCACGTATACTTATTATGTGTGAAGTCATTACTCCCCATTGTATAAGCATATGAAACATATGTAAATTCAGATTTATGATATTCAATTCATTCAACCATTTACTCATAGGATATACGTGAAGCACGTGAGTAAATGACAAACTACTCCAAAAAGATGTAAGTGAAGTGCACTGAGTAGTCAAATAATTAACTAGCCATGGGAGGATTCTCTTTCATTAAAGATTTCAGATCCAATGATTTTATTCAGACAGCAAGTAAAATTGAAAATACGCTCCAAGCAAAACACATATCATGTGACGAATAAAAATATAGCTTCGAGTAAGGTATACCGATGGTTTTGAAGATGAAAGAGGGGATGCCTTCCGGGGCATCCCCAAGATTAGGTTCTTGAGTATTCCTTGAATATTACCTTGGGGTGCCTTGGGCATCACCAAGCTTAGGGTCTTTCCACTCCTTATTTTCCTCATATCGATAACTCACCCAAAACATGAAAACTTCAATCACACAAAACTTAACGGAACTTCGTGAGATGGGTTAGTATGACAAAGAGTAAACCATTTACTTTGGTACTGTAAAAGACAAGATTCATAATTATTATAACACAATTCCTACTGTACCATATCATTCCTACAATTTATATTGAGAAATATAAGCCATAGAAACTAGAAAACATGAAATCTATGCAATGTAAACAGAATCTGTCACAAACAGAACAGTCTGTAATGATCTGAACAGAAACCATACTTATGCTACTCCAAAAATTATGAAGTAAATTGGTGGACGTGAGGAATTTGTCTATTAATCTTCTGCAAAAATAATCAACTCAAAATCACTCTTCTGTAAAGAATGACAGCTAATCTCATGAACGCAAAGTTTCTGTTTTTTACAGCAAGATCACATTAACTTTCACCCAAGTCCTTCCAAAGGTCTTACTTGGAACTTTATTGAAACAAAAGCTATAAAACATGATTACTACAGTATCTTAATCATGTGAGCACGCAAAAACAGTAAGGGTAAATATTGGGTTGTCTCCCAACAAGCGCTTATCTTTAATGCCTTTTAGCTAGGCACGATGGTTTCAATGATGGTCACATAAGACATAAGAATTGAAACGTAAAGAGAGCATCATGAAGAACATGACTAGCACATTTAAACCTAACCCACTTCCTATGCCTAGGGATTTTGTGAGCACACACTTCATAGGAACAAGAATCAACTAGCATAGAAAGGCAAAACAAGTATAACTTCAAAACTTTAGGCACATAGAGAGGAAACTTGATATTATTACAACTCCTACAACTGTCTATTCCTCCCTCATAATAATTTTCAGTAGCATCATGAATGAGTTTAACAGTACAACCATCACATAAAGCACTCTTTTCATTGTTGGTGGGAACGACACCTATGGGATCAACGGAAACCCCACTGTGGTCGGCGGGCGCGGGGTTGTGAGAAGATTGGGTCTAAGTCCAACACAAAGGTCGTTTACCCAGGTTTGGGCCGCGGGGATCGTGTAACACCCTAGACCTGCTTTGGTGTTTATAACAATGTTCTTGAGCTAGCTACGGTGCATCACTTTCTCAAAGAGTCAAATCCCCCTCGGGCCTCCTTTTATAGTCGAAGGAGGCGCCAGAGTGGCACATAGGAGGTGGAAAAGGGTATAGTGGCTATGCTTATCGCTTGTTATTACGGGACAAGATGCATTAAATGCGCCCCTAAGGTGTCCCCTTGCTTTCTTGCCGCCTCACCCTCCTTTGACATGCGTCCAGGCAAGCGAGGTGGGCAGCGCAATGTAGGCTGTCAGGCTGCTGAGCTGGCGTGGTGGCGTCGTCTTCACGAAGATTTGCATGCCACCAAGTAGGTGCTTGCTGAGTTGGCTTCAGGACCGCACGTCGCCACGTAGGTGCCCGCCTGGCTGGTTGGGCTGGCAGCTGCATGGGAACGGCGGTGGGGTCTTGGTGCGCGCGGGCCTGGCCTCGGCCCCATTGATGCCTTCGGCAAGGGTCTTGCCGGGGCCTCGGCAAGGGTCTTGCCGGGGCACTACGGTCGTTCCCGGCAAGGAAGTTGCCAAGAGGTCTCGTCTTCTGGTCTTCATCTGATTCTTTGTGTTAATGATCTTCACAAAGATCTGCATGCCACCATGGAGGTGCCTCGCGAGCCTTGGTTCCAGTGTGGTTGATGATGTTCAAAATCTCGGGCTCAAGGGTGGCACGCTCCGCTGGTGTTGGGCAAGTTGCCCCAGCAAGGCCTTTGCCGGGGCCGTGGATGCTGCCCTAGCAAGGGTCTTGTCTAGGGAGTCCACCTCGCCCTCTTGCTCTTCATGCCTCTAGCTTGGCGTTGCTTTGATCGTCTCGTAGCTTCGGCTTCCCTCACCTGCCCTACTCAGTGTGGCCGTGGGCATGGCTCTGACTGCCCATGCACACGTAAAGGGGTACAAAGTAGAACCCATACTTCTATACAGCGACAAGAGCCCTTGGGCCAGGGCCACTCATAAGTGCGACGTGTTGTTGGTCTAGGCCCAGAACGGTGTGCGGGCAGGCAAGGCCGATTTTTACCTCAGTAACTCTTTCCTCCGCTACGCTTCCCCATGACTTGTGTTGAATGCATGACGTGGGGATCATGCGCGGGGTGACCGAAGTGTGCTTGCATCATCTTGCGGTGAATAGTAAAGAGGCGGCTTGCGTGTCCCTTTAGGACCGCAGGGCTGCTGCTCATTTACTTCCTTCGCTTCGGAACCGTTGTCCAAGTTTCCCACTACGCCCGCCCCTTGCGCCACGTACGCCGCATGCACGGCGCGGGGCGGGGACAAGCGTGTTGAATATGGGAAGACGCGCGCGTGGGCCGATACACATGCTCCTTCAATTGGGCGAGGAGGGCGGTCGACAACCTCACATGCTGCCACCTTAATGAGATGGGTTGGTTGAGGGAGGCGACCGAGCCCCGATCCCGCCCCTTTATAAGGAGGGGAGGGGGAGGGACGGCACCTCTCAATCTTTCACATTTGCGTCCTCTCAGATTGGCTTCTTTCTTCCTCCTACTATGGTGAGAGGGTGCGTTGTTGCTTCAACAGTGGCGGCGAGGGTCTCCGCTCGACAACGCGTCCCTCATCCCCAAGAGTTAGTGGCGGCGGAGCCGGCCACGAGGGGAAGGGTGAGGGGGTGCTGCCGAGGTCGCCGTGGCACTCGGGGAAGAGGAGGATTGGGCGGTGCATCCGCCTCGCCTCCGCTGGTGGTCCCTCCCCCAATGGAGGGCCATGTTGGGGACGAGCCTCGTGAATTCTTCATTAGATTGGGCCGGCCGGTGCATCGTCGTCTCCGTCTCCCTACTTCATTTCCTCGGGAGATGGAGCTCGACCCACCACGGGCTCTGAGACTGCGTATGAGGGGCTGCGGGAATAGTGGCACATGGGCTGATGTTGATTTCCCAGCCCCTCATGTCATGTACCTCCGTCGCGGCTGGAAGACTTTCGCTCGTATCCACAGCCTGACGAAGGGGCTCGTTCTCTATTTGAAACTAATGGAGAATGGCCTGCTCTCCGTCAAGGTCTTTGGAGACTTCAGGACTCGCCTAAAGTGCTGCGTGGAGAGCTCCTCTGATGACGAAGACTCTTCCTTGAGCAAGAGTGACGAGGAGGACAGTGACACCAACAATGAGGGTAGTAGGCGGTAGGATGATGGGTCCGACTAGGCGTCGGACCCGCCATCCCCGGGCGGTGCCGGCAGCAGCAGCATCTGCACTGGGACCCTTCTCTCGGTGGGGCCGGCTCCTTGAACTTCTCAGGGTCGCCTCCTTGGGCGGCTGGCGTGGGAAGGCGGGAGAAGGCGAAGATGGCGGGTGGTGGGCCGTCAAGTCGGAGTACGATGGCACCAACGCCTTCGTAGCGTATTGGCTCAGCGCTGCCTCATCTTCCAGCTCTTCTTCCCGCACCATCATCACTAGCCCTCCCCCAGGTGGCCGCCGATATGTTCTCTTGGCACGTTCTGTTGCTCGTACCTCGCCTAGGCGCTCCTTTTGCCACTTTTTCCTTCTTGTTCCGTTTCCTAAGGAGAGGGACAAGAAAGGGATTACGGGCACCTTATCTTTTTTTAGTTTGTAAGCCCATGGGCCTTAGTTAAATTTAAAACTTGTAATCCCCTTGCTATTTACATTCCGTACAAACTGTACCTGTGTGGGACGTATTAATGAAAAAGTGTGATTGTCCGGTTCTTTGTGTGTGAGTGAAGCCCATACCAAGGAACGAATCCTTGTTATTTTTAATATAAATATTGTCGTGCGGCAATAGGCCTTGACGCTCCCTTACCTCATTCGACCACACTCACGCTTTTCGGCGGAGACAGGGGTGAAGTAGGGTTAGGCCCTGCGCTTATCTCCTTGTCACCGCGGCTACAACCATATTCCGACCCAAGGGAATAGTTTCTTGGGTGTGGGCAAAGGGGAGCATGGTAACTTAGGAACAAAACGAGGTTTCACGCATCGCAATTCTACACGTAAATGCATAACATGTGATAAGGGACTTATCTGAATCTGCAGCCCCCGGCAACCTTGGCTTTCCGTGGGTGGACCCTTGTGTCTTCAGCCCCCAGCAACCTTGGCTTGCCGGGGCCGGAGCGCCGGCTCGTTCTCTTTCTTCCATATAGCTCAGGAGAAACGTTCATGTACACTGCGAACCTAAGAGGACGAAAAGGAACAGAGAGACACAGACTCGACCTCTATGCTAGGGGTTAATCGCTGATAAGCACTATCAACCCTAACCGAGGGAGAGGCTCAACCTATCATGCATGCTATAACTTAGGGCGCCAGCGCTTCGTTTATTTATGCTTAGGGTCTATGCCTGGATTTTTACAAAGGGTTACATGCCTTGTCGGCAAGGCTTGTACAAAAGGGTGGCTTGCCGGGGGCCCCAGCAACCGCGCCTTATGGGTAAAACTTGTGAAGATGCTCGATGTTCCAGGAGTTTCTCACTGGAATGACATCTTCGTTCTCCAAGTGGACTGCACCGGGCCTAGTGCTCGCATTACCCGATAAGGGCCTTCCCACTTCGGCGTCAACTTGTTGGAATTATTGGCCATTTGAACGCGCCGAAGAACAAGGTCACCTTCCTCAAAGCTTCGGGCATGAACCCTGCGGCTATGGTAGCGGCGCAAGGCTTGCTGGTAGCATGCTGCTCTCACAGCCGCCCGAAGACGATCTTCCTCGAGGAGCGTCGCGTCATCTTGCCGCAATCGCTCTTGCTCAAGCTCATCATAAGCGAGCACTCGAGGTGACCCGTATATGAGTTTTTTGGGGAGAACTGCTTCTGCCCCGTATACCAGGGCCAAGGGCGTCTAGCTGATGGCTCAATTTGGCGTCATTCTAATCGACCAAAGAACCACCGGCAACTCATCAATCCAGCGCCTTCCGCTCTTGCGCAGCCTGTCAAAAGTCTTTGTCCTCAGGCCTCGTAGTACTTCAGCATTTGCCCTCTCCGCTTGGTCGTTGCTCCGTGGGTGTGCCATGCAAGCGAAACAGACCTTGCTACCGAGGTCCCCAATGTATTGCATGAAGGTGTGGCTTGTGAATTGTGTGCCGTTATCGGTGACGACTCTGTTTGGCACACCAAAGCAGCAAACTAGCACCTTGAAGAATTTGACGGCTGACTGCGCTGTCACCTTCCTCACTACTTCCACCTCTGGCCACTTTGTGAACTTTTCGATTGAAACGTACAAGTACTCAAAGCCCCCGACGGCATGGGGAAAGGGGCCCTGTATGTCGAGCCCCCAGACCGAGAATGGCCAGGAGAGATGGATTGTTTGAAGGGCTTGAGCTGGCTGATGAAGCTTCTTCGAATGGAACTGACACTCTTCACACGAGGTTACTAGTGCCGTTGCATCCTGGATGGCAGTGGGCCAGAAGAAACCTTGCCGGAAAGCCTTGCCGGCAAGGGCCCTCGACCCTGTGTGGGAGCCACTTATGCCTCCATGTATTTCTGCCAACAACTCCAGTCCTTCCTCCCGAGGAATGCACTTCAATTTCACTCTGTTTGATCTTTTTCTGTATAGAACGTTGTCAACAAACAGATACTGTAGCGACCAGACCTCAGACGGTCAAGTCTCTGTGCATCTGTCATCCCTGGATCAGTAATGCTGACATGCACAGTACTCGAAGGATTTATAACAGAGTAGCAATCACATAGTTATTACATCGAATGTCTCAAAAGAGAACTTATTACAATAAATATGGCTTAAGGCCATCTAATAATGATAACAACAGAAGGCTTGGAAGATAAGTGAGTCCATCAACTCCAATGGCATCACTGAGTATAGAACCATGACCTAAGGCACCTTACTCATCGTCTGAAAAGTCTGCAACATGAACGTTGCAGCCCGAAAACGGGTCAGCACATGGAATATGCTGGCAATGTAACACATAGAGAGTAATGAACAGAAATATGCTATACTACATGCATATATGGCTGGTGGAAAGCTCTATGGTTACTGTTTTGCATAAAGCCAATTTTTCCCTACTGCAAAGGAATAAATTTTATTTTACTATCATGTTGGTTGTTAAACATTGAGAAGATAGACATCCTCTCAATCCCAATTAAGCATTATCATTAAACCCAACAAATTAAATTAAAGTAACATGATGAGATTCACATGATAATCCAAGTACTAGATACTCAAAATGTCCATAGCCGGGGACACAACTAACCATGATTAGTTTATACACTCTGCAGAGGTTTGCGCACTTTTACCCACAAGACTCGATCTCCTCCGTTGGAATTCTCGCACTACATGGTGTTTGAGAAACGGATGACCGAGACATAGTCTTTCAGAAGCGTTTGCACCTTACGATCGGGTAGACAGTACCAACCTACATCCCCTACATCTGCTAGTCTACCACTGTAAGAGTTCACACGACTTAATCAACTATGCTAGAGCCCATAGTAGCTTGTGGCTGCACATGGAAGTTTCTAGCATGAAAAATCTCATGATCACTTTGAGCCTGGGTGGCAGTCCATAAAGAAAAACAGGCAATCGCTGGAATACCCAGGTGCCTCAATCCACCCAGATGTGTATTAAAGTTTCCACCTTAAATAAACCATTAATTTAACAATCTCACATATGTCATGGATACACTCACCCAATCCACGTCTACTAGCATAGCATGGCATAGTAACCAAATGTAGAAGTAACTCCCAAGGGTTTGATAATAAAATAGGTAATAGGTACTACCTCATCTACTACCCAAAACCCACATATTAATCAGATCCTAATCATGCATTTGTTTGAGGATTGATCTAATGCAATAAAACTGGGTAGTAAAGAGGTATGATCAAAGTGTTACTTGCCTTGCTGATGATCCGTAAAACCTAGAGATTCGAAGCACCAAGCGGCGCACTCCGGGTACTCTATCACAAACAAACAAGCATACAATAAGCACACATCTAATGCACAGGTAAAACTCAAATAAGAGAACTAACCAGAAAGTTCAACTTAAGAACTCCGGTTTGCAAAAAGAATCAAATCGAACGAAGCAACGAAACGCAAACGGCGAAAGAAACAAGCTTCGTTTACTAATCGGACCTAAGTCAAATTTTACAGAAGCAAAAACTTGTTTGAGTTGGTTAAACGGAAAGAGGGTTTCGAGATGAAACTCTAGGCGCTTGAATCGCCTGATTCCGATAAGCGAGCAAAAAGTTATACTAGAACGAAAATCAGATCAGAAATCGCGATGAGAAATAATCGCGGAAAATCCGACAAAAAGAAAAACCGACAAACAGTTTAACGAATGGATGTTCGTTAACTGAAACTAAACGGTGAACTTGTCTGTTAAAAGAAACGAACGAGCGAACGCTTGCTAAATAAATAAACTGAAAAAAATAAACCGATCTAAAAAAATAAAACCTAGGGTTTTCTAAAAAAATGGATCGATTTTTTCTTAGAAAACCGGGGCGGCGGCGGGCCGCTACCTCGTCGGGCTCCGGCGAGGTCAGACGGGGTCCGCCGGGGTCCGGGCCTGCGGATCTCCGGGTGGCGGCGATGGGTGGCGTGGGTGGCGGCGACGGGTGTCGGCGGCAGCGGCTCCTGGCGTCGGTGGCGCGAAGGCGGCGGCGGCGGCTCGGCAGATCGGAAGGCGGGGTGGGTCGGGGTGAGAAGGGCAGCGGCGGCGGCTATTTAAAGAGGGGGTGGTGGCTTGGGGGAGGGGGCAAGGCGGCGGCGGAGGAGTCCGGCTCGGACTCCTTTCCGGGTCGGCGGCAGCGGCGGGGTCTCCTGGCGGGAGACGGCGGCGCGGGGAAGACGGGCCGGCTCGGCTGGGCCTCGGCCCGGTCGGGCACGCGAGATTTTTTTTTAACAATTCCGCCGAACAGAAAATAAATCCTAGAAAAATAAATAAAAATCTAAAAATGCCAAAACAAATTTTCCTCTTCTAAATAAAATATTTAGAACGAGATGAACATTTTCTTGGCCCTAAAATGCAGTTTTGAAAAACGTGCAATTTTCCTAAATTCAAATAAAATAGCGAAAAACTACAAAATAAAATATTATTTGATTTTTTTATTAAATCCTCAATATTTCTTTATTTTGGGAAAGTCATTTTATTCCCTCTCTCATATTTTTATAATTGAAATAATTGAAGATAAAATAAATAAAATCAAATGATCCTATTTTCGAAATTTGAGAAAACTCAAATATGAAAATAACGAAATCCCCAACTCTCTCCGAGGGCCCTTGAGTTGCATAGAAATTTCTAGGATCAAACCAACAACAATAAAATATGATATGCAATGATGATCTAGTGTATAACATTCCAAATTGAAAATTTGGGATGTTACAGATACAAAGCAGACCGACGGGCTACTTTCTCCGCTTCTTCCTGCTCCTTGGGAAGCTCCCCTGTTTGAAGGAAGCGAACGGTATGCTGCGCCCATGCCAGAGCTTGGGGCTCGACGGCAAGGACTAAAGGCATCTCCTCTGCCATGGGGGCGACTGTCTCTACGGCCAGGGCTTGACGCCCTGCCGGAGTGAGTTTCCCCACGGTAGGCTCAGTGTCCACAAAAACATCTTCGCCAGCGGCTCCGGGGAGCTCGGTGGGAAAGTACTTGTCGGGGCCTGATTTCCTCTGCTTGTTTTGCTATGTTGATGGTTCAGCGCATGGCTAAGTTAACCAAAGCACAAAAGTACGTGGTTCCACAGGTAGTTCGAGGGCAGCGTCACGTAGTCGGCGATATCGTTCTCCACTCGGGGGACATGCTCCGCCTGTATACCGTCAAAGCGCTCCTCCAGCGTTCTCACCTCATCCACGTAGGCTTCCATCGATGGGCTTTGATAATCCTTGTTGACCTGCCTGACGACATGCTGTGAATCAGCACTGACGATGAGTTTCTTGACCTCGAGGTCTGCCGCGATCCTGAGACCGACAAGCAATCCCTTGTATTTAGCTGTATTGTTCATCGACATCTCCCTGGGAAAGTGCATCTGGATCATGTACTTGACGTGCTCTCCAGTGGGTGCGACGAGCAGCACACCAGCACCTTGTAGCGAAAAAGCCCCGTCAAAGTACATAATCCAATTGCGACTAGTTTCCTTGCTGGGGAGAGTGGTCTCCTGGGTCTCTTCGTCGGGCGTCAAGGTCCATTCTGCAATGAACTTCGCCAATACTTTGCTCTGGATTGTTGAGGTGCTTTCAAACTCCAAGGCCCATTCCACAATCCTCCCCATTGAGTCTGGGTTATGCAGTATCCATTGCAACGGGAGGCGGGTGACGACGGTGATCTCATGAGCGTGGAAGTAATGACGTAGCTTCTTCGAGGCCATGAGAAGGCCGAAGAGGAATTTCTGCACACCAGAGAACCTTGACCTAGCCCCCTGCAAGAGGGAGCTGACAAAGTAAACCGGGTGCTACATCATCTTCTTCTTCTGCACCACTTCACCTGGTTGGGTAGGCCCTATCTCGCTGGCGCCAGCCCCTACCGGGGGCCTCGCCTTGCTGGGACCAGGCCCTGCAGGGGGAGCTCTGGCTCGCCATCCGCTGTTGCCGCTAGATATAGCAGCAGCGGCTCTTGCAGTTTAGGCGCAACTAGTATCGGCGTGGAGGAGAGGTATCTCTTCAAATCCTGTAGCGCTGCTTTGGCCTCTGGGGTGCACTCCATTGGTCCCGCCTTTTTCAAGATTTTGAAAAAGGGAAGGGCACGCTCAACAAATTTGGAAATGAATCTGCTCATGGCGGCAACGCAGCCAGTGAGCCGACGCACATCCTTAATCCTCTTAGGTGCCTCAATCTGCTCAATGGCCTTGATCTTGTCTAGGTTCACCTCGATCCCATGCTGTGACACAAAGAACCCGAGAATCTTGCCAGATAGGACACCGAAGACACACTTCTCTGGGTTCATATGTTCATCTTGTGCAAATTTGCAAATGTCTCTTCCAAATCTTGCACAAGTGTCGCCTTGTCCTTGGTTTTGACCACTATGTCATCCATATAGGCTTCCATATTTCTATATAGATGGGGCTCAAAACCAATTTGGATAGCTCTCGCAAAGGTCGAGCCAGCACTCTTCAACCCGAAAGGCATCCATAAAAAGCAATACATACCACATGGGGTGATGAATGCTGTCTTCTCTTCATCTTCTCTCGTCATGAAAATTTGATGATATCCTAAGTAGGCATCGAGGAATGATAGCAGGTCACACCCGGTCGTGGAGTCAACAATCTTGTCGATGCACAGCAGCGGGAAAGTGTCTTTTGGACAAGCTTTATTGATATCTGTGTAATCAATACACAGCCTCCACTTCCCGTTTGCCTTGCGCACCACCATCGGTTTGGCCAACCACGTCGGATGGATCACTCCTCTCACCAAGCCTGCTGCTTCTAGCTTTCTGATCTCCTCTGTGATGAACTCCTACCATTCCAGATCTTGCTTCCTAACCTTCTGCTTGACAGGCCGCGCATCAGGACAGACAACAAGATGGTGCTCAATCACCTCCCTGGGAATGCCACGGATGTCGGATGCTTGCCATGCAAACACATTGACATTCGCCCGCAGGAAAGCGACGAGCTCGCCTTCCTATTTTCTATCGAGGGTGGAGCTTATGGTGAAAGCTCCTCCCGTGCCGTCCTCCCTGACGGACACCTTCTTGGTCTCTGGTGGTGCAGCTCTGGATTTCTTGCTCTTGCCGGTGGAGCTCTCTAGCACGTCCTCGACGGGGTCGCAGCACCCCAAAGAGCTGCGCTTGCCGGAGTGGGTGCGAGAGGTCTCGCCGGTCTTCTTCTCTCCCGGGGCTTCAGCGGTAGGAGAAAGTGCCTTGGCGGCAGTGGCTGCAACTGCTTCTCGGTAGAGTTGGTTAGCGCAGATCAGCGCATCCTTCTTGTCAGAGGGGACGGTGATGATGTTCATCGGACCGGGCATCTTCAGCGTGTTGTAGGCGTAATGTGACACCGCCATAAACTTGGTGAGTGCCGGGCGGCCGAGGATCCCATTGTAGGGCAAGGGGATCTCGGCCACATCGAAGACAATCCTCTCCATCCTGTAGTTGAATTCGCCTCCAAACGTCACGGGCAGCGTGACCTCGCCCTTCGGTTGACTCCTTCCCGGGTTGACCCATTGAAACATGCCCGTCTCCTCGAGGTCTCCATCAGGAATCTGCAGCCTTTTGACCACAATAGGCGAGATCAAATTCAGACCGGTCCCGCCGTCAACTAGCATCTTCGTCACCTTGAGGTTGCGGATCGTTGGTGAAACCAACAACGTCAAGCACCTAACCGCACTTGTGAGATCAGGGTGGTCCTCGGTGTCAAAGATGATAGGCATGCTGGACCACTTCAGTGCCTTCGGCACATCGAGTGATGGCTCCACCACTCTGATCTCACGCGGCCAGTTCTTGAGCTGGCGATGAGAGGTGTGCAGCGAGGCGCCACCATCTATGCACATGGCCTCTATAGCTTTCTGGAACTCGTGGTCACCGGACTCGTCATCCTCATCATGATCATCATCTTCCTGCTTCTTGTCGCGGCCCCGGGCGGCTTCCCTGGCTGCCACGCTTCTTGGCGGACCCTTCGGCACCGTCTTGACCCTTCTCGTTGTCCCGCCTCTCATATTCAGCTTCTCTGCTTCTCAGCGAGAAGCTGAACTTGTCGGCGGTTCTGGAGGACGTGGCCTTTTGGTGCGGTGGATCTTGCAATACTGCTTGTCAGAGCTCCCTGGCTTGTCGGCAGCTGCCAAGGCCCGGCAAACGGCACACCCGGCAACCTCCTTGCCGGGATGGCTTGCCTTGGCCTTCTTGGCAGCGCCGGTGTCATCGGATCCCTCGACGGCAAGCACAACTTTTCCTTTATGCTTTCTGTTACGGCGCCGGCCCTTCTTCGTCGGGGCGGCGGCGTCACCGTCCGTGGAGTCGGTTTCCACACCGGCGTCCTCGCCGGGGTACTTCCTCCACTCTTCAGCCCGAGCGCACCTATCGGCCAGAACATAAAGTTCAGCCACATCTTTGACTTTGTTCATCGCCAGCTCTTCACGCATCTTGCGGTTGCGCACATTCTAATGGAATGCACTGATCACGGTGGCGGGGTGAACGTCTGGGATGTTGTACTGCAATCGGCTGAACCTCTGGATGTACTTGCGCAGGTTTTACCACTCCTTCTAGGGGATGATATGCAGATCGCTCGCTTGGCCATGAGCTTGATGACCTCTAGTGAAGGCGCCAACAAACTCATGACACAGATCCGACCAAGGGGAAATGGAATCCGCTGGCAAGTGCATCAACCATGACATGACGTTGGCCTTAAGTGCCAATGGGAAGTAATTGGCAAGCACCTTGTCGTCACGTGCTCCAGCAGTTTGCATCGCAATGGTGTAGATGCTGAGGAACTCTAACAGGTGAGTCTTGCCCTTGTACTTCTCGCCAACATCGGGATTGAACGTGCGCTGGGAGGGCCACTGGAACTGTCGCAGCTCACGGGTAAAGGCTGGGCAACCCACCTCGTAAGGTAGGTCACCGTAGCCTCCCGGTGTCGGGTGGTCCATAGTGGGCCCTGCCCACCTATCTGACTGGTGGCGCGCATCATGCCGGCGCTCGATGGTGGTTCAAGCGTCTTCAAGGGCTCGCTCCCGAAGGACTTGGCACTGATCGTGGTGGGTCCATGGATCGGACGATGCTATGGAAATGTTATCACATGCGTCGTCACGACGGGTCGACACCCGCGGTAACTGGCGTGGGGGAGGAGAGTGCATCGTGGCCGCATCAGCTCTGGCCCTGCCTCAACTGGCATGCGGTGTCTCGACAGAGAGTTGGCCTGCGGGCCCCGTGGGCCGCGACTCATCTTTGTTGGCGATGCCAACGAGGCTCCGGACGGTGGCTCTCCACTCGTCGAGCTTCTCGCAGCAGGAGGAAAGTGAAGGAGCAGCTGCGCGCGCGCCAAAGCTTCTGTATGCGTAGGCGGTGGCGAAAGTTATGCGGACCATGACGCGCTTCGACTTCTAACCACGTTAGAAGGATCTCTACCACGGCCCTACGGTGGTACGCCATTTTCGCCAGCACTTCGGCATGCATGCTGACCTCCTTCGTGCTGTGAAGGGTGCACTGGACTGTTCCCAGGTCGGCGCCCGGGTCACCGGCGTGGTGGCGCTGCTCGTCGCGCATGACTTGGGAAGAGCGCATCATGGGCACCGGAGCAGGTGTCTTGGATGTCACCGCGCCGCCAGTGGGTGGCATGGTGCCACCCCTGGAGGGCCCCGCACCGCCTGCGGGGGGCCCAACTCCGTTTCTGGAATTTGCGGCGTGCGGCTCATCGTCTTGGGCATGAACGACGCTAATCTCCAAGTCTGGACTGCCTGGGCGATGTGGGTGTTCTCGGGTCGCGCTGGGTCGCGCCTTAGGTTCTGTCCGCGACCGGCCTGCTACTCGCCCACACCGGTATGGGCAGTCTGGCTCGTCGTCATCGTCTTCCTCTTGGGAGCCATGGTGATGAATAACTGCTAAACTGGCTGCTAGACCAGATTCTCTTGACTGCGCCCCCTACCTGGCGCTCCAAAGATGTCGGTGGGAACTACACCTATGGGATCAACAGAATGACTACTGTGGTCGGCGGGCGCGGGGTTGTGAGAAGAGAGGGTCTAAGAGCAAGCACAAAGGTCAATTACCCAGGTTCGGGCCGCGGGGATCGCGTAACACCCTAGTTCTGCTTTGGTGTGTATAACAATGTTCTTGAGCTAGCTATGGTGCATCACTTGCTCAAAGAGCCGAATCCCTCTCTAGTACGCCTCGGGCCTCCTTTTATAGTCAAAGGAGGTGCCACAGTGGCACACAGGAGGTGGAAAGGGTACGGTGGCTATGCTTATTGCTTGTCATTACGGGACAAGACACATTAAATGCGCACCTGAGGCGTCCCCTTGCTTTATTGCCGCCTCTCCCTGCTTCGACACTCGTCCAGGCCAATGAGGTGGCCAGCGCCATGTAGGCTAGCAGGATGCTGAGCTGGCGCGGTGGCGACGTCTTTACGAAGATTTGCATGCCACCACGCAGGTGCTTGCTGAGTTGGCTTCGGGACCGCACATCGCCACGCAGGTGCCTGCCTGGCTGGCTGGGCTAGCAGCTACATGGGAATGGCGGTGGGGTCTTGGTGCGCTCGGGCCTGGCCACAGCCCCGTTGATGCCTTTGGCAAGGGTCTTGCCGGGGCCTCAGCAAAGGTCTTGCCGTGGCATTGCGGTCGTCCGCGGCAAGGAAATTGCCGGAGGTCTCGTCTTCTGGTCTTCATCTGATTCTATGTGTTAATGATCTTCACAAAGATCTGCATGCCACCATGGAGGTGCCTCCCGAGCCTTGGTTGTAATGTGGTTGATGATGTACGAAATCTCGGGCTCCAGGGTGGCACACTCTGCTGGTGTTGGGCAAGTTGCCCTGGCAAGGCCTTTCCCGGGGCTGTGGAGGCTGCCCCGGCAAGGGTCTTGCCGGGGGAGTCCACCTCGCCCTCTTACTCTTCGTGTCTCTATCTTGGCGTTGCTTTGATCGTCTCGTGGCTTCCGTTTCCCTCACCTGCCCTGCTTGGTGTGGCCATGGGCGTGGCTCTGACTGCCCGTGCATAGGTAAAGGGGTACAAAGTAGAACCCCTACTTTTGTACACCGACAGTCATGATCTAGAAGCATAGGAATTTTACTACTCTCCACATAAGCAAAAATTCTTCTCACTCGAAATAGTGGGAGAAAACTCAACAAAATAACTGTCATGTGAGGCATAATCCAATTGAAAAATAAAATCATGATGACAAATTTCATGGTTAAAATTATTCTTTATAGCATAGATGTCATCACAATAATAATCATAGATAGCAACTATGGTCTTATAATCAATTGGAACCTCTTCCGAAATAGTGGAATCATTACTAACTAAAGTCAAGACCTCTCCAAATCCACCTACATAAATATCAAACTAAGATTCAACACCCTCCAAAATAGTGGAATAATGATGGGTCGGTGTGTGGAATTATCCTAGGCAATTGTTAACAAGACTGGTAATCACTATTGCAACTTCATATGAGGGAGAGGCATAAGCTAACATACATTCTATTCTTGGATCATATGCACTTATGATTGGAACTCTAGCAAGCATCCGCAACTACTAAAGATCATTAGGGTAAAACCCAACCATAGCATTAAAGCATCAAGTTCCCTTTATCCCATACGCAACAACTCCCTTACTCGGATTTATGCTTCTGTCACTCAAGCAACCCACTATAAGCGAATCATGAATGTATTGAACCACCGTACGTCGGGAATCCCTCATGCTTGCGCGACACGGAGGGAACAACAGGACATCACCAAAATAAAACATACAACTCATACCAATCTAGATCATCAATCAACCCAAAGACAAAAGATATCTACTCAAAACATCATAGGATGGCAACACATCATTAGATCATAATATGTGGCATAAAGCACCATCTTTAAGTAGGGTATTATAGCGGGGTGCGGGAGATTGGACCCCGTAAAAGAGATGAGGATGGTGATGATGATATTGATGAAGACGATCACCGCGACGATGATTCCCCTCCCGATGGCACTTTGGCACTACCGAGAGAGAGGAGGAGAGGTTCTCGCCATTGTGCTTCCTCCTCCATGGCCTCCCCTAGATGGGGAGAGGTTCCCCCTCTAGTCCTTGGCCGTCATGGAGATGATGGCCCCTCCGGGATCCTTCCCCACGGCCTCCGGTGATGATGGCTGCTACGTCTTGAGCTTCGTTGGTTTTCCTTGAAGAGGAAAGGGTGATACAGCAATAGTAGCGTAACTATTTCCCTCAGTTTTGACAACCAAGGTATCAATCCAGTAGGAGGCTCCTCAAAAGTCCCACGCACCTACACAAACAAACAAAGAACTCGCAACCAACGCAATAAAGGGGTTGTCAATCGCTTCACGGCTACTTGCGAAAGTGAGATCTAATAGAGATAGTATGATAAGATAAATATATTTTTGGTATTTTATAATATGGATGCAAAAAGTAAAGATGCAAATAAAAGTAGATTGGAAGCAAATATGATAAGAGATAGACCCGGGGGCCATAGGTTTCACTAGTGGCTTCTCTCAAGACAGCATAAGTATTACGGTGGGTGAACAAATTATCGTTGAGCAATTGATAGAAAAGCGATTAATTATGAGATTATCTAGGCATGATCATGTATATAGGCATCACGTCCGCAACAAGTAGACCGACTCCTGCCTGCATCTACTACTATTACTCCACACATCGACCGAGTCCTGCCTGCATCTAGAGTATTAAGTTCATAAGAACAGAGTAACACCTTAAGCAAGATGACATGATGTAGAGGGATAAACTCATGAAATATGATATAAACCCCATCTTTTTATGCTCGATGGAAACAATACAATACGTGCCTTGCAACCCTTCCTGTCACTGGGTAAGGACATCGCAAGATTGAACCCAAAGCTAAGCACTTCTCCCATGGCAAGAAAGATCAATCTAGTAGGCCAAACCAAACTGATAATTCGAAGAGACTTGCAAAGATAACTCAATCATACATAAAAGAATTCAGAGGAGATTCAAATATTTCTCATAGATAAACTTGATCATAAACCCACAATTCATCGGATCTCGACAACCACACCATAAAAAGAGTTTACATCGAATAGATCTCCACAAGAGAGGGGGAGAGCATTGTATTGAGATCCAAAAAGAGAGAAGAAACCATCTAGCTAATAACTATGGACCCGAAGGTCTGTGGTAAACTACTCACAACTCATCGGAGGGCTAATAACTATGGTCGATTCCCCCTCCGGCGGAGCGCTGGCGAAGGCTCCAAGATGGGAGCTCGCAGAGATAGAAGGTTACGGCGGTGGAAATTGTGTTTCATTGGCTCCCTGGATATGTAGGCTTATATAGGAGGAAGAAGTACGTCGGTGGCCGCCCGAGAGGCCCGCGAGACAGGTGGCGCGCCCTATAGGGGGGGTACCCTCTCGTGGCCGCCTCGACTGCTTCTTGACTTGCACTCCAAGTCCTATGGCTCACGTTTGTTCCAAAAATCACGCTCCCGAAGGTTTCATTCTGTTTGGACTCCGTTTGAAATTCCTTTTCTTCGAAATACTGAAATAGGCAAAAAAACAGCAATACGGGTTGGGCCTCCGGTTAGTAAGTTAGTCCCAAAAATGATATAAATGTGTAAAATAAAGCCCATAAACATCCAAAAGTGGTAATATAATAGCATGGAACAATCAAAAATTATAGATATGTTGGAGACGTATCAAGCATCCCCAAGCTTAATTCCTGCTCGTCCTCGAGTAGGTAAATGATAAAAAAGAAATTTTTGATGTGGAATGCTACCTAGCATAATTCTCAATGTAATTTTGTTTATTGTGGCACGAATGTTCAGATCCAAATGATACAAAATAAAAGTTCATATTAACATGAAAATGGTGATACTTCAAGCATAATAATCAAAGTAATCATGTCTTCTCAAAGTAACATGGCCAAAGAAAGTTATCCCTACAAAATCATATAGTCTGACTGTTGCTCTATCTTCATCACACAAAGTATTTAATCATGCACAACCCTGATGACAAGCCAAGCAATTGTTTCATACTTTAATAATCTCAAACTCTTTCAACTTTCACGCAATACATGAGTGTGAGCCATGGACATAGCACTATATGTGGAGTAGAATGGTGGTTGTGGAGAAGACAAAAATGGAGAAGATAGTCTCACATCAACTAGGCGTATCTACGGGCTATGGAGATGCCCACTAATAGATATCAATGTGAGTGAGTAGGGATTGCCATGCAACGGATGCACCAGAGCTATAAATATATTAAAGCTCAACAAAAGAAACTGAGTGGGTGTGCATCCAACTCGCTTGCTCACGAAGACCTAGGGCATTTTGAGGAAGCCCATCATTGGAATATACAATCCAAGTTCTATAATGAAAAATTCCCACTAGTATATGAAAGTGACAACATATGAGACTCTCAAACATGAAGATCATGGTGCTACTTTGAAGCACAAGTGTGGAAAAAGAGATAGTAGCATTGTCCCTTCTCTCTTTTTCTCTCGTTTTATTCTTGTTTCTTTTTTTGGCCTTTCTTTTTTTTTCTTTTTGGACTTTCTCTTTTTTTTCTTTTTTTTCTTTTTGTAAAGTCCGAAGTCTCATCCCGACTTGTGGGGGAATCATAGTCTTCATCATCCTTTGCTCACTAGGACAATGCTCTAATAATGAAGATCATCACACTTCTATGGATTTACAACTCAACAATTACAACTCAAAGCTAGAACAAGATATGACTCTATATGAATGCCTCCGGCGGTGTACAAGGATATGCAATGAATCAAGAGCGACATGTATGAAAATTATGAAGGTGGCCTTGCCACAAATACAATGTCAACTACATGATCATGCAAAAAGCAATATGACAAAAGTAATGTGTGTCATATGAACGTAACGGTGGAAAGTTGCATGGCAATATATCTCGAAATGGCTATGGAAATGCCATAATAGGTAAGTATGGTGGCTGTTTTGAGGAAGGTATATGGTGGGTGTATAGTACCGGCGAAAGTTGCGCGGCGCAAGTGAGGCCAGCAATGGTGGAAGGGTGAGGTGTGTATAATCCATGGACTCAACATTAGTCAAAAGAACTCATGTACTTGTTGCAAAAATCTAGAAGTCATCAAAAATCAAAGCACTACGCACATGCTCCTAGGGGGATAGATTGGTAGGAAAAGACCATTGCTCGTCCCCGACCGCCACTCATAGGGAAGACAATCAATAAATAAAATTGTGCTCCAACTTCATCACAAAGCGTTTCACCATACGTGCATGCTACGGGAATCACAACCCTCAACACAAGTACTTTTCATAATCACCTCAACTAGCATGACTTTAATATCACTACCTCCATATCTCAAAACAATTATCAAGCATCATATTGACCATAGCATCCAATTCTTTTCTATGATAGTTTTTATTATACCCAACTTGGATGCTCATCATTCTAGGACCAACTTTGTAACCATAGCAAATACCATGCTGTTCTAAAAGACTCTCAAAAGATATAAGTGAAGCATGAGAGACTAGCAATTTCTTCAAAATTAAGTCACCAACGTGCTCTAAAAAAATATAAGTGAAGCACTAGAGCAAAAACTATCAAGCTCAAAAGATATAAGTGAAGCACATATAGTATTCTAGAAAATCCTAATCAAGTAGGCTTCTCCCAAAAGGTGTGTACAGCAAGGATGATTGTGCTAAACTAAAAAGCAAAGACTAATATAATACACGATGCTCCAAGTAAAACACATATCATGTGGCGAATAAAAATATAGATCCAAGTAAAGTTACAAATGAACAAAGACGAGAAGAGGGGATGCCTTCCCGGGGCATCCCCAAGCTTAGGCTTTTGGATATCCTTGAATATCTTGGGGTTCCATGGGCATCCCCAAGCTTAGGCTCTTGCCACTCCTTATTCCATAGTCCATCAAAGCTTTACCCAAAACTTGAAAACTTCACAACACAAAACTCAACAGGAAATCTTATAAGCTCCGTTAGTGAAAGAAAACAAAACCACCACATAAGGTACTGTAATGAACTCATTATTTATTTATTTTGGTGTTAAAACTACTGTATTCCAACTTCTCTATGGTTTATAAACTATTTGACTACCCATAGATGCATCAAAATAAGCAAACAACACGCGAAAAACAGAATCTTTCAAAAACAGAACAGTCTGTAGCAATCTGTAACTAACGCAAACTTATGGAACTCTAAAACTCCTACCAAAATAGGAAGTCCTGTAAAATTTGTCTATTGATCAGCAGCAAAAATAATCAACGCAAAATAACGTTTCTGTGATTTAACAAAACTAAATTCGTGCGGGTAAAGTTTCTGTTTTTCAGCAGAATCACATCAACTATCATCATAGGTTATCCTATAGGTTCTACTTGGCACAAACACTAATTAAAAGATAAAAACACATCTAAACAGAAGGTATATGCAAGATTTATTACTAAACAGGAACAAAAACAAAAAAAATAAAATTGGGTTGCCTCCCAACTAGCGCTATCGTGTAACGCCCCTAGCTAGGCATAAAAGCGAAGATAGATCTAAGTAGTGCAATCTTTGGCACTCAATTCATAAGTAGCTCGCATGATAGATTCATAAGGTAATTTGACTTTATTCCTTTGAAAGTGCTCCATTCCTTTCTTTAATGGAAATTGGAATCTAATATTACCTTCATTCATATCAATAATCGCACCAATCGTTCTAAGGAAAGGTCTACCAAGAATAATAGGGCAAGAGAGATTGCAATCTATATCAAGAACGATAAAATCTACGGGCACCAAATTTCTATTTGCAACAATGAGAACATCATTGATCCTTCCCATTGGCTTTTTAATGGTGGAATCCACAAGGTGCAAATTTAAAGAGCAATCATCAAGATCATGGAAACCTAGAATATCACATAAAGTTTTCAGAGTCGTGGAAACACTAGCACCCAAATCACACAAACCAAAACACTCATGATATTTAATTCTAATCTTTATAGTAGGTTCCCACTCATCATTAAGTTTTCTAGGTATAGAAACTTCCAAATTAAGTTTTTCATCATAAGATTGCATCAAGGCATCAACGATATGTTTGGTAAAAGCTTTATTTTGACTATAAGCATGAGCAGAATTAACAACGGATTGCAACAAGGAAATACAACCTTCTAAAGAACAATTATCATAATAAAATTCCTTGAAATCCGAGATAGTGGGTTCAATGCTATTTAAAGTCATGAACTCTCCAATCCTACTTTTACCAAATTTAGCATCAAGATCTAAAGACTCCGAATTCTTGGGACGCCTTCTAGGCAAAGTTGACTCATCGTCAGTCCCATAATTATAAAGATTCATATTACAAAACAAAGATCTAATAGGAGACGCATCAATAACTTTAAGATCTTCATCATTATTTTCATGGAAACTAGAAGAACACGCTTTTATAAAGCAATCTTTCTTTGCACACAATCTAGTGGTTCTTTCCTTACACTCATCAATGGAAATTCTCATTGCTTTGAGAGACTCGTTGATATCATGCTTAGGAGAAGAAGATCTAAGTTCAAGAGAATGAACATCAAGCGAAAGTCTATCAATGTTCCTAGCCAAATCATCAACTTTGAGCAATTTTGCTTCAAGCAAAGCATTAAAATTATTTTGAGAAATCATAAATTCTTTCACGCTATTCTCAAAATCAGAGGGCATCTTATTAAAATTACCATAAGAATTATTGTAGGAATTTCCATAATTATTAGAGGAATTACTAGGGAACGGTCTAGCATTAAAGTTTCCTCTATAAGCATTGTTTCCAAAACTATTGCTACCAAAAAAATTCACATCCATAGATTCATTATTATTCTCAATCAAAGTAGACAAAGGCATATCATTGGGATCAAGAGGAGTATTTTTAGTAGCAAACAATTCCATAAGTTTATCCATCTTTCCACTCAAAACATTGATTTCTTCCATAGCATGCACTTTTTTACTAGAAGATCTTTCGGTGTGCCATTGAAAATAATTAGCCATAATATTATCAAGGAGTTTTGTAGCATCTCCTAACGAGATTTCCATAAACGTGCTCCCCGCGGCTGAATCTAAGAGATTTCTAGAAGCAAAGTTCAAACCAACATAAATTTTTTGTATGATCATCCATAAACTCAAACCATGAGTAGGGCAATTGCGAATCATCAATTTCATTCTTTCCCAAGATTGGGCAACATGCTCATGATCAAGTTGTTTAAAATTCATAATATCGTCCCCAAGAGTGATAATCTTAGCGGGAGGAAAATACTTAGAGATAAAAGCATCTTTGCACTTGTTCCAAGAATCAATACTATTTTTAGGCAAAGATGAAAACCAAACTTTAGCACGATCTCTAAGTGAAAACGGAAATAACTTCAATTTGACAATATCATTATCTGTATCTTTCTTATTTTGCATATCACACAAATTAACAAAGTTGTTTAGATGAGTAGCGGCATCTTCACTAGGAAGGCCGGCGAATTGATCTTTCATAACAAGATTTAGCAAAGCAGTATTGATTTCACAAGACTCAACATCATTAACGGAGCAATCGGAGTTATTATTGGTATTCGAGAAATCACACAATTTGGTATTATCTTGCACCATGGCAACAAGTAATCCAACACACAAGCAAACAGAAAAAGGGCAAGCGAAAAGAGAGGAGGAGATTGGGAAAGAGAGGGCGAATAAAACGGCAAGGGTGAAATGGGGAGAGGAAAACGAGAGGTAAATGGCAAATAATGTAAATGCGAGGGAGATGAGTTTGTGATGGATACTTGGTATGTCTTGACTTGAGCGAAGACTACCCCGGCAACAGCGCCAGAAATCCTTCTTGCTATGTCTTGAGCTTGCGTTAGTTTTCCTTGAAGAGGAAAGGGTGATGCAGCAATAGTAGCGTAAGTATTTCCCTCAGTTTTGAGAACCAAGGTATCAATCCAGTAGGAGGCTTCTCAAAAGTCCCACGCACCTACACAAACAAACAAAGAACTCGCAACCAACGCAATAAAGGGGTTGCCAATCCCTTCACGGCCACTTGCGAAAGTGAGATCTAATAGAGATAGTATGATAAGATAAATATATTTTTGGTATTTTATAATATAGATGCAAAAAGTAAAGATGCAAATAAAAGTAGATTGGAAGCAAATATGATAAGTGATAGACCCGGGGGCCATAGGCTTCACTTGTTGCTTCTCTCAAGATAGGATAAGTATTACGGTGGGTGAACAAATTACTGTCGAGCAATTGATAGAAAAGTGAATAATTATGAGATTATCTAGGCATCATCATGTATATAGGCATCACGCCCGCAACAAGTAGACCGTCTCCTGCCTGCATCTCCTACTATTACTCCACGCATCGACCAACTCCTGCATGCATCTAGAGTATTAAGTTCATAAGAACAGAGTAACGCCTTAAGTAAGATGACATAATGTAGAGGGAGAAACTCATGCAATATGATATAAACCCCATCTTTTTATCCTCGATGACAACAATACAATACGTGCCTTGCAACCCTTTCTGTCACTGGGTAAGGACACCACAAGATTGAACCCAAAGCTAAGAACTTCTCCCATGGCAAGAAAGATCAATTTTGTAGGCCAAACCAAACTGATAATTCAAAAATACTTGCAAAGATAACTCAATCATACATAAAAAAATTCAGAGGAGATTCAAATATTTCTCATAGATAAAATTGATCATAAACCAACAATTCATCGGATCTCGACAAACACACCACAAAAAGAGTTTACATCGAATAGATCTCCATAAGAGAGGGGGAGAACATTGTATTGAGATCCAAAAAGAGAGAAGAAGCCATCTAGCTAATAACTATGGACCCGAAGGTCTGTGGTAAACTACTCACAACTCATCGGAGGGGCAAGGATGTTGATGTAGAAGCCCTCCATGGTCGATTCCCCCTCCAGCGGAGCACCGGCGAAGGCTCCAAGATGGGATCTCGTGGATACAGACGGTTACGGCGGTGGAAAATTTGTTTCATTGGCTCCCTGGATGTTTTTGGGGTATGTAGGCTTATATAGGAGGAAGAAGTACGTCGGTGGCCGCCCGAGGGGCCCACGAGACAGGGGGACGCGCCCTATAGGGGGGAGGGCGCTCTACCCTCTCATGGCCGCCTCGGCTGCTTCTTGACATGCACTCCAAGTCCTCTAGATCATGTTCGTTCCAAAAATCATGCTCCCGAAGGTTTCATTCCGTTTGGACTCCGTTTGATATTCCTTTTCTTCGAAATACTAAAATAGGCAAAAAACAGCAATACGGGCTGGGCCTCCGGTTAGTAGGTTAGTCCCAAAAATGATATAAATATGTAAAATAAAGCCCATAAACATCCAAAAGGGGTAATATAATAGCATGGGACAATCAAAAATTATAGATACGTTGGAGATGTATCAATGGCCCCCTCCAGCAGGGTGCCACAAAGGGCCTAGATTGATTTCTCGTGGCTATAGAGGCTTGTAGTGGTGGAACTTCCTATCTAGGTTATGTTCTGGACGTTTCGATATATATAGGAGAGATTGGCGTCGAGAACAATTCAGGGGCTCCACGGACATTCCACGAGGCACATGGGCGTGTTCCAGGGGGGTGGGCGCGCCCTCCACCCTCGTGGGGCCCACGGGACTCCCCTCTAGTAACTCTTTGTTCCAGTATTTTTATATTCTCCAGAAAAATTCTCCGTTGATTTTCAGCGCATTCTGAGAACTTCTGTTTTTGCCCAAAAACAACACCACAGTAGTTCTGCTGAAAACAATGTCGGTCTGGGTTAGTTCTAATTAAATCATACCAAAATCATATAGAACTATTGTAAACATGGCATGAATACTTCATAAATTATAGATACGTTGGAGACGTATCAGCGGCCCATTGCCCTTAATGGGCTTCCCTAATGGGCTCGCATGGGCCAAAATAGACCATTGATTGATCGGTTTTTCTCCTGTCCACAATTGCTCGTCGTAAAGGGCTTAAATTATAGCTGGGCCGGCATCGACATTATCTAATTGGGCCTATAGACATGTTCAAACTCTACTGGGCCCATTATGTTAATGGGCTGTAACCAGGCCAAAAGCTCTATTGGGCTGCTATAATTGAAAGGATCCAATAGTTAATGCTCGGCCCTATTACCTCCCGGGTCGTTAACAGGCCGACATCGAAGCGGGCAATAAGTGGGCCCATTTGATTTCATTGACCATTAACAGGACGATACTAAGGTCGGGCTATATATGGCCCAACTGTATTATGGGCCTTTAGCAGGCCGAAAGTGACAACGGGCTGGTACTGGACCATGAGGAGCATGGTCCGCTAAGAGGCCAAAAGTCAGGTCCTACTGTATATGGCCCAACTGTGTTGTGGGCCTTTAGCAGACCAAAAGCAAAACGGGATGGTATTGCTCATGAAGAGCATGTGCCGTTAAGAGGCCAAAACTCAGGTTCAACTACAAATAGCCCAACTCATTTCTGGGCCGTTAACAGGCTGAAATACACACCGGGCTGGAAATTGGCCCAAGACATAAATGCGTCGCTATAATGCCAAAGACGTACATCCTGAAAATTGGCCCATCCCTTGAATGGGCCATTAACAGGCTGAAACCACATGGGGCCTATATTGGGCCCAAATATATAGCGGGCTGTTAACAGGCTCGAACTAACGATGGGTTGCAATGGTGTCAAATAGTTAATAGGCCATTGATGGGCCGAATTGTCACATCTCACATGGGTCGTGGGCTTAAATGGACCAGACACCAGTAGGCCCTATATGGGCCGGCCTGCTAATTTTGACTGGGTCGGCCTCTTTCACCTAAATGGGCCACCGTTGGGCCTTGCCACGTGCCAACATATCATAGGCGCCTCCCGTAGAATGAGCGGATGTCATCTGTCGCAACGCTACGCCGACACGTGGATCCTCGGGCGAATAAGAATTTTACACGTGGAAAATCACCATTTGTCGTGGCTGTTAAAGGGTTATCGAATCCAAACCGGAACCTGATAGCTTAGCGGCGATCCGTTACGGTGGATGCCACATGTCGGTTACCCTTGACAGAAGCACTTCCATGACGCGCTATTTATCATCATGGAAGTGGACAATTCCGTGATGGTAATTTGGTAATGTCATGGAATAGTTCTACGACAGCACATGTATGACTATCTTGATTCTGTCATAAAATCATCATGGATGTACATGCATGACAGAAAACGTGACCTACTGTGACAAACACGTATCATCATAGAAGTGTATTTTTTTGTGCTGATTTGACGGCTCATTACTGCTGGCAGATGGGGCCCTCTAATTTGACTTGCCATTATCATTATTACTGCGGTGCTACGACCAGCATGAATCTCCCGATTCCTGACCACCTCCATGCTATACATGTGCCAAGTACTATACTCCTTACTCATTGGAAAATGCAGTAAATACTACGAAGAAAGAGATAGAGAGAAGGAAAAAAATACTCTTATAGCCAACCTTATAGCTAACCTTGTTGTATGAGTGACTAAGTGATGACTATGTATGATATGCCAACATCAGATAGCCTAACGCACCTGGACGAAGGAAGTAGTTTCATGCATGCAAAGTAGGCAAAAAATGCTCATTTATAACAGTTTGAAATCTCCAAGGGTGTGACCGCGCGAGCGAGGCAACGGTCGTGGTAGGCATGATCATGATACGGGCTGCTGGCAGCCCTTGGATCTGAAATTAAAAACTCGCAAGCTAAGTTGCTAAAAAATGTAGAATAACCCTCCAGGATAGGATATTCACCATAGGTCTAGAATCATGCCATGCAATCGTTCGATCTCAGATCCAAGGGCTTTCGGTAGCCCGTATCATGGGAGCATGGAAAGCTTCGTATCATCTGTAATTTACCCGACGCTTGACGTGCAAGCACGCAGATGCATGAAGCCATTTAATTGGGTGTCTAATAGACATGACATCTGATTGGGCCCTCAAAGTACTGTGCATGAATCCATTTATCCAGTTGGAAAGCCACTACCATGTCGTTCGCACGACCCACTCAAGCATTTTTACAATCGGAAAACCGCTAGCAGTTCGCTGCTACTCATCCTTGGCCACTACTAAGGAAAACCTTATACATAGAATCTTACCAGCAGCGCACATTAAAAGAAGGTGCTGCTGCTACTTAGAAGTAGCGCACCAACAAAGACTCAACTACTGATACCAACGTAGCAGTAGGGCGTTAGGAGGAAACAACGCTACTACTAATATTGCCATGACGTAGCCAGCAGACTAGTAATAGTAGTAGTGCATGTTATGTAGATGCGCTACTGGTATTGAACTTATCAGCATCGATTTTTGCCAACACTCGTTACTGCTAACTTTAGTCCACTCATTGCAACTAAGTTTAGTCCCACCTCGCTCCAGGAGCAGGGTGTTTACCACCTTAAATATGTTACTTCTCAAACCATCACAACCACTTCGTCTTCATTGAACTCTATGTGTAGGATCTGTGACCGCAATAGGAATCTTTGTCGGTTCTTAAACCAGGGAAGGTTCCTATTGACAATTTAGATTCTACACAAAAAGATCATTGATGTCCACTGTATTTTTGATTTTTTTACATGCTTAGCCTTAGCTTAGCAGTAGCGCATTTTGCAGAATGTGCTACTACTAGAGGAATAGCAGCAGCGCTTTACGTGGTTCCCACGTAAAAGCACTACTGATATGTAGTTTAGAAGTAGCGCGTTATTCTAACACACGCTACTGCTAAACGCCAGCTATATTCCCCAACCGGCCGCCCTCACTCTCCCTCTCCACTCCCACTGTCCGCCGCAGCCCCCATTGTTCGCCGCCGCCACCGTTCCCCAAGCACCGCCAACGCCCGCCGCTGCCGACGTTTCTGCTCCTCCTCCACTGAGGTAGTCCCTCCATCCCTCCTCCCTCCTCCTCTTCCTCTCTCCTCCCTCCTCCCTACCGCGCCCCTACCTCGTCCTCCTCCTCTCTCCTCCCTCCTCCTCCTCCCTCCTCCCTACCGAGCCCCTCCCTCCTCCTCCTCCT
>NC_041385.1:319204350-319207901 GCF_002162155.2 Triticum dicoccoides | reverse complement strand
CAGTTTGTAGTAAGTGTTTAGTTGAATTAGTTTAATAGAACTAGTTGAAGTAGTTCAATAGAATTAGTTGAATTAGTTTAATAACAATATTTTATTCAGGAAGTCCTTAATAGAACTAGTTGAATTAGTATGAAAATTAACTATTTTTATTTATAGTAAGTGCTTAGTTGAACTAGTTGCATTAACAGAACTAGTTTATTTTTAGTAAGAAAATTTTGTTATGAGATTTGATGATCTAATTAAAATTTCACTATAAACTAGTTCATTTTTAGTAAGAAATTAATAAAACTAGTTTCTTTTTATTAAGTGCTTAGTTGAACTAGTTGAATTAATAAAACTAGTTGAATTTATGTCATTATCACTTTGTTATCAAAGAATGCTATATGAGATTTGATGATCTGATTAAAATTTTACTTGGTGGAATATGCAGGCTTTGTAGAGTCCTGTCTCCTTGGAGTGATCGTCATTCGAGCTACCTCTACTTCCTCTACACCCAAGTCGGTGAGCTAAAAGTCCACCTCCTCCTTCTTCCATCATCGGTGTTGAATAGAGTAGAACTAGGGCATTTAGTTATGCATCTTACCCAAATGAAATGTTCGGGTTATAAGATATATTGAAATGTTTTTGTCAATATTGAACCACTGAAATGCAATGAGCACAAGTTTATGCTCATGTGAGAAGTGTTGATTCATTTCCGAGTGGCCTATGTTTTGCCGGAGTGTTGATTCATTTCCATTCTGGCAAATTTCAGGCGCTTGATATGCCCTATTTTAGCAAAGTTCATGCCGGATTTTTCCGTGAATTTAAGCATGACTTGTGCTAGAATATGTAGGAAATATCGAGTGCCTAGATTTGCTAGCAAGAGAATTAAATGACATTTCAAGTTGACTTTAAGTCTGTCGGGGCTCCATTATGACAGTAAAAAAATCAATGAGGGAGAGTCTCCACCATATATGAGAGAAGAAGAATGCCGACTGTTATCGTGGGGGTCACTTCTCCTTCTTCTCTATGTGCTAGACCTTTGTTATGCACTACGGGAAGAAGGAGTAGCGACCGTCATCAATGGTCGAAAAATTGGTGAGTGAGTGTCCACCATATATGAGAGAAGATGAATGCCGACTGTTGTCATGGGGGTCACTTCTCCTTCTTTTCCTTGTGCTAGATATTTGTAATGCACTAGGGAAAGGAGGAGTAGCGCCCATCATCGACAGTCACAATATCAGAGAGGGAGTGCCCACCATATACGTGAGATGAGAGTTTAGGAAGGAAGACTCGACAGACCTGAAGTCAAACCATTGCATATTGAGTAATAGTGATATGTGTGTTCAGTTTCCTGGTAGTTGCCTTTGACTGATTTTCAATGTTTCAAATATGAACATATATAGGAAATGTCTGACAACGAAAGGGAATTTGGTATGGGCAAATACTATGAAGACGAGCGCGACAGGTGCGACAGGCCTCACCTAGTTGGTGGTAGGCGCTTGAGCATCGTGGTAGATGAGAACTTCAGAGTGGATATAGTAAGTCACAACGACAAGTCCTTTTTCGTAATTAAGCATGACTTTTCCTTTTTTTGCTTCAACTTATAATTTTAATATTTTACAATTCCACTAGCGCATCCCCTGTCATGCAAGAATCTATGTCTTGGATGAGCTTGGTTTCAGTACTATGAAAAGTATGGAGGTAAAGAGAGTTCACTTAAGGACCGAGCATGGTTATACTTTTGCCGCAAAATTATACAATGCAAGCACCTACTCCTATTTTGAATGAAAAAATTGGAGAGCACTATGCAAGGCTTGTGCATTTGAGCCTAATATGGTTATCACCTTTGATATTCGTCCGGAAGATGAAATTGAAGGTAATATCGACATCTGGGTTGATGTGCAAACACCTCCAGTTCATTATGTGAGTTTCTCAACCATATTTATTAAGTAATTTATATTGTTTAGTTAAAAATAGTTGACAACTAATTTCTATTGATAGCTTATTTCCATTCAAGCAAACATGGCTAGCGCTTGGTAGACACGACCTACTACTGTCCCGGGGCTGAACTAAACTACGAGGAGATAGGTCATTATGTTTCATGGCTTGAGAATCTTGATCAAGACAGGTTATTTTCCTAGACTTCGAGATATTAGTACTAAAAAAGTGCAACCACTAGTGTTCGTATTGTACTATGGTCACATATATTAAGGAAAGCTAGTAAGATTTTTACTTGTTGTCCTCATCAGTGCATCTTTTTCATCCATTATTTTTTAAGCTAAACTTCATTGCTAAGTATGTTAATACGATGTTCTTCAACAGGGAGTCTCCATGAGTGTTGTGCCTCGTTGTATCGAACCTAATGGTCGCATGACAATGGTTAGCTTACGGCCAAGACATCCTACACTGCACCTGAGTGCATTCAAGATTTCTTGAAGCGAGCAAGTCTTAATAGTCAAAGACTGGAGCAAAATTGTGAAGGATCGCAGCAAAGAAGTACTAGGGGGTAGCAATCAGAAGCGTGGCCCACAATTAGGATACATATTCATATGCATTCTCCAATATGATGAAGCAGGAGTGCTATACATGTTCTATGCTATTTTACCTGAGAGAGAGCAGCAGGAGTGATTAGCTAGCTAGAATGAGTTTGAAGATGATGATGTGCTACACTATGACTATGATGATTAAATAGCTTGTGTTGGTGGTAATGACTATGATGATTATTGTTAGCTTGTGTTGGTGGTGATTAGATAGCTACACTATGACTATGATGATTAAACAGTGTTGGTGGTAATACTATAATGATTATTAGCTAGTGTTGTTGGTGATGATATGATGCAAGAGTTTTTATATTAATATGATGATGATGTTGATCATGATTATCATGATGATTTGTTATTATGATCATGAGTAGCTATTATATCATAGGTGGAAGGAACGCGGATTAGATTCTTGTGGATGGATCAAAAGTGACGAAAAGTTGAATTAGTAGGATCATCGTCCTAATTCAACATCGGATTCATCCAAACGAATCTAATCCATGTTTCTTCCTCACAATTATATATTAATTCTGCATGGACATAATGATATAACAACCTCTTAATCGGTATTGTATCAAAATTTGTACAACGACGTATAGGTAGCGCGGCGTAAAATAAAAAAAATGTAAAACTAAATAGTCGTAGCATGAGGCGTGATAAACACTACTACTAGCTAGATTAGCAGTAGCGCTTGTACGGTAAGCACTACTGCTAAGTAGCTATAATAGTAGCGCTGGTACTAATGTGCTACTGCTAAGTGTTAGTTATATCACCTTATCAGTAGCGCGCTACCCTGCGCTACTGATAGGCCTAAAACCCGCGCTACTGTTGTTGTTGTTGTTGTTGTTGTTGTTGTTGTTGTTGTTGTTGTTGTTGTTGTTGTTGTTGTTGTTGTTGTTGTTGTTGTTGTTGTTGTTGTTGTTGTTGTTGTTGTTGTTGTTGTTGTTGTTGCTGTTGCTGTTGCTGTTGCTGTTGTTGTTGTTGTTGTTGTTGTTGTTGTTGTTGTTGTTGTTGTTGTTGTTGTTGTTG
>NC_041385.1:319069941-319086499 GCF_002162155.2 Triticum dicoccoides | reverse complement strand
GTGGTGGTGGTGGTGGTGTCGCTGTTGCCGTTGATGCTGTTGGTGTCGTTGTTGCTGTTGTGGCTGTTGGTGTCGATGTTGCTGTTGTGGCTGTTGTTGGTGTCATTGTTGTTGTTGTTGTTGCTGTTGTTGTTGCTGCTGCTGCTGGTGTTGTTGTTTTTGTTGTTGTTGTTGTTGTTGTTGTTGAGACCGAGGATATCTACGAGCTCCATCGTGCCGACTTCGACCAAGCCAACCGCGACCGCGTCGACTCCACCGCACAAGCAATCGTTCAGCTCGACGCCAAGCTCGATCTCCTCTCAGGCCGCATCGACGAGGTCAAGGTGTCAATCGGAGTGGACATCAACAAGCTGCGACAAGGTCTCGACCGATCCATGCCATCGTCGTCGGGAATCAACCAGGGCGCGCCGGCCACACCGTCGCAAGCGCCAAGCAGCGGCCCTACAGGCCCCGATGGGCACCGTGTCAACAACGAAAACCGGGGGCAGGGGCATAGAATCTATGTGCCGCCTCCGGTCAAAGGTATGCACAGTGACCAATTGGTCTCCAGAGCACCGTTCAATCCAATCGAAAATTTTCGACATAATTCTACTAATGTTTTCAGCCTCGGATCACGCATCGATTTGCCCCGCTTTGATGGTTCCTACCCCAAGGTGTGGAAAACATGATGCGAAGACTATTTCAGGTTTTGGAACACCCCATCTGCTCAGTGGATCTCTCTGGCAACATCACTCTTCGAGGGCACAGCAGCACGATGGTTGGAGTTAGTTTGCCGCAGGGTACCCAATGCCACTTGGGATGAGTTCTGCCGCCTACTACAGTCCAGGTTTGGCCGCAATTTGCACCAAACAGTTCTTAGAAAAAAATTCAGTATCTAGCAAACAGGGACAGTAGAAGATTATGTGGAGCGATTCTCTAAACTGCATGATTAGTTAGCAGTGTACTAGACTGCCCCCAATACTGTACACTATGTTACCAGGTTCATGGAGGGGTTGAAACCGTCAGTCAGATTGGCAGTGGGCATACAAGAACCCACTGATTTGGATACTGTGTATAGTTAGCCTTGTTGCATGAGGAGTTAGGGCTGAATTCAATTATTACCTCATCTTCTATACAGAGCAACCGCAGATCATTAGCACTACCCTTACCACCTCCTCGAGTTGCTACTGCTGTCAGTTCGTCAGTAGCAAGATTGTCCGATGACAGGAAAACTTTGGACACTACTAGGCGAGTTCAGTCTGATGATAAGTGGGGAGCCTTGAGAGCTTATCACATAGCAAAGAGGCTCGGCTTTGTCTATAAAGAACGTTGGGGTAAGGACCATATTTGCAAGCAAGAGGTCTTTTGTAGGGTCAAACCCTAGAGGGGATCTTTTTACACTTGGAGGGGGAAAAGGAGGAAGAACACTCAAGAACACAAGGAACAAATCACTCAAACAAACCCAAATATCACATTCACTAGAGTAGCATACATGAGATCCACAAGATTACATGAACAATTCAAGGAGAATAGCACTAGGTAAGTTCTTCCCACTAGGTGAGGTCTTGATGATGATCTTCTCCAAGAGGAGGCCTTGACAATCCAAAGGATTCTTCCCTAGGTGGGGGCTTGATCTCCAAAGAGGAGGGGATACAAGGAGCAAAGCTCACAATGTTTTATCTAATACTTTGCTATCCTTCCAAATGAGCTAGGGGATGTATATATAAAGCCTAGGGACAAAACTTGGGGGGAAAGGGATACAAAGGACCAAAAAGTCCCTAAAACACGTGGCCACGGAGGAGGAGTCCGGGCACCCGGACCGGTCAGGGGCTCCGAAAGGGGGCGGACCGGGCACCCGGAGTGGCCGCATGCGACTGGGCGAGGCAGGCCGGGCACCCGGGGATGAAGGCCCAGGCACCCGGTGGTGGTGTTGGAGCGGCCCAGGTCCGGTCGGGCACCCGGGGCCAGTTGGCCGGGCACCTGGGGTGGGCTGGCTGAGGCCCGGAGGAGGGGGCCGGGCACCCAGGGTCGGCTGGCGCACCCCCCATGCAGAGGCCGGGCACCCGGGGTGTCCAGGGGCTGTGGCCCTTGCTTCTTCTCCTTCTTCTGTTCTTTCCCTTCCTTCGTGGTCGCTCGAGTCTCCGTCGTCTCCTTCTCACTATCATCTTCTTGGTACCTAAGCATGAACAATGTTTCCGATGATGGTAGAATCCAATTCTCACACGAACCCAAACGAGACTTGAATAGGAAGGAAGTGACCTTGTTCTCGACGTTGCATGCACGTGCTCTTGTCATTGGCCCTCTTGGTGCTTGTGGTGGTGATGGAGTGTCGGTGCGGGCAGGCGAGGGATGCTCTGTATCATCTCCCCCCCCCCCCTTGGGAGAGATCCTTCCACGGATCGTGCTCTTCATCACCATGGTACTTGGCCAAGTCTTTGACGTTGAAGATGTTGCTAACGTTGTACTTGTCGTGTGGGATGTCGACCTTGTAGGCGTTGTCGTTGTAGCGTGCAAGAACCTTGAATGGTCCGTCGGCTCTTGGGAGTAGCTTGGACTTGTGTTCCTTGGGGAAGCGGTCTTTGCAGAGATGTATCCATACTTGATCACCCGGTTAGAACACCATCGGAGACTTGTTGATGTTGAGCTTGGCGGTGAGGCGTTGTACTTGGCGCTCGATCGTGGAACGTGTTTCTTCATGCATCTTCTTGAGGTAGGCGGCTCTTGCACTTGCGTCCATGTTTGCTCGTTCTTGAAGCGGTAGAGGAAGGATGTCCAATGGCAACAAAGGGTTGAAACCGTAGACGACCTCAAAGGGGGACTTGCCGGTGGTAGAGTGTCTTGCGCGATTGTAGGCGTACTCGGAGATGGGTAGGCACTCCTCCCACTCCTTGATGTTCTTCTTGATCAACATGCGTAGGAGAGTTGCAAGCGTCCCGTTGGTGACTTCCGTTTGTCCATCGGTTTAAGGATGATACGCCGTGGAGAATAGTAGCTTGATCCCGAGCTTGGCGCATAGCGTCTTACAAAAGTAGCTTAAGAACTTGACGTCTCGATCCGACACAATTGTCTTTGGTACACCGTGCAACCTCAAGATTTCCCTACAAAAGAGATTGGCAACATGTGAAGCGTCGTCTATCTTATTGCATGGGATAAAATGAGCCATTTTAGAGAATCGGTCCACAACAACAAAAACGGAGTCCTTGCCATTTTGAGTCCTAGGTAATCCAAGCACAAAATCCATGCTAATGTCTTCCCAAGGTTGATGTGGAATAGGTAAAGGCATATGTAAACCATGGGATTGAGAGTGTGACTTAGCTTTGCAACATGTAGAGCACCGGTTGGTGAAGCGGCCGACATCGCGAAACATCTTGGGACAATAATAGTTCTTGGAGAGCGTGGAGAATGTCTTGTCGCGTCCAAAGTGTCCCATGAGTCCACCTCCATGAGCCTCTTGCAAAAGGAGCAAATGAAGAGAATACTCAGGAATGCATAGTTTGTTATCTCTCATAAGATAACCATCTTTGATATAATATCGTTCCCAAGAAGTATGCGTCACACACTTAGATAAGGAGTAGCAAAAGTCACATCACCCTCATACAAATCTTTGATATGATCAAATCCAACTACTTTCAATTCAAGTTGAGTAAGTAACATGCATTTGCGGGAAAGGGCAGCCGCCACCACGTTTTCTTTGCCCTTAATGTACTTTATCACATAGGGAAAAGATTCAATGAATTCACTCCATTTAGCATGTCGTTTATTCAACTTGGTTTGACCTTTAAGGTATTTAAGTGTTTCATGATCGGTATGTATGACAAACTCATGCGGTCTAAGGTAATGCTCCCACACATGTAACACACGCACTAAAGCATACAATTCTTTGTCATAGATGGGGTAATTGAGTTGAGCACCGGAGAGTTTTTCACTAAAATATGCAATAGCTCGCTTTTCTTGCATCAAAACTCCACCAATTCTGCACCACTTGCATCGCAATGAACCTCAAAGTTTTATAAAAGTTGGGTAAAGAAAGAATCGGAGCATGGGTAAGCAAAGATTTAAGCTCATCAAAAGCGGTGGATTGCAAAGGTCCCCAAACAAAAGGAGCATTCCTCTTACTCAAGGCATGCAAAGGAGCGGAAATAGTGCTAAAATCTTTCATAAAGCGATGATAAAAACCAGCAAGGCCAAGAAAATTACGCACTTGTTGCAAATTGGTGGGTTGGGGCCAAGTTTTAATTGCTTCAATTTTAGATTCATCAACATGTACACCCTTGGAAGAAACCACGAATCCCAAGAAAACAAGCTTGTCAACACCAAACGTGCACTTTTTCATGTTGGCATAAAGACGTTCCTTGTGAAGAGTTTGTAAAACAGCCCTAACATGACTTAGATGCTCTTTCATGGATTTGCTAAACACAAGCATATCATCAAAGTAAACCACAACAAACACTCCAATATAAGGTCGAAGCACAAAATGCATAAGACGCATGAAAGTACCGGGAGCTTCCGATAAACCCATAGGCATAACCAACCACTCATACAAGCCAAATTTGGTTTTGAAATCGGTTTTCCATTCATCACCTTCTTGTATGCGGATTTGATAATAGCCACTTTTAAGGTCGATTTTGGGGGAAAATGGTGGCGCCGCTAAGTTCATCAAGCATATCATCTAGGCGAGGAATGGGGTGTCTATAACGAATGGTGATAGCATTGATGGGCCTACAATCCGAGCACATGCGAAAACTACCATCTTGCTTGGGCACAAGTATAACGGGAACGGCACAAGGGCTTAAGCTTTCACATACATGTCCGTTGTCGATGAGTTGTTGTACTTGCCATTGGATCTCCTTAGTTTCTTCAGGGTTGACGCGGTAGGGAGCCTTGTTTGTAAGAGGTGCATCGGGGATGAGGTCGATCCGATGTTCAATGCCACGTAGAGGAGGGAGACTGGGAGGTAGCTCATCGGGAAACACATCCTCGAATTCCAGCAACAAGTTGGAAAACAGTAGAGGAAGAGGATTAGGATTGTTAGTTTTGGTCACCTCATCTTTGCATAGGAGGACAAAGTGGATGACACTCGATGGGTTCTCACACACTTCTATCATCTCTCTTTTTGTGGCTAGGAGGACTAAGTTTTTCTCTCTTGGCGAAGAGGCGCTCAATTTTTGCTTGTGGCTCTCACTTTCTTTTTGGTGGTGCACTCTCTCACTAGTTTCTCCACGATGGGTGGAAGCTTGCTTGTCGGCAATCACTTGGCTTGGTGACATTGGTCTAAGCACATACTCCTTGCCTTTCATCTTGAAGCTATAGTGGTTGGTTCGTCCGTTGTGGATTACGCCACGGTTGAATTGTCAAGGTCTTCCCAAAAGAAGGTGGCACACGGACATAGGAACCACATCACACTCCAGGGTGTCCTCGTATGCGCCGATCTAGAAAGAGACTTGCACCATGTGCCCCACTTGAATAGTGTCAGGGTCGCTTAGACATTGCACCTTGTAGGGACGGGGGTGCTTCTTCTTGACCAATTGCAGTTTGGAACATAGCTCTTCACTTGCCAAGTTGTGACAACTACCTCCGTCGATGATGACCTTGACGGAGCGCCCATTGATGCCGGCCTTGGTGTGGAAGATGTGGCACCGTTGGTCTTTGTCTTGGTGGTGTTGGAGCGTCAAGACCTTGGAGACCATGAGAGAGGGACTTGAATCATTGTCACAAAAGACTTGATCATCTTCATCTTCGTTCACACGCCGGTGCATGGCCACGTGCTCAATGGCTTCCATTTCTTCTTCACTCATCGAGTCTTCTGTGTCGTCATCATTGAAGATCATTGTTCGCTTGTTGGTGCATTGGAAGGACTTGTGTCCTCGGCCACCACATGTGAAGCACTTGAATGAGCTTGTCTTGACGGGATCATCGGGAGGCGCCGAAGATGAAGGAGTCTTGGATTTGTAGGTTCTTGCCGGAGGATGAGTCGAGGAAGGTGCAACTTGCTTGGAACTTGACTTGTCGCCGGTACTTGGTGATGCTCGAGTTGATGTAGGAGGTGCCAAAGTCGCGGGAGCTTGAGAGTAGGAGTCATAGGTCTTGGACGAGTACCTGGCGTATTTGAAGTCATCTTGCACTTGTCGCTCGGCCTTGGTCGCTTGATGAACTAGCTCGAGAAGGTTTGAGTATGGTTGGAAGTCGGCGATCCGCTTGATTGGATGGTTGAGGCCATTCAAGAAGCGTGTCATTGTTTGCTCGTCGTCTTCCTTGACATTGGCTCGTATCATGGCAATCTCCATTTCTTGCTAGTATTCTTCCACCGTCTTTGTGCCTTGCTTGAGGAGTTGCAACTTCTTGAAGAGATCTCAAGTGTAGTGAGTAGGCACGAAGCGGGCTCCTCATGACTTCCTTCATTTCCTCCCAAGTTGTGCTTGGTGGTTCGCCTCTTGTATGTCATCGCTCGATCACTTGTTCCCACCAAATGAGGATGTAGTCCTGGAACTCGAGGGAGGCCATGGCGATCTTCTTTTCTTCATCGTAATTGTGAAGGCGGAAAATCTTGTCCACCTTCAATGCCCATGAGAGATATTCTTCGGGATCATTGCTTCCGAAGAACTTTGGCATGGTGAACTTGAGCTTGCCGTAGCGTAGTTTTTCATCTTGATAGCGGCTTTGATATCGCTCTTGCCTTGGAAAGTCCTCAAATTCTCGTTCCTCATGATGTCGCTCTTGGCGTGGAGGAGGGTCTTGAAGCACTTGTTCCACTTGGTGTCGCTCTTGTCTTGGAGGAGGGCGAGTAATGTGCACTTGATTGCGCCTTTCTTGTTGCTCTTCACATCGGGCGGCTTCTTCTTGTATCTCGCAACGAAGAGCTTCCTCTTATTCTCGCACTTGGCGGTTGCGGTCTTCAACGGCTCTAGTGTCCTTGCGTAGAGCTTGTTGTGCTTCAAGTGCTTGAGCTTGCCAGATGGCGTCATCTTCTTGAGGTACTTGATGTGGCGCTTGTGGAGGTATTTGCTCCTGATCCCTTGCTTCTTGAGGTACTTGGTGTCTCATCCGTTCACGTGCCCGAACTCGGTCTTGTAATCCATTGCCATGGAATGGATTTTCTTGAGCTTGGTGATCTTGAAGATGATCACGTCGAGGAAGGCGAGCTCGTGGAGGACTTGCATCATAAGAGGAGTAGTCCGAAGATTGCTGACTTGTACGGTGACTTGAGTGGCGTCGTCTTGAAGAAGCGGAGGAGGAAGACGGGCGTCACACGATCATGTTGCGGAGTGATACGTCTCCAACGTATCTATAATTTTTTATTGCTCCATGCTACTTTATCTACTATTTTGGACTATATTGGGCTTTATTTTCCACTTCTATATTATTTTTGGGACTAACCTATTAACCGGAGGCCCAGCCCAGAATTGCTGTTTTTTGCCTATTTTAGTGTTTCGAAGAAACGGAATATCAAACGGAGTCCAAACGGAATGAAACCTCCGAGAACGTGATTTTCTCACCGAACGTGATCCAGGAGACTTGGACCCTACTCCAAGGAACAAAAGAGTCGGTCACGAGGGCGGGGGGCGCCCCCCCCCCCTAGGGCGCGCCCCCTGCCTCGTGGCCCCCCTGTTGCTCCACCGACGTACTCCTTCCTCCTATAAATACCTACGTATCCTCAAACGATCAGAAAAGGAGCCAAAAACCTAATTTCACCGCCGCAACCTTCTGTATCCATGAGATCCGATCTTGGGGCCTGTTCCGGAGCTCCGCCGGAGGGGGCATCCACCACGAATGGCTTCTACATCAACACCATAGCCCCTCTGACGAAGTGTGAGTAGTTTACTTCAGACCTTTGGGTCCATAGCTAGTAGCTAGATGGCTTGTTCTCTCTTTTTGGATCTCAATACAATGTTCTCCCCCTCTCTCGTGGAGATCTATTCGATGTAATCTTCTTTTTACGGTGTGTTCATTGAGATCGATGAATTGTGGGTTTATGATCCAGCTTATCTATGAATAATATTTGAATCTTCTCTGAATTCTTTTATGTATGATTCAGTTATCTTTGCAAGTCTCTTCGAATTATCCATCTGGTTTGGCCAACTAGATTGGTATTTCTTGCAATGGGAGAAGTGCATAGCTTTGGGTTCAATCTTGCGGTGTCCTTTCCTAGTGACAGAAGGGGCAGCAAGGCACGTATTGTATTGTTGCCATCGAGGATAACAAGATGGGGGTTTTTATCATATTGCATGAATTTATCCCTCTACATCATGTCATCTTGCTTAAGGCGTTACTCTCTTTTTAACTGAATACTCTAGATGCATGTTGGATAGCGGTCGATGAGTGGAGTAATAGTAGTAGATGCAGAATCGTTTCGATCTACTTGTCTTGGACGTGATGCCTATATACATGATCATTGCCTAGATATACTCATAACTATGCTCAATTCTGTCAATTGCTCAACAGTAATTTGTTCACCCACCATAGAATATCTATGCTCTTGAGAGAAGCCACTAGTGAAACCTATGGCCCCAGGGTCTATTCTCATCATATCAATCTCCATTACTTTATTACTTGCTTTGTTTTTACTTTGCCTTTTACTTTTCACTTTGCATCTATATACCAAAAATACCAAAAATATTATTTATCATCTCTATCAGATCTCACTCTCGTAAGTGACCGTGAAGGGATTGACAACCCCTAATCGCGTTGGTTGCGAGGAGCTATCGTTTTGTGTAGGTACGAGGGACTTGTGCGTGGTCTCCTACTGGATTGATACCTTGGTTCTCAAAAACTGAGGGAAATACTTACGCTACTTTGCTGCATCATCCTCTCCTCTTTGGGGAAATCCAACGCAGTGCTCAAGAGGTAGCAAGAAGAATTTCTAGCGCCGTTGCCGGGGAGGCTCACGCAAGAGCAAGTCAACCATACCAAGTACCCATCACAAACCCTATCTCTGGCATTACATTATTTGCCATTTGCCTCTCGTTTTCCTCTCCCCTACTTCACCCTTGCTGTTTTATTCGCCCTCTCTTTCCCAATCTCCTCCTCTTTTCCCCGTTTGCCTTCCCGTTGCCATGGCCGAATCAAAAAGAACTACGGGTTTTCTTCCGAGCTCTAGTGCCTTGGACAACCCCTCTATCCTCTCTAAGCTCATAAATAATGATGCTAAGAAAGACCCACCAGGGTCTCCAATGAGAGCTTGAATAATTTTGATGAGGATGACTCTGGAATTTTCCGCTATTTACTTGATGAGTCTTTAAAAGATGCTTGGGATAGGTTACTTAGGATTCGGGCTAGTTATGTACCACAATATCAAATTGAAATTTACCTAAAAAGTTTTTATGTTGGCTTGCCCGCTTCCTTCAAACAAGTTTTAGATTCCATTTTTGAAGAAGGTTTTCTTGAAGGGGATGCTATAGATACCTATGAAAGAATGAAAACTATATTTGGGCACCCCATGAATGATAAGGTTGAATCAACTACTCTCTTGTGCTTTTATCAAAATGAAATTATTAAAGAGATGAAGTCTAGTTTAGAGGCAAATTTCCGTAACATGCTTAATCTTATGTCTTCCATTAATGGCCATGTGCTTAACCTAAATAGAAGAATGAATGCTATAGAAAGGAGATCCTCCTCTCCAAGTGCCAAAGATGGCAATACCTAGATCTATCCTTGCTTTTATGCCTAGCTAGGGGCGTTAAACGATAGCGCTTGTTGGGAGGCAACCCAATTTTTTTTATTTTTTTTTTTTGCTTTTGCTTCTGCTTAGGAATAAATAATACATCTAGCCTCTGTTTGGATGTGGTTTTATATTTTAATTAGTGTTTGTGCCAAGTAGAACCTATAGGATAACCTACGATGATTGTTGATTTGATTCTGCTGAAAAACAGAAACTTTGCGCGCACGAATATAATTTTGTTAAATCACAGAAACGTGCTTTTGCGTTGCTTCTTTTTGCTGCTGTTCAATAGACAAATTGAACAGGACTTCCTATTTTGGTAGAATTTTTAGAGTTCCATAAGTTTGCGTTAGTTACAGATTGCTACAGACTGTTCTGTTTTTGACAGATTCTGTTTTGTGTTTGTTGTTTGCTTATTTTGATGAATCTATGGCTAATAAAATAGTTTATAATCCATAGAGAAGTTGGAATACAGTACCTTAAAGTAGTATTTTGTTTTCTTTATCTAACGGAGCTCACGAGATTTCCATTGAGTTTTGTGTTGTGAAGTTTTCAGGTTCTGGGTGAATTCATTTGATGGATTATGAAACAATGAGTGGCGAGAGCCTAAGCTTGGGGATGCCCATGGCACCCCCAAGATAATCCAAGGACACCAAAAATTCAAAGCTTGGGGATGCCCCGGAAGGCATCCCCTCTTTCGTCTACTTCCATCGGTAATTTACTTGGAGCTATATTTTTATTCACCACATCATATGTGTTTTGCTTGGAGCATCTTGTATTATTTGCGTCTTTGCTTGTTAGTTTACCACAATCATCCTTGATGTACACACCTTTTGAGAGAGCCATACATGAATTGGAATTTGCTAGAATACTCTATGTGCTTCACTTATATCTTTTGAGCTTGATAGTTTTGCTCATAGTGCTTGACTTATATCTTTTGAGCGTGATAATTTTTGCTCTAGTGCTTTACTTAGATCTTTTAGAGCACGGTGGTGGATTTGTTTTAAAGAAACTATTGATCTCTCATGCTTCACTTAGATTATTTTGAGAGTCGTTAATAGCATGGTAATTTTCTTAATGTTAATATATTTGGTATTCAAGATATGTGAAACTTTCTTTTGAGTGCGTTGAATACTAAGATAAGTTTGATGCTTGATAATTGTTTTGAGATATGAAGATGGTGATATTAGAGTCATGCTAGTTGAGTAGTTGTGAATTTAAAAAAAATACTTGTGTTGAAGTTTGTGATTCCCGTAGCATGCACGTATGGTGAACCGTTATGTGATGAACTCGGAGCATGATTTATTTATTGATTGTCTTCCTTATGAGTGGCGGCCGGGGACGAGCGATGTTCTTTTCCTACCAATCTATCCCCCTAGGAGCATGCGCATAATACTTTGCTTTAATAACTTCTAGATTTTTGCAATAAGTATATGAGTTATTTATGACTAATGTTGAGTCCATGGATTATACGCACTTTTTCCCATCCTTCCACCATTGCTAGCCTCTCTAATACCGCGCACTTTTCGCCGGTATCATACACCCACCATATATCTTCCTCAAAACAGCCATCATACCTACCTATCATGGCATTTCCATAGCCATTCCGAGATATATTGCCATGCAACTTTCCACCATTCCGTTTATTATGACACGCTCCATCATTGTCATATTGCTAGCATGATCATGTAGTTGACATCGTATTTGTGGCAAATCCACCATTCATAATTCTTTCATACATGTCACTCATGAATCATTGCATATCCCGATACACCGCCGGAGGCATTCATATAGAGTCATACTTTGTTCTAAGTATCGAGTTGTAATTGTTGAGTTGTAAGAAAAATAAAAGTGTGATGATCATCATTATTACAGCATTGTCCCAAGTGAGGAAAGGATGATGGAGACTATGATCCCCCATAAGTCGGGATGAGACTCCGGACGAAAAAAAAGAGGCCATAAAAAAGGACCAAATAAAAAAATGTGAGAGAAAAAGAGAGAAGGGACAATGTTACTATCCTTTTACCACACTTGTGCTTCAAAGTAGCACCAAGATCTTCATGATAGAAAGTCTCTCATTTTGTCACTTTCATATACTAGTGGGAATTTTTCATTATATAACTTGGCTTGTATATTCCAATGATGGGCTTCCCCAAATGCCCTAGGTCTTCGTGAGCAAGCGAGTTGGATGCACACCCACTTAGTTTCTTTTGTTGAGCTTTCATATACTTATAGCTCTAGTGCATCCGTTGCATGGCAATCCCTACTCACTCACATTGATATCCATTGATGGGCATCTCCATAGCCCGTTGATACGCCTAGTTGATGTGAGACTATCTTCCCTCTTTTTGTCTTCTCCGCAACCACCATTCTATTCCACATATAGTGCTATATCCATGGCTCACACTCATGTATTGCGTGAAGATTGAAAAAGTTTTGAGAATGTCATAAGTATGAAACAATTTCTTGGCTTGTCATCGGGGTTGTGCATGATTTAAATATTTTGTGTGGGGAAGATGGAGCATAGCCAGACTATATGATTTTGTAGGGATAACTTTCTTTGGCCATGTTATTTTGAGAAGACATAATTGCTTAGTTAGTATGCTTGAAGTATTATTATTTTTATGTCAATATGAACTTTTGTCTTGAATCTTTCGGATCTGAATATTCATACCACAATTAAGAAGATTTACATTGAAATTATGCCAAAGCATCACTCCGCATCAAAAATTCTCTCTTTATCATTTACCTACTCGAGGACGAGCAGGAATTAAGCTGGGGGATGCCTGATACGTCTCCAACGTATCTATAATTTTTGATTGCTCCATGCTACTTTATCTACTGTTTTGGACTATATTGGGCTTTATTTTCCACTTTTATATTATTTTTGGGACTAACCTATTAACTGGAGGCCCAGCCCAGAATTGTTGTTTTTTGCCTATTTCAGTGTTTCGAAGAAACGGAATATCAAACGGAGTCCAAACAGAATGAAACATTCGGGAACGTGATTTTCTCACCGAACGTGATCCATGAGACTTGGACCCTGCTCCAAGGAACAAAAGAGTCGGTCACGAGGGTGGGGGGCGCCCCCCTAGGGCGCGCCCCCTGCCTTGTGGCCCCCTGTTGCTCCACCGACGTACTCCTTCCTCCTATATATACCTACGTATCCTCAAACGATCAGAACAGGAGCCAAAAACCTAATTCCACCGGCGTAACCTTCTGTATCCATGAGATCCCATCTTGGGGCCTGTTCCGGAGCTCCGCCGGAGGGGGCATCCACCACGGAGGGCTTCTACATCAACACCATAGCCCCTCCGATGAAGTGTAAGTAGTTTACTTCAGACCTTCGGGTCCATAGCTAGTAGCTAGATGGCTTCTTATCTCTTTATGGATCTCAATACAATGTTCTGCCCCTCTCTCATGGAGATCTATTCGATGTAATCTTCTTTTTGCGGTGTGTTTGTTGAGATCGATGAATTGTGGGTTTATGATCCAGCTTATCTATGAATAATATTTGAATCTTCTCTGAATTCTTTTATGTATGATTGAGTTATCTTTGCAAGTCTCTTCGAATTATTCGTTTGGTTTGGCCAACTAGATTGGTAGTTCTTGCAATGGGAGAAGTGCTTAGCTTTGGGTTCAATCTTGCGGTGTCCTTTCCCAGTGACAGAAGGGGCAGCAAGGCATGTATTGTATTGTTGCCATCGAGGATAACAAGATGGGGTTTTTATCATATTGCATGAATTTATCCCTCTACACCATGTCATCTTGCTTAAGGCGTTACTCTATTTTTAACTTAATACTCTAGATGCATGCTGGATAGCGATCGATGAGTGGAGTAATAGTAGTAGATGCAGAATCGTTTCGATCTACTTGTCTTGGACGTGATGCCTATATACATGATCATTACCTAGATATACTCATAACTATGCTCAATTATTTCAATTGCTCAACAATAATTTGTTCTCCCACCGTAGAATATCTATGCTCTTAAGAGAAGCCACTAGTGAAACCTATGGCCCCAGGGTCTATTCTCATCATATCAATCTCCATTACTTTATTACTTGCTTTGTTTTTACTTTGCCTTTTACTTTTCACTTTGCATCTATATACCAAAAATACCAAAAATATTATTTACCATCTCTATCAGATCTCACTCTCGTAAGTGACCGTGAAGGGATTGACAACCCCTAATCGCGTTGGTTGCGAGGAGCTATCGTTTTGTGTAGGTACAAGGGACTTGTGCGTTGTCTCCTATTGGATTGATACCTTGGTTCTCAAAAACTGAGGGAAATACTTACGCTACTTTGCTGCATCATCCTCTCCTCTTCGGGGAAATCCAACGCAGTGCTCAAGAGGTAGCACAGAGCTCTTCCATTTGTGTGTTAAACTTTTCATCGATGGATTGACGAAGGTCTGAGGCGAGTTGCTCCAAGCGTTCACCCAATGCCACGCTTTCTTGATGAAGCGCTCATTGCGCGATGAAGAAGTGGTTCTTGGAGACGAAGCCGGAATCATCACCTTGCTCCTCGAAAAGTGGGTTCGACGACGAGTTGGGCCTATCCATCATAACCAAGTGGGGTGAGTAGGAAAATGAGAGAATATTACCAAAGTTACCTTCTCCGAGGATTAAGGATGTAACAAGTGTCACTCAATCTAATGCCACAATAGGAGAATTGGAACCGGGTTTGTTTCTCACACCTACAAATAAGCGGCTTATGGAGTAGCTCGGTTAGGATGGTGGCAAAAATTTCAAGCAAATGTTAGTCAAGATATCGATAAGGTTGAGAAAGTTCACAAAGATGCAAGTAAAGCAAATAGATCAAACCCCAAAGATATCACTAGGTACAAATGCACGGAAGATAGATGGGATCCGCACAACCAAGGAGTGAGCTCAAAATGTGCAACCACGGAAAATACTCTTTTTGTGTGAATGCTCGAGAGACACTAGCTCGATTGCTCAAATGGGCAAGATATACTTGTGCACCTACCTATGAGAGAACCGTAGCGACCAGACCTTAGACGGTCAAGTCTCTATGCATCAGTGTCATCCCTGGATCAGTAATGCTGACACGCACAGTACTTGAAGGATTTATAACAGAGTATCAATCACACAGTTATTACAGCGGAAGGCTTGGAAGATAAGTGAGTCCATCAAGTCCAACGGCATCACTGAGTATAGAACCACGACCTCAGGCACCTTACTCGTCGTCTGAAAAGTCTGCAATATGAACGTTGCAGCCCGAAAATGGGTCAGCACATGGAATATGTTGGCAATGTAACACATAGAGAGTAATGAACAGAAATATGCTATACTACATGCATATATGGCTGGTGGAAAGCTCTATGGTTACTGTTTTGCATAAAGCCAATTTTTCCCTACTGCAAGGGAATAAATTTTATTTAACTATCATGGTGGTTGTTAAACATTGAGAAGATAGACATCCTCTCAATCCCAATTAAGCATCATCATTAAACCCAACAAATTAAATTAAAGTAACATGATGAGATTCACATGATAATCCAAGTACTAGATACCCAAAACATCCATAACCGGGGACATGGCTAACCATGATTAGTTTATACACTCTGCAGAGGTTTGCGCACTTTTACCCACAAGACTCGATCCCCTCCGTTGGAATTCTCGCACTACATGGTGTTTGAGAAACGGATGACCGAGACATAGTCTTTCAGAAGCGTTTGCACCTTACGATCGGGTAGACAGTACCAACCTACATCCCCTACATCTGCTAGTCTACCACTGTAAGAGTTCACACGACTTAATCAACTATGCTAGAGTCCATAGTAGCTTGTGGCTGCACACGGAAGTTTCTAGCATGGCAACCTCATGATCCCTTTGAGCCTGGGTGGCGGTCCATAAAGAAAAACAGGAAATCGCTGGAATACCCAGGTGCCTCAATCCACCCAGATGTGTATTAAAGTTGCCACCTTAAATAAACCATTAATTTAACAATCTCACAACTGTCATAGATACAATCACCCAATCCATGTCTACTAGCATAGCATGGCATAATAAGCAAACGTAGAAGTAACTCCCAAGGGTTTGATAATAAAACAGGTAATAGGTACTACCTCATCTATTACCCAAAACCCACATATTAATTAGATCCTAATCATGCATTTGTTTGAGGATTGATCTAATGCAATAAAACTGGGTAGTAAAGAGGTATGATCAAAGTGCTACTTGCCTTGCTGATGATCCGTGAAACCTAGAGATTTGAAGTAGCAAGCGGCGCACTGCGGGTACTCTATCGCAAACAAATAAGCATACAATAAGCACTCATCTAATGCACAGGTAAAACTCAAATAAGAGAACTAATCAGAAAGTTCAACTGAAGAACTCCGGTTTGCAAAAAGATTCAAATCGAACGAAGCAATGAAACACAAACGGCGAAAGAACCAAGTTTCGTTTACTAATTTGGACCTAAGTCAAAATTTATAGAAGCAAAAACTTGTTTGAGTTGGTTAAACGGAAAGAGGGTTTCGAGACGAAACTTTAGGCGCTTGAATCGCCTGATTCCGATAAACGAGCGAAAAGTTATACTAGAACGAAAATCGGATCAGAAATCGCGATCAGAAATAATCGCGGAAAATCCGAGAAAAAGAAAAACTGACGAACAGTTTAACGAACGGACGTTCGTTAACTGAAACTAAATGGTGAACTCGTCCGTTAAAATGAACGAACGAGCGAACGCTCGCTAAATAAATAAACCAAAAAAATAAAATAAACCGATCAAAAAAACCTAGGGTTTTCTAAAAAAACGGATCGATTTTTCTTAGAAAACCGGGGCAGCAGCGGGCGGCTACCTCGCCGGGATCCGGCGAAGTCCGGCGGGGTCCGACGGGGTCCGGGGGCTGCGGGGCTCCGGGCGGCGGTGGCGGGTGGCATGGGTGTCGGCGACG
>NC_041385.1:319061181-319069344 GCF_002162155.2 Triticum dicoccoides | reverse complement strand
GGAGGCGGGGCGGTCGGGGTGAGGAGGGCGGTTGCGGCGGCTATTTAAAGAGGGGGGGTGGTGGCTTGGGGGAGGGGGCAAGGCGTCGGCGGAGGAGTCCGGCTCGGACTCCTGTCCGGGTCGGTGGCGGGAGACGGCGACGCGGAGAAGACGGGCCGGCTCAGCTGGGCCTCGGCCCAATCGGGCGCGCGCGATTTTTTTTTAAACAATTCTGCCGAACAGAAAATAAATCCTAGAAAAATAAATAAAAATCTAAAAATGCCAAAATAAATTTTCATCGTCTAAATAAAATATTTAGAACGAGATAAACATTTTCTTGGCACTAAAATGCAGTTTTGAAAAAATGTGCAATTTTCCTAAATTCAAATAAAATAGCGAAAACTCCGAAATAAAATCTTATTTGATTTTTGTATTAAATCCTCAATATTTCTTTATTTTGGGAAAGTCATTTTATTCCCTCTCTCATATTTTTATAATTGAAATAATTGAAGATGAAATAAATAAAATCAAATGATCCTATTTTCAAAATTTGAGAAAACTCAAATATGAAAATAACGAAATCCCCAACTCTCTCCGAGGGTCCTTGAGTTGCGAAGAAATTTCTAGGATCAAACCAACAGCAATAAAATATGATATGCAATGATGATCTAGTGTATAACATTCCAAATTGAAAATTTGGGATGTTACAAACCTAACCCCCTTAAGATGAATCTTGCCCTCGAGATTCGGGTTGGCTAGAAAATAGGTGAGGGTGGTCCTTCAGCACATCTTCCTCTTGCTCCCAGGTGGCTTCATCCTCGGTATGGTGGCTCCACTGAACTTTGCAAAACTTGATAACCTTGCTGCGGGTGACTCGGCTGGCATACTCAAGAATTTTGACTGGTTTCTCCTCACAGGTCAAATCACTATCCAACTGAATCGCTTCCAGCGGCACTGTATCACTCAGCGGTATATCAGCCATCTCTGCGTGGCACTTCTTCAACTGGGAAATGTGGAACACATCGTGAACTCCCGACAATCCTTCGGGCAATTCCAACTTGTAAGCAACTTCTCCCATACGTTCCAAAACTTTGTATGGTCCTACAAAATGTGGCGCTAATTTTCCCTTAACTCCAAAGCGCTTAACTCCTCGAAGTGGAGATACACGAAGATAAACTTTGTCTCCAACTTTGTAAACTGTCTCCTTGCATTTTGAATCGGCATAGCTCTTCTGTCTGGACTGGGCTACCTTGAGCCTATCACGAATCAACTTCACCTTTTGTTCAGACTCCTTAATCAAATCTGGTCCAAACAACTGGCGGTCTCCAACTTCATCCCACAACAATGGGGTCCTGCACCTCCTTCTGTATAGGGCTTCGAAAGGGGCCATCTTCAAACTGGATTGATAACTGTTGTTGTAAGAGAACTCTGCATATGGCAAATTGTCGTCCCAACTAGATCCATAATCTAGCGCACAAGCTCTCAGCATATCCTCTAAGATCTGATTGACTCTCTCGGTCTGTCCATCTGTCTGCGGATGAAAGGATGTACTGAACTCTAGCCTGGTACCCAAAGTTTCGTGTAACTGATTCCAGAACTTTGAGGTAAACTAGGTTCCTCTATCTGATACAATACTCCTCGGAACTCCATGCAGACATACGATTCTGGTCATGCATATCTTAGCCAACTTAGCACTGGTGTAAGTGGTCTTCATGGGGATGAAATAAGCTACCTTTGTATAATGATCGACAACAACCCATATCGAGTCATAGCCTGAACGAGTCCTGGGCAATCCAGTGATAAAATCCATGCCTAGTTTATCCCACTTCCATTCGGGTATTGGCAATGGCTGTAACAGTCCTGCTGGCTTCTGATGCTCTGCCTTCACTCTCTGGCATACATCACAAACTGCTACATACTCCGCAATATCCTTCTTCATTCCGGTCCACTAGAATGTGTCTTTCAAATCCAAATACATCTTGGTATTTCCTGGGTGAATCGAGTACGACGAACCATGGGCCTCTTGCAGAACCAACTTCCTGACCTTCGGATCATTAGGCACATAAACGCGGTCCTCAAACCATAAGGTATCGTGCTCATCCTCACGAAATCATTTAGCTTTTCCTTTGCTCATCTTCTCCTTTATAGAGGCAATCTCCTTGTCAGTCTTCTGAGCTTCTCTGATCTTATCCATCAAGGTAGATTGAATCTCCAATGCTGCAACATAGCCTCTCGGAACTATCTCCAAACATAGCTCACGAAGGTCCTCGGCTAACTCCTTCGGTAATTCTCCGGTCAAGAGTGTGTTGACATGACTCTTGCGGCTCAACGCATCGGCTACTACGTTAGCTTTTCCGGGGTGATAATGCAGTCTCATATCATAATCCTTAACGAGCTCCAACCATCTCCTTTGCCTGAGATTCAACTCCTTCTGCGTGAAAATATACTTCAAACTCTTGTGATCCGTGTACACTTCACAATGGTTTCCAATGAGAAAATGTCTCCAAGTCTTCAATGCATGCACTACGGCTGCTAACTCCAAATCATGTGTAGCATAATTCAACTCATGGGGCTTAAGCTGTCGTGAGGCATACGAAACAACTCTTCCCTCCTGCATAAGCACTGCTCCAAGTCCTCGACGTGAAGCGTCGCAGTACACCTCATAATCCTTGCGCTGATCTGGCAGAATCAACACTGGCGATGTAACCAAACGTTTCTTCAACTCCTGGAAACTGGCCTCACATTCTTCAGTCCATTTGAACTTGGTATCCTTCTTCAACAACTCCGTCATGGGCTTCACAATTTTCGAGAAATTCTCAATGAACCTTCGGTAGTATCCTGCGAGTCCAAGAAAACTCTGGATCTCTCCAACTGACGTGGGTGATTCCCAGTTTGTCACAGTGACAACCTTGGTGGGGTCTACTTCTATTCCTTCTCCGGATATAACGTGTCCGAGGAATACAACTTCCTTCAACCAAAACTCACATTTGCTGAACTTGGCATATAACTGATGTTCTCTGAGCTTCTCGAGTACCAAACGCAAATGCTCCTTGTGCTCCTCTTCATTCTTTGAGTAGACCAAAATATCATCAATGAACACCACGGCGAACTTATCCAGAAACTCCATAAACACCTTGTTCATCATGTTCATGAAATATGCAGGTGTGTTAGTCAGACCAAATGACATAACGGTATACTCGTACAGCCCGTACCTTGTGGTAAAAGCCATCTTAGGTATATCCTTCTCTCGAATCTTCAACTGATGGTATCCTGATCACAAATCGATCTTGGAAAATACCTTAGCTCCTTGCAATCGGTCAAACAGATCATTGATCATCGGCAATGGGTACTTGTTCTTGATGGTCACTTCATTCAATCCTCGATAATCAACAACCATCCTTAATGATCCATCCTTCTTCTCCACTAGAAGCACTGGCGATCCCCAAGGTGAATAACTTGGGCGAATATAGCCTTTATCCAGTAACTCCTTAATCTGCTTCTTAATCTCCTCCAAATCTTTTGCGAGCATCCTGTATGGTCTCTTAGATATTGGCCATGTGCCTGGCAAAAGCTCAATCAAAAATTCAATGTCTCTATCCGGTGGCATGCCTGGCAATTCCTTTGGAAATACGACAGGGAAATCCTTCACCACTGGTACTTCCTCCTGTACAACTCCTGATAAGGAATTTACTCGAGTCCTCTTCGGCACATGCCGGGATACATACTTGATCCTTCTTCCTTCTAGGGTGGTAAGCAAAATCGACTTACTGGCACATTCAATATTCCCTCCATACTTCAATAACCAATCCATGCCTAATATCACATCCAATCCTCGCGATTCCAATATTAGGTCCGAGGGAAACACGTAGTTACCAATCCTTAATGGTAACTGATCACACCATAAACTAGCCATATACTCTGCTCCAGGCGAGGTTACTAACATGGGTGACCTAAGGGCTTGGGTTGGCAGTTTATACTTGTCCACAAATCCCCTTGATATGTATGAATGCGATGCACCAGTATCAAAAAGAACGAGCGCAGTAAATGACTTAACCAAAAACTTACCTATTACTGCATCTGGTTGGGCTTCAACCTCCTCCACGTTAACGTGGTTCACCTGTCCCCTATTGAAAGGGTTCGGCTTCTTCCCAAAGCTTCCATTGCCATTTCCATTATGGGCTTCAGGACATTCATTGGCATAATGTCCAGTCTTCTGACACTTATAGCAAGTGACTTGGCTCAGGTCTCTCTTGGCTGGGGTTGATGGGTTGGTACAGTTCTGGCCGTTGCTGCCTCCATTCCCGTTACCATTCTTGGGGCCATTATGATTATGCGAGCAACCTCCTCCATGGGTGTGCTGAAAATGTCCTCCCGATTTTAGGGTAAAACGTGGCTTCTACTGAGCTCCAGAATTGTACTTCACTTGTCCATACTTCCTCTTGCGGTTTTCAATCTGCTGCTGCTTCCCTTCAATCATGAGGGCTCTATCTACCAACTCCTGGTAGTTGTTGAAGGTTGCTACCATCAACTGCATGCTGAGCTCATCATTCAGTCCTTCCAGAAACTTCTCCGGCTTAGCTGCATCCGTAGCAACGTCGTCTGGGGCATAACGGGCTAGCTTACTAAAGTCATCCACATATTGGCCAACTGTCCGTCCTCCTTGGCGCAAGTTGCAAAACTCACGCTTCTTCATGGCCATAGCTCCTGCTGAAACATGGGCAGTACGGAAAGCCTGCTGAAACTGATCCCATGTGACAGTGTCGATAGAATAAGTGGCTGTGAAATTCTCCCACCATGATGTTGCGGGTCCATCAAGCTGATGTGCGGAATACGCACATTTTCCGCATCTGTGCATCCTGCAGTGGTCAACTCCCTCCCTGTCTTGCAGAGCCAATCATCTGCAACTATCGGCTTGGTGCTACTGGAGAACACCGGCGGTTCAGTCTAAGGAAACGAGTTAAGTGATCAACAGGTGGTGGAGGTGGTGGGTGGTTGTTGTTGTTGTTGTTGTTGTTGTTGTTGTTGTTGTTGTTGTTGTTGTTGTTGTTGTTGTTGTTCCCCTGATTCTGATTCTGGACTAGTAACTGCATCAACGCATTCTGCTACTGGATCAACTGAGTGAGCTCCGGTGGAAAAGCAAATCCATTGTCACGTCTCGGAGGCATCTGAGGGTTTAGAAAAGATGAGAAAATAGAATAGAATGAGGTCTAGAGAGAAAACACTACCCATATGCACATGAGACAAATGCAAACAAAATCACTTCATTCAATTCAAACAAGGGCATACAACAGTCTAACTATCGTTACAAAAGTGCTCGGACTATACTAGATACATGGGGGAATACTACTACTGTTATGGTGGTCGACTAGAAAAACTGCTCCGATGAAGACTCCATGATATCTGCTCCAGCTTCATCAACATAGTCATCATCGCTATCGTCTGGGTCCGAGTCGGTGTCGTCGATGATGATGTAGTTCTCTGGACAAGTGCAATCATCGTCTTCTCCTCCAGTCGCGGGAAATCCCATGAATACTTTTAGCTTATTCTTCAGATCATCGTTCTTCTCCACAGTGTTGCTATTTCCTCCTCATATCCATCGCGTGTAGACTTGAGTTCTTCCTCCAACTCTGTGATCTTGGTCATAGCCTTCTTCAGATCTATCATGCCTGCGCGCATCTCGTTCTCCTGACGTCGAATGTGCTGGTTCAACTCCTGGATGAATGCCGCAATTGATCTATCCTTCCTGGTACTGATCATTTCCCATTGCTCATCTCGGCGCCCACAAATCTGGTAGATAGTATCCTTGAGATCCTGGTGGTAAACTTATCCAATACGTCCCATTGTGATGTGGGCTGCCATGCTCTTTCCTAGACTCCAGGTTGGTGCATCAAAGGAAAACTCTATGGGCTCAGTGACGGGCATGAACGTCCTTCCTGGAACTTGAACTTGAATCATCCAACGCTCCTCTTCTGGTAGAGTGGCGATGTAGGTCCCGGTGAAGCTTGGTACTCCGATGTTCAGGTACCTAGTGACTTCCTTTAGGTGGCATCCAAAGGGTGTATCTTCATCCGGTTGCGTGGACTTGTTCCTTGCATCCGCCATCCTAAAAGAGTAGAAAAGATGAGGAGTCAGAAATGAGAAGAGTGAGTAGTGATCTAGGGCTTTTAGCTTAGTGGTTGTGTCCTACAGTCAGTGTGTGCTCTGATACCATCTTGTAGCGACCAGACCTCAGACGGTCAAGTCTCTGTGCATCAGTGTTATCCCTGGATCAGTAATGCTGACACACACAGTACTCGAAGGATTTATAATAGAGTAGCAATCACACACTTATTACATTGAATGTATCAAAAGAGAACTTATTACAATAAATATGGCTTAAGGCCATCTAATAACGATAACAGCGGAAGGCTTGGAAGATAAGTGAGTCCATCAACTCCAACGGCATCACTGAGTATAGAACCACGACCTAAGGCACCTTACTCGACGTTTGAAAAGTCTGGAACATGAACGTTGCAGCTCGAAAACGGGTCAGCACATGGAATATGTTGGCAACGTAACACATAGAGAGTAATAAACAGAAATATGCTATACTACATGCATATATGGCTGGCGGAAACCTCTATGGTTACTGTTTTGCATAAAGCCAATTTTTCTCTACTGCAAAGGAATAAATTTTATTTAACTATCATGGTGGTTGTTAAACATTAAGAAGATAGACATCCTCTCAATCCCAATTAAGCATCATCATTAAACCCAACAAATTAAATTAAAGTAACATGATGAGATTCACATGATAATCCAAGTACTCGATACTCAAAACGTCCATAACCGGGGACACGGCTAACCATGATTAGTTTATACACTCTGCAGAGGTTTGCGCACTTTTACCCACAAGACTCGATCTCCTCCGTTGGAATTCTCGCACTACATGGTGTTTGAGAAACTAATGACCGAGACATAGTCTTTCAGAAGCATTTGCACCTTACGATCGGGTAGACAGTACCAACCTACATCCCCTACATCTGCTAGTCTACCACTATAAGAGTTCACACGACTTAATCAACTATGCTAGAGCCCATAGTAGCTTGTGGCTGCACATGGAAGTTTCTAGCATGAAAAATCTCATGATCCCTTTGAGCCTGGGTGGCGGTCCATAAAGAAAAACAGGCAATCGCTGGAATACCCAGGTGCCTCAATCCACTCAGATGTGTATTAAAGTTTCCACCTTAAATAAACCATTAATTTAACAATCTCACATCTATCATGGATACACTCACCCAATCCACGTCTACTAGCATAGCATGGCATAATAAGCAAACGTAGAAGTAACTCCCAAGGGTTTGATAATAAAACAGGTAATAGGTACTACCTCATCTACTACCAAAGACCCACATATTAATCAGATCCTAATCATGCATTTGTTTGAGGATTGATCTAATGCAATAAAACTGGGTAGTAAAGAGGTATGATCAAAGTGTTACTTGCCTTGCTGATGATCCGTGAAACCTAGAGATTCGAAGTAGCAAGCGGCGCACTCCGGGTACTCTATCGCAAAAAAACAAGCATACAATAAGCACTCATCTAATGCACAGGTAAAACTCAAATAAGAGAACTAACCAGAAAGTTCAACTTAAGAACTCCGGTTTGCAAAAAGATTCAAATCAAACGAAGCAACCAAACACAAACGACGAAAGAAACAAGCTTCATTTACTAATCTGGACCTAAGTCAAAATTTACAGAAGCAAATACTTGTTTGAGTTGGTTAAACGGAAAGAGAATTTCGAGAAAAAACTCTAGGCGCTTGAATCGCCTGATTCCGATAAACGAGCGAAAAGTTATACTAGAATGAAAATCGGATCAGAAATCGCGATCAGAAATAATCACGGAAAATCCGAGAAAAAGAAAAACTGACGAACAGTTTAACGAATGGACGTTCGTTAACTGAATCTAAACGGTGAACTTGTCCGTTAAAATGAAAGAACGAGCGAACGCTCGCTAAATAAATAACCGAAAAAAATAAAATAAACCGATCAAAAAAAACTAGGATTTTCTAAAAAACGGATCGATTTTTCTTAGAAAACTGGGGCGGCGGCGGGCGGCTACCTCGTCGGGCTCCGGCGAAGTCCGGCGGGGTCCGGGGGCTGCGGGGCTCCGGGCGGCGACGACGGGTGGCGTGGGTGGCGG
>NC_041385.1:319026108-319060581 GCF_002162155.2 Triticum dicoccoides | reverse complement strand
CTGGCGGCGGCGGCCCGAAGGCGGCGGCAGCGTGAAGGCGGCGGCGGTGGCTCGACGTATCGGGAGGCGGGGCGGTCGGGGTGAGGACGGCGGCAGCGGCGGCTATTTAAAGACGGGGGGTGGTGGCTTGGGAGTGGGGGCAAGGCGGCGGTGGAGGAGTCCGGCTCGGACTCCTGTCCGGGTCGGCGGCGGCAGCGCGGTCTCCTGGCAGGAGACGGCGGCGCGGGGAAGACGGGCCGGCTCGGCTGGGCCTCGGCCCGGTCGGGCGCGCGCGATTTTTTTTAAACAATTGTGCCGAATAGAAAATAAATCCTAGACAAATAAATAAAAATCTAAAAATGCCAAAACAAATTTTCATCGTCTAAATAAAATATTTAGAACGAGATGAACATTTTCTTGGCCCTAAAATGCAGTTTTGAAAAAAAGTGCAATTTTCCTAAATTCAAATAAAATAGCAAAACCTCCAAAATAAAATCTTATTTGATTTTTTTATTAAATCCTCAATATTTCTTTATTTTGGGAAAGTCATTTTATTCCCTCTCTCATATTTTTATAATTGAAATAATTAAAGATAAAATAAATAAAATCAAATGATCCTATTTTCAAAATTTGAGAAAACTCAAATATGAAAATAACGAAATCCCCAACTCTCGCCGAGGGTCCTTGAGTTGCATAGAAATTTCTAGGATCAAACCAATAGTAATAAAATATGATATGCAATGATGATCTAGTGTATAACATTCCAAATTGAAAATTTAGGATGTTACAAGAACCGTGCCGTCTTCAATCCCAACTATGCTATATATGCGATGACCAAGATGATATAACTATGCAAATGGCTCAACTCTATTGCTTACAAGCTCTTTGTTGTTCCTCTTTTTGCTTAAAAGCTTTTCTTCTTCTTTTTTTCTCTATGCTTGATGCTCGAGCCGAGTATGATATGAGACAAGTATAAATGATATGCACGGGAGAGACTTATGGCACAAATATGATAACATGATCACTACGGTGCACAATAGCGTGGCTCGGCAATTCTCAACTTGCTAGTCTTGATGGGTAAGCAACGCAAAGTGGCTCGGGCTATCAATGCAAAAGCAAGGTAAGAAGTAAGTGTCGTCAAGGTTACTGTCCTTTCTTATGGTTAGCGGTGAAGATGGCTCTGAGTCGATGATGGTAAGGACGATGTCACACGCTCCTAAGTAGCCGAAACACCTTAGAAAACGGAAATGGCGACACAAAATTGGTCAAATGCGGAAGGTGGGTGTTTTTGTGATGATTTTTTGGATGGGGCTAATGGTGGTGGTAGTGGGATGAGTGGATGGGGGATGTCAAGAGCTTCCAAACGATCTAAAGAACACGAAAAACGGACTTGGGAGGTGGAAGTTATGGCCAAATTGGTATAGGTGTTGGGCTGATCCGGGGGGGTGCGAGCACCCGGGGGTGGGAGGTGCGGGTGCCCGGGGTCGGCTGGGCGAAATGGCCCGGGGGTGCGCTTGCCCGGTGGTTCGTGGTGCAAGCACCCGATGGTCTTCGGGTTGGACGGAAATTTTGGGGGAAATGCAAAATTCCGTGGGTTTTGTGGTGGGAAGGGTGGGGATTGTTGGGGAGGGGCTAGATCCACTTGCCAAACATCAAATCCATGGACCAAAACAACCAAATCTCACAAGATTCAACAAATTGCAAGAAAAAAATTTGGGGCTAATTTTTGTGGGGATTTTCAAATTTGGACGAAGAACAACAAAATCAAGCTAGCAAATGGGAGATGGAACTCCAAGATGTGAATAAACCTTGCTCATGATACCAAGATGTTGTAGGGTCAAACCCTAGAGGGTATCTTTTCACACTTGGAGGGGTAAAAGGAGGAAGAACACTCAAGAACACAAGGAACAAATCACTCAAACAAACCCAAATATCACATCCACTAAAGTAGCATACATGAGATCCACAAGATTACATGAACAATTCAAGGAGAATAGCACTAGGTAAGTTCTTCCCACTAGGTGAGGTCTTGATGATGATCTTCTCCAAGAGGAGGCCTTGACAATCCAAAGGATTCTTCCCTAGGTGGGGGCTTGATCTCCAAAGAGGAGGGGATACAAGGAGCAAAGCTCACAATGTTTTATCTAATACTTTGCTATCCTTCCAAATGAGCTAGGGGATGTATATATAAAGCCTAGGGACGAAACTTGGGGGAAAAGGGATACAAAGGACCAAAAAGTCCCTAAAACGCGTGGCCACAGAGGAGGAGTCCGGGCACCCGGGGTGGAACCGGCCGGGCACCCAGACCGGTCAGGGGCTCTGGAGGGGGCCGGACCGGGCACCCGGGGAGCCAAGGCCCGGGCACCCGGGGTGGCCGCATGCGGCTGGGCGGGGCAGGCCGGGCACCCGGGGTTGAGGGCCCGGGCACCCGGTGGTGGTGTTGGAGCGGCCCAGGTCCGGCCGAGCACCCGGGGCCAGTTGGTCGGGCACCCGGGGTGGGCTGGCTGAGGCCCGGAGGAGGGGGCTGGGCACCCGGGGCCGGCTGGCGCACCTCCCAAGCAGAGGCCGGGCACCCGGGGTGTCCAGGGGCTGTGGCCCTTGCTTCTTCTCCTTCTTATCTTCTTTCCCTTGCTTCGTGGTCGCTTGAGTCTCCGTCCTCTCCTTCTCACTATCATCTTCTTGGTACCTAAGCATGAACATTGTTTCCGATGATGGTAGAATCCAATTCTCACACGAACCCAAACGAGACTCGAATAGGAAGGAAGTGACCTCGTTGTCGATGTTGCGTGCATGTGCTCTTGTCATTGGCCCTCTTAGTGCTTGTGGTGGTGATGGAGTGTCGGTGCAGGTAGTCGAGGGATGCTCCGTATCAAGGTCCAACTCCATGTTGTCCAGGAAATGGTTGAATTTCTACAGAATTCTAAAATTTCTGAACTAGATGACAGTTGTCACGCCCAATATGCGACCCTATCCCAAAGGAACTCGAAGGTCCCACCAAGGATAGACCGGCATATTGAAACGCTTTTGCAAGGTGCATATCATTACATCAACATTACATAATAGATGGGGATACATACATAAGGCATACAATGCCACACGAATACAACATCACAATACATCAGAGCATCATCCGACTACGGATGAAACACAAACAGAAACTCAAATGACATCCACCCTGCTAGCCCAGGCTGCCGACCTGGAACCTATCCCCTGATCGAAGAAGCAGAAGAAGAACTCCAAGACAAGCAAACATCGCTCTCGCGTCAAGATCATCGCATAACCTGTACCTGCAACTGTTGTTGTAGTAATCTGTGAGCCACGAGGACTCAGCAATCCCATTACCATGGGTATCAAGACTAGCAAAGCTTAATGGGAAAGGAAGGGGTAAAGTGGTGAGGCTGCAGCAGCGACTAAGCATATATGGTGGCTAACATACGCAAATAAGAGCGAGAAGAGATCAAGCGGAACGGTCGTGAAACTAGCAATGATCAAGAAGTGATCCTGAACTCCTACTTACGTCAAACATAACCCAGAAACCGTGTCACTTCCCGGACTCCGCCGAAAAGAGACCGTCACGGCTACACGCGGTTGATGCGTTTTAATTCGGATCTGGTGTCAAGTTATCTACAACCGGACATTAACAAATTCCCATCTGCCTATAACCACAGGCACGGCTTTCGAAAGATTATACCCTGCAGGGGTGTCCCAACTTAGCCCATGACAAGCTCTCGCGATCAACGAAGGAATAGACCTTCTCCCAGGAAGACCCGATCAGACTCGGAATCTCGGTTTACAAGACATTTCGACAATGGTAAAACAAGACCAGCAAAGCCGCCCGATGCACCGACAATCCCGATAGGAGCTGCACATATCTCGTTCTCAGGGCAACACCGGATGAGACATCCTACGAGTAAAACCAAACCTCGAGTTTCCCCGAGGGGGCCCCGCAGTCTACTCGGTTCGGACCAACACTTAGACAAGCACTGGCCCGGGGGGGCTAAAATAAAGATGACCCTCGGGTTGGCCGACCCAAGGGAAAGGATAGGTGGTGGTGAAGCAAATGGTAAAACCAAGGTTGGGCCTTGCTGCAGGAGGTTTATTCAAAGCGAACTGTCAAGGGGTCCCATAAATCACCCGACCGCGTAAGGAACGCAAAATCCGGGAACATAACACCGGTATGACGGAAACTAGGGCGGCAAGAGTGGAACAAAACACCAGGCAAAAGGCCGAGTCTTCCACCCTTTACCAAGTATATAGATGCATTAATAATATAAGAGATATTGTGATATCCCAACCAAAATCATGTTCACCATGGAGCAATCTTCAACTTCACCTGCAACTAGCAACGCTATAAGAGGGCTGAGCAAAGCGGTAACATAGCTAATCAACGGTTTGCATAGGAAAGGTGTCAAAGGTTAGAGGCTGACATGGCAATCATGGGATGGCTTGATAAACAGGTGATAGGTAGCGCAGCATAGCGATAGAACGAAGAAACTAGCATAGCAATGATAGTAGTGAGATCCAGGGTAGCGGTCATCTTGCCTGAAATCCCGCAAGGAAGAAGAACAAGTCCATGAAGAAGACGAACGGATGAAGCCGAACCAAGCGTAGACGAACGAATCCTCACGATCGCAACGAAACAGGAACTATCGAAAAGAAGCACACAACATGGTAAACACACCACACATGAACATGACATGATGCACAACAAGCATGATGCATGACAAATCTACATGAAGCTACTCATGGCAAGAGATGATGCAAACAAGAGCAACACATCAAGGCAAGTTTAAATGAGGCCGGGAACAACATATAACAATTCCGGTAAGTCCTCATATGCATATTTCGAAATTGGTCCAGATCTGAATAAACCTTATGTTCAAGTTGTTAAACAGCAAGTTAAGATGCACAAAGATGATCTACACGAGATTCTAGTCAAGTTACATTTAAAGTTCATTTAGTTCGGAGCTACGGCCTAGAAGATATGAGCAAAACAAGTTAAACATGGCATTGATGCAAAATGCACCCAAACATCAATCAAACACCTCACAACAAGGATGCAACATGATAATATGAAACTACATGCAAAATCAAGCAAGTTTCATATAGAGCACACTCAAAACGGAGCAACGGTTCAACACACACACATGAAGCAAGTTTAAAGGACAAGCTGTCCAAAACAGCAACTAGGCATATTGCAAGCATCAAAACAATAAGCTACAGCACCCCAACATGATAACAAAAGGCATGGACATGATGTACAGGTAAAGCATTACAAAACATGAACAGTGAGCTATCTCCAGAAATCACTAGAACATGCTCAAACACACATGGTAAGATTGCAAGTTATAACAATTTCAGACTTTGCAGAAAATAACATCACGATGCAATGTTTAGAGCTATCAAACATGTTACAGGAACTTATCTTGGCAAACAAAGGCATGGCATGAATCTACTAAATGCATAGATCAAAAGTCCCTTACTGACCCTAAGCCACAAAGGATCAGAAAATATGATGGCACCCACGTAAACGTAGCAAGTTATAATACAGATTCAAACATGGCAGGAACATAATTATGAAGGCATGTAGATGAGCTTGTGCAACTCACTACAGAGCATTAAATGGCATGGCAAGGCACCCAACAGTAATAAGACACGTTTGTGAAGCTAAGCATGGCAAGAGCAAGGTCATAGGGTGCATGGAACACTAGCAAAACACATGGGAACAACTGAACTTAATGTTAACAGGCTGATAGCAACATTATGAAGCAACTTTGGAGCAAGGAAACAACAAGCTACGGCAAGCTATAAATGCTACCAGGGGCATGGATGGTTATAGGATGACATGTAGATCAAAACATGTTTATATAACATCTCCAGATTATGCATAGAATGATTAGTAGCAACATGTTTATATGGCATCACAAAATAACAGATTCAGCCTAGCAAAACAGCAACATCATGTACACTACTTAACAAGCTCGATTCACTCACCACAAGTCATTGCATGATAAGATAAGCATAGCATCATGAAGAAGACATGTTTATGAAACAAACCAAGTCAAGAACAAGTTCATAGCATGCACGGATCATCTACAACAACCTTGGCTAAATTGAATAACATGTAAACAATCTGCCAGGAAACATTTTAAAGCAAAAGTAGAGCACGAAAATGACATGCTAGACTACTCCATAATTGTAACCAAGGGCATGAATGGATAGACAATAACCTATTGTTCAAAACACCCTTACTGAAGTATCTCAAAATATGCATGGATCTCTCTGTAGCATCATATTTACATGGCATCAAAATAACAGCAGAACAGGGACTAAAATCAGCAACATCATGATGCTTAGTTTGCATGCTTGTGCTAGTCACCACATTGATCACAAAAATACATGGTAAGCACCTCTGTAAAGAAGGCATGGCATAGTTCAAAACACATGAAGACATCAACCTCATAGGATGCACACATCAAACATGGCAAAAATGACAAAAGAGCTCGTTCTGTTAACAGACAGCAGAAAACATTATGAAGCACTCTTATAACGATGATTCAGGCATCAAGATGACCTCAAATGAATATGATGCAATGGAAATAAATGACGTACTCGTTGAGACGAACAATTTGACATATTACACGCCCAAAACGGAGCTACGGATGCAGAGATACAACAGGTCAAACATGGCATGATTATTGCAAAATACAGGGACTTAGTCGTTTTCTGAAGAAAAAAAACAGACGCGCGCAAGTTAACTAAAAGTCGCCCGGGCGAAGCATAGGGGGGTTTTCGGACCCTCGGATCGCAATCGAGCGGCTCTAGACAGAGGGGGAACTAGGTGGGTTGTGGTGGGTTGTGCTAGAAAAAGCCAAGGGCTGCGGGATAGAAGAGAGAGAGGCCCGGCGGCAGTTTCGAAGACCGAAACATCCGACGAAGGTGCCGACAACGGTACCGCTATATTTAGCGGTTGGGCTATCAAATGGACTCCGAATGCGACGAAACTTGGCAGGCGGCCTGTCTACACTATAATAAGAGCGCACGACAAGGTGCAACCCATTCCGAGAATATTTTTATGCTACTTATAAAATAATATTTCAAAGGTGCCGCGGGCGCGTGTGAGTGTGGTCTGGACTCCGAACGGACCACGCAGAGAACCGGGAGGACCCGAACGGATGCAAGTTTTGAAAAACATGCAGATGAAATGCAGATGATGACATGGCAAAATGCAACACGCAAGCAAATGACATGGAAACAAAGGCGAATAACTGGCAGACACCTGGCGCATCAGATCCGGGGCGTTACAACACTCCTCCACTAACAAGAGATCTCGTCCCGAGATCTTAGGACCGAGAAGGAAGGGAATAAGGGATGAGGGAAACAAGAACTCAAGAGAAGAAGCAAAGAATCGAGACCAGTCGAGAGGTAGAGAGGAACAACAAGAATGACGAGAATCGAAAGCTCACGGAATCAGATAGACTATGAAACCACTCCGGTTAGAACGAGATACAAAACGGATAAGACTGAAAGGATTTAGGCAGCACTCCGGTTGAAACATGGAGGAATAGAATCATGAGCTTCACAAGATGGAATGACACTTGACGACATAAGCAACGCAAAGCCTCCGGAAGAATTGAAGAATGGAATCAAAAGAATTTAGAAGGAAGGGTTGAACAGAGTTGTTGAGAAAATCAACAACGAAAAGAATAAGCTTTATGTGGACTTATCAAAAACATCTCAAAACTTGAGGTGAAATTATGCCACAACCAAATGCTTGAATAACTGAGAAGAACGAAGAAATGCAACACTCCACTTGAAAAGAAAACGGAGAATTAATTGCACTTCGAGACGCGAAAAGAAAAGATACTTGAACTCCACCAACAAAATTTTGATGAACTCTTGAAGAATGAATTAAATCATGAAGAACCCCCATGAAACTCGGGTAACAAGAGGATGACGAGATAAAATGAAGGATGAAAGAATAAGATTAAAGCTTGCGATGATTTAGATGAAGGTTCCGACGAAATGGCTGAGGAAATTTGAACTCCGAAAAAGAAAGATGAAAACACTTGGAACTAGAATTTATTCCTTACGAACAAACTCTGAAGAAAAGGATTGAATGATAATCATGGAAATAGAATCTGAAAGAACCACCGTGAAAATTCGGAAATGACTGACAAAAAGATAAATAATCACCGGGAAGAATTAGAAGAACAAATATGCTCGAGGGGATTTAGATACAAGAGAACTGGAAGAACTCGAGCTGATTGAAGAACACTTGAACGAAGCACCGGGATAATTGGATAACGGTAACTGAAATGTGAGGACGAAGAATTCTTCTTGAACGATGGCCTCCGGTGAAAAGAAATGGAAAAACGACTCCTGACAAACTCCGGATGGGTAAGAAAGAATAACTGACAAATGGAATAAATCGAGAGGATGATATGAAGCTAGAACCACGAATATCCGGGAGAACGGACAAGATTGAGAGGAAAAACTCTTCTTCGGTCTTCAAATGACGACGAGAAATAGCACCAAAATTGCCGAGATACTCTGGGAGAATGAAAAACGAAGAGGTTGAGCCAAGAATGAGAATGTTTGAAACCGATCTTGGAAAAGCATCTGACTGATGAAAATCATACTTATGTCACACTTGAAAAGAAATTAGAATAACTCCGGGGGAATTAGAAGAGTCAGGTAAGATCCTGGAAAAAGACCTGTGGGTTAGGGCCCACTGAAGAGAAAACACCGTTGGAAAGGATTGATGAACAGATAGATGATGCACCGGAACAATTGAAATATTTGAATGAGGTGACAACCTCGAATTAAATGGAACACAGATGAATCTGCTGAGATGTCTTGAGCACTCCGAAAGGATAACTGACGAGAGGCGAATGAGCATGAAGAACACTTAAGCCGAGGGAAAGAATGTAATCAACCCGAAAAACATGAATTGAGTCCACCGGAAAAGAAATGAAGAATGTCGAACAAAAGAGAATTCACCGGTTAAAACAATTGACGAAAGACTAAAGAGCTCCACACGAATGAAATTGATGGTCGAAAGAGACTCAAACTCCGGGAAGAAAAGGGTGGGAGGGCGGGAAAAACAAAGGCAACTTGGAAGGGGAAATCGGCGAATATCTTGAAGAAAAAACACCGGTTGAAATCATTGAGGAGAGAAAGCAAAGACTTCGCACGAGTAGGATGGATACTCGATTACAGACTCCGGTCCCGAGAAGAAAAAGGGTGGGCGGGTGGGAAAGAAAATAACTGAGGATTGAACTCAAAGATGAAGAGGCTCAAGTTAACTTGACAAGAACTGCACCGGATAAAAGAGCTGAGAACCCAACGATCGGAAAACCCACTGCGTGATCCTAAAGAAAATTTGAAGGGGAAGAGGAATAATTCAAAACACCTACGTCAAGATTCCTTACCAGAGCGGCGAAGGGGCAGAGGAGTAAAAGGAATTCCTACTCTCCGATATAACTAGACTCAGAAATCAGTTTTTCTTCTAGACTCAACAACGGCCAGACTACACGATTAATCAAGGGGGCTCCTAGGGTCGGTCGAGGCTCTGATACCAACTTGTCACGCCCAATATGCGACCCTATCCAAAAGGAACTCGAAGGTCCCACCAAGGATAGACCCGCATATTGAAACGCTTTTGCAAGGTGGATATCATTATATCAACATTACATAATAGATGGGGATACATACATAAGGCATACAATGCCACACGAATACAACATCACAATACATCAGAGCATCATCCGACTACGGATGAAACACAAACATAAACTCAAACGACATCCACCCTGCTAACCCAGGCTGCCGACCTGGAACCTATCCCCTGATCGAAGAAGCAGAAGAAGAACTCCAAGACAAGCAAACATCGCTCTCGCGTCAAGATCATCGCATAACCTGTACCTGCAACTGTTGTTGTAGTAATCTGTGAGCCACGAGGACTCAGCAATCCCATTACCATGGGTATCAAGACTAGCAAAGCTTAATGGGAAAGGAAGGGGTAAAGTGGTGAGGCTGCAGCAGCGACTAAGCATATATGGTGGCTAACATACGCAAATAAGAGCGAGAAGAGATCAAGTGGAACGGTCGTGAAACTAGCAATGGTCAAGAAGTGATCCTGAACTCCTACTTACGTCAAACATAACCCAGAAACCGTGTTCATTTCCCGGACTCCGCCGAAAAGAGACCGTCACGGATACACACGCGGTTGATGCGTTTTAATTCGGATCTGGTGTCAAGTTATCTACAACCGGACATTAACAAATTCCCATCTGCCTATAACCGCAGGCATGGCTTTCGAAAGATTATACCCTGCAGGGGTGTCCCAACTTAACCCATGATAAGCTCTCGCGATCAACGAAGGAATAGACCTTCTCCCAGGAAGACTCGATCAGACTTGGAATCTCGGTTTACAAGACATTTCGACAATGGTAAAACAAGACCAGCAAAGCCGCCCGATGCGCCGACAATCCCGATAGGAGCTGCACATATCTCGTTCTCAGGGCAACACCAGATGAGACATCCTACGAGTAAAACCAAACCTCGAGTTTCCCCGAGGGGGCCCCGCAGTCTACTCGGTTCGGACCAACACTTAGACAAGCACTGGCTCGGGGGGGCTAAAATAAAGATGACCCTCGGGTTGGCCGACCCAAGGGAAAGGATAGGTGGTGGTGAGGCAAATGGTAAAACCAAGGTTGGGCCTTGCTGGAGGAGTTTTATTCAAAGCGAACTGTCAAGGGGGTCCCATAAATCACCCGACCGCGTAAGGAACGCAAAATCCGGGAACATAACACCGGTATGACGGAAATTAGGGCGGCAAGAGTGGAACAAAACACTAGGCAAAAGGCCGAGTCTTCCACCCTTTACCAAGTATATAGATGCATTAATAATATAAGAGATATTGTGATATCCCAACCAAAATCCTGTTCACCATGGAGCAATCTTCAACTTCACCTGCAACTAGCAACGCTATAAGAGGGCTGAGCAAAGCGGTAACATAGCCAATCAACGGTTTGCATAGGAAAGGTGTCAAAGGTTAGAGGCTGACATGGCAATCATGGGATGGCTTGATAAACAGGTGATAGGTAGCGCAGCATAGCGATAGAACGAAGAAACTAGCATAGCAATGATAGTAGTGAGATCCAGGGTAGCGGTCATCTTGCCTGAAATCCCGCAAGGAAGAAGAACGAGTCCATGAAGAAGACGAACGGATGAAGCCGAACCAAGCGTAGACGAACGAATCCTCACGATCGCAACGAAACAGGAACTATCGAAAAGAAGCACACAACATGGTAAACACACCACACATGAACATGACATGATGCACAACAAGCATGATGCATGACAAATCTACATGAAGTTACTCATGGCAAGAGATGATGCAAACAAGAGCAACACATCAAGGCAAGTTTAAATGAGGCCGGGAACAACATATAACAATTCCGGTAAGTCCTCATATGCATATTTCGAAATTGGTCCAGATCTGAATAAACCTTATGTTCAAGTTGTTAAACAGCAAGTTAAGATGCACAAAGATGATCTACACGAGATTCTAGTCAAGTTACATTTAAAGTTCATTTAGTTCGGAGCTACGGCCTGGAAGATATGAGCAAAACAAGTTAAACATGGCATTGATGCAAAATGCACCCAAACATCAATCAAACACCTCACAACAAGGATGCAACATGATAATATGAAACTACATGCAAAATAAAGCAAGTTTCATATAGAGCACACTCAAAACGGAGCAACGGTTCAACACACACACATGAAGCAAGTTTAAAGGACAAGCTGTCCAAAACAGCAACTAGGCATATTGCAAGCATCAAAACAATAAGCTACAGCACCCCAACATGATAACAAAAGGCATGGACATGATGTACAGGTAAAGCATTACAAAACATGAACACTGAGCTATCTCCAGAAATCACTAGAACATGCTCAAACACACATGGTAAGATTGCAAGTTATAACAATTTCAGACTTTGCAGAAAATAACATCACGATGCAATGTTTAGAGCTATCAAACATGTTACAGGAACTTATCATGGCAAACAAAGGCATGGCATGAATCTACTAAATGCATAGATTAAAAGTCCCTTACTGACCCTAAGCCAAAAAGGATCAGAAAATATGATGGCACCCACTAAACGTAGCAAGTTATAATACAGATTCAAACATGGCAGGAACATAATTATGAAGGCATGTAGATGAGCTTGTGCAACTCACTACAGAGCATTAAATGGCATGGCAAGGCACCCAACAGTAAGAAAACACGTTTGTGAAGCTAAGCATGGCAAGAGCAAGGTCATAGGGTGCATGGAACACTAGCAAAACACATGGGAACAACTGAACTTAATGTTAACAGGCTGATAGCAACATTATGAAGCAACTTTGGAGCAAGGAAACAACAAGCTACGGCAAGCTATAAATGCTACCAGGGGCATGGATGGTTAGAGGATGACATGTAGATCAAAACATGTTTATATAACATCTCCAGATTATGCATAGAATGATTAGTAGCAACATGTTTATATGGCATCACGAAATAACAGATTCAGCCTAGCAAAACAGCAACATCATGTACACTACTTATCAAGCTCGATTCACTCACCACAAGTCATTGCATGACAAGATAAGCATAGCATCATCAAGAAGACATGTTTATGAAACAAACCAAGTCAAGAACAAGTCCATAGCATGCACGGATCATCTACAACAACCTTGGCTAAATTGAATAACATGTAAACAATCTGCCAGGAAACATTTTAAAGCAAAAGTAGAGCACGAAAATGACATGCTAGACTACTCCATAATTGCAACCAAGGGCATGAATGGATAGACAATAACCTATTGTTCAAAACACCCTTACTGAAGTATCTCAAAATATGCATGGATCTCTCTGTAGCATCATGTTTACATGGCATCAAAATAACAGCAGAACAGGGACTAAAATCAGCAACATCACGATGCTTAGTTTGCATGCTTGTGCTAGTCACCACATTGATCATAAAAATACATGGTAAGCACCTCTGTAAAGAAGGCATGGCATAGTTCAAAACACATGAAGACATCAACCTCATAGGATGCACACATCAAACATGGCAAAAATGACAAAAGAGCTCGTTCTGTTAACAGACAGCAGAAAACATTATGAAGCACTCTTACAACGATGATTCAGGCATCAAGATGTCCTCAAATGAATATGATGCAATGGAAAGAAATGATGTACTCGTTGAGACGAACAATTGGACATATTACACGCCCAAAACGGAGCTACGAATGCAGAGATACAACAGGTCAAACATGGCATGATTATTGCAAAATACAGGGACTTAGTCGTTTTCTGGAAAAAAACAGACGCGCACAAGTTAACTAAAAGTCGCCCGGGCGAAGCATAGGGGGGTTTTCGGACCCTCGGATCACGATCGAGCAGCTCTGGACAGAGGGGGAACTAGGTGGGTTGCGGTGGGCTGTGCTAGAAAAAGCCAAGGGCTGCGGGATAGAAGAGAGAGAGGCCCGGCGGCAGTTTCGAAGACCGAAACATCCGACGAAGGTGCCGGCAACGGTACCGCTATATTTAACGGTTGGGCTATCAAATGGACTCCGAATGCGACGAAACTTGGCAGGCGGCCTGTCTACACTATAATAAGACCGCACGACAAGTTGCAACCCATTCCGAGAACATTTTTATGCCACTTATAAAATAATATTTCAGAGGTGCCGCGGGCGCGTGCGAGTGTGGTCTGGACTCCGAACGGACCACGGAGAGAACCGAGAGGACCCGAACGGATGCAAGTTTTGAAAAACATGCAGATGAAATGCAGATGATGACATGGCAAAATGCAACACGCAAGCAAATGACATGGCAACAAAGGCGAATAACTGGCAGACACCTGGCGCATCGGATCCGGGGCGTTACAACAGTGGCTCTTGGATAGAAGCTCATGTCATTACAATTTCTGTAGCTGCTCTCGGTGAGAAAACTGAAAACTCAGTCAAAACCATGCAACTCATGGTGCAATTACAGGGGATGAACTTGATATTTCTGGTAGATTCTGGTAGTTCCCACTCCTTTCTAGATGTTTCACTGTTTAGCAAACTCCAAGGCCTATCAAAAATACCACAGGTGATGGTCAGAATTGCCAATGGTGATAAAGTTCCTTGCTCTCAACGGTTAGTTGATGATGTTTGGTCTTGTGCTGGTCACAAATGCATCTCAGCATTTAAAGTTTTCCCTCTTGGCAGCTATGATGGAATTGTGGGTATGGATTGGCTCTCCAAACACAGTCCAATGTTAATTGATTGGGAACATCATTGGTTGTCCTTTGAGAATTTGGGCAAGGAGATTACCCTGTTGGGCACTGCAGCTGTTGTTCCGAACTGACAGTATTGGAAATTTGCTCATTACTAACAACTGCAGATCTTCCAGTTCCACCTAAAGTGCAGGAAATCTTGGATCAATTTCCTCAAGTTTTTGCACCTCCAACTGGACTCCCTCCTCGTCGTGCTTATGACCATACAATTCTTCTTATCCCAGGAGCCACTCTATTGTCAATGAGACCTTACAGAATTGCACCAGCGCTAAAAAGAGAGCTCGAACACCAAATAAAAGATACGTTAGCCAGTGGGGTTATTCGTCTGACCAATAGTCTATTTTCATCCCCTTTGCTCATGGTCCGGAAAAAGGATAACACGTGGAGGCCAGTCATCGATTACAGACATCTTAATTCGATGACTCAAAAAGGGAAATTCCCCATTCCCGTTGTCGATGAGCTGTTGGATGAGCTTTCTGGTGCCAGTTGGTTCACGAAATTGGACATCCACTCAGGATATCACCAGATTCGTTTGGCGCCAGGTGAAGAATACAAAACAACATTTCAAACTCATCTGGGTCACTATGAGTTTACTGTTGTTTCCTTTGGCCTGACGGGAGCACCCAACACGTTTCAGTTTGCTATGAACGACACACTGTCACCTGGAAATCGCAAGTATGTGATCGTTTTCTTTGACGATATTCTAGTCTTCAGTGCCACCTTCAGTGATCATTTGTTGCATCTGAGGTTTGTGCTGCCACTGCTTGCAAAACATCAATGGCGAGTTAAAATGTCTAAGTGTGCATTCGCACAACGTCAAGTTGGTTATCTTGGACACATCATCAGTGAAAAGGGGGTTTCCACCGATCCCAGTAAGATTACTGCCATTGAAACGTGGCCTAAGCCAATGAATGTGAAAGAGGTCCGGAGCTTTTTGGGGCTAACTGGCTATTATTGCAAATTTATCAGGAATTATGGCATCATTTGCAGCTCTCTGCCAGCTCTTATGAAGAAAGGAGTAGTGTTTCGTTGGTCCACTACTGAGGGTCAAGCCTTTCAGTCACTTAAGCATGCTCTTATGTTTGCGCTAGTTCTTGCTCAGCCAAATTTGTCCAAAACATTTGTCATTGCCACTGACGCTTGCGATGTCGGTATAGGTGTTGTTCTGATGCAGGATAACCACCCCCTGGCGTATGATAGCAAGGCCCTCGGTCCAAAGAATCGTTCTCTGTCAGATTATGAGAAAGAGTTCCTCGCAATTCTCTTAGCTATTGAACATTGGCAACAGTATCTCCTTTTTGCAGAGTTCATCATCCAAACCAACCAACACAGTCTCACAAGTTTGTCTGATCAGCGACTTCATACTGCTTGGCAACAAAAAGCATTAACTAAACTTATGGTTCTTCAGTATACTATTCAGTACAAAAAAGGCACCGAGAACAGTGGTGCAGATGCCTTATCACGTTGACCTCACACTACTGCTGAATTACATATGATCTCTAGTGCACAACCAGCTTGGCTCTCAGAAATTGCTAACAGCTACGGCATAGATGTATTATGTGCTAAGAAGTTGCAGAAACTTGCAGCTGCTGACAAGAAATTTGTTCTTAAAAATGGACTGCTTAGTATTGACAGTTGCATTTGGGTTGGGAATGACACAACTTACAACAGCGGCTCGTGATGGCCTTCCATGACACTCCTCTTGGTGGACATTCAGGCTTCCCTGTCACATATAAGCGTGTGCGTCAACTGTTCCGCTAGGCAGGAATGAAAACCCTCATCCAAACCTAGGTTCAGCACTGTACTGTCTTTTAGCAAGCTAAAGCCGAGCGCATGGCCTATCCTGGTCTACTGCAACCCCTACCAGTCCCTTCTCTTCCCTGGGGAATGGTTACAATGGATTTCATTGAAGGGCTACCGGTGTTAGGGCGCTTTAACTGTATCTTAGTGGTCATCGATAAACTGTCCAAATATGGCCATTTCATTCCTCTTCGGCATCCCTTCATAGCTCAAACAGTGGTTGAAGCATTTCTGAATTCCATCTACAAACTTCATGGTATGCCTTCTTCTATTGTTTCTGATCAAGACAAGATTTTCACTAGCTTGTTTTGGAAGGAGCTCCACACTCAAGGCACCCAGTTGCGCATGAGCTCAGCGCGTCATCCTCAGTCGGATGGACAGACTAAGCGTGTCAACCAGCAGATAGAGTGTTATTTGCGGTGTTTCATCAGTTCTCACCCATCCAAATGGGCAAGATGGTTGCCTCTTTGTGAGTATTGGTATAACACCAATTGACACTCGGCAACAACTAAAAGTCCATTTGAGATCGTTTATGGTCACTCCTCGCGCCATTTTGGATTCAGTCCTGAGTGTGCGGTGGCTTCTGAAGATCTGTCTCTTTGCCTGTAGCAGAGGAAAGTGATATTTGAATCTGTCAGACAAAAACTATTGTGTACTCAGCAACGCATGAAGATGCAGGCAGATAAACACTGTTCTGAGTGCTCGTTTGCTGTCGGAGATTCAGTCTTCCTAAAACTTCAACCATACTTGCAGTCTTCACTCGCTCCACGGGCAAACCATAAATTGGCGTATAAATTCTATGGACCTTTTGTTGTGCTCGAACGTGTTGGCGAGGTGGCATATCGTCTGGACCTCCCTACCACCAGCAAGGTACATCATGTGTTCCATGTATCTCTTCTCCGAAAGGTTCTCAAGCCCGTTCAACAAGCTCTACCTCAACTTCCTTGCCCTGGAGATGCCCTGAAGATACCAGAACAAATTTTGCAACGCCGTGTCGTGAATCGTGGCGAAAAAAAGGTAATCCAAGTCCTGCTCTGATGGTCTGGCGATTCCAATAATCTCGCCACTTGGGAGGATATGGAAGCTATCAAGGAAAAGTTTCTGTGGGCTCCGGCTTGGGGTCAAGCCGTTTCTCTAAAGAGTAAAATGCATTGGTGGTCATTTAACTTGTCGCGTACGCTCACTTTGGTCACTGTACTTAAGAATACGATCAATAAAGTCACTATATACGTGTGGAGGTGATTATACGGTCACTGCCAGATCGTATAGCCCCGTATTTCATCTATTTGACCGGTCAAACAATCCACATGGCACCTTGTGAGCTCGTTTTCTCTCTATGTCTATGAGGGTCCCACTTGTCAGTGGGTGATGGACGAAAATATAGAGGGAAAATAAAATACCGTACCGATTCCAAATTCGAACCCTAAACCTCGCACTTATGTAGCAGTAGGCAGAGCAGCTGCACCTATCTCGCGTAGTCTCTGTTCGACGAAGTAATCATTTTATATCGTCCAAGCATTCACGTGACAGCCATTAGGATTTTCTCTTTTGCGTGGGAACCATTAGACTCTACGGCCGGTCAAGGTGGCCGCTGACACCGTTCCGTACACGGCCGATTGATCCTCGCCGGGCGCAAGGTGATGATGCGTGTGGGCGACGCCTGTGGTAACGTCGGGTAAGGTGCCGGCTGTCTTGGAGGTGGACCTGCAGCCGACAAGGACGCCATGCACGGGACACAGGCATGCATGCAGCAGCCGGCCAAGTCGGCCAGGGCTACGGTGAACGATGACGCGCAGGTAAACGCAACAGCCGGCCAAGCTGCGACTCACGATGTCATGGATGTGCACACGGATGCGGAGGTGGATGCGCACGCACACGCCGTGGACGCGGAACTAAACGCAGCAGCCGGCCATGCTACGGTGAACGCCGACATGGAGGTGCACGCAGAGGCACGGGTGGACGCGCACGCGGCGGACGAAGACATGGAGGTGCACGCAGACGACGACACGGAGATGCACACACGTAAACGCACAAGCCGGACATGCTACGGCAAACGACGACATGGACATCGACCCCCCATATTGAGGCCGACATAGACTTGAGTAAGTGCGGTTTGCTACATGATGATCATAGACTTTGCATGGTTAAAGATGATCTTTGGATTTTATCCGTACAATTTTTTTTAAAGTTTGCGTTATTACTCTTATTTTGCATGTACAGATCGGGTTAACAAGAGAAAGAGGGGTTGGTGCAATGTCGACGGCCAGCGCTCTATATACACCATGATATGTTCAGAAAAGGTCGCACGGGTCGTCTGAAAAAATGGCTGTCACGCAAAAACAGAAAACCCCAATGGCAGATGGGCCCGTATAAGATAGAGAGAGAAAAAAAAGCTGGCGAGATGCATGTGTATTGTTTGACTGGTCAAATAGATGGAATACAGAGCTATACGATCTGATAGTAACCATATAATCACCTCAACACGTATATAGTAACCGTATTGACCGTATTTTTAAGTACAGTGACCAAAATAAGCGTACGCGATAAGTTCAATGACCACCAGTGCATTTTACTCTTCTCTAAACAAGGGGGATTGTCAGCAGCTAGGCTGATCTGGAGTGGGAAGAAGAGGGCAATTCTAACGGACGGCCCAAGCGCAAGCCTCGCCTTCCGGCTCGGCTAGCAGGCCCGGCATGCCCATCACTTGTATAAAGTCTTCCTTATCCCCTCCTGCATGAGGTGGACGGCAGGCAACGGCTGGAAGCATGAACGGAAAGTAGCTAGGCTCCATTCCTTCCTCGATCTCCTCCTCCCCTTGTAAATTGGAACTCCAATTCATGGCGATCTAGATCAGGAGTTAACAGCAAGTCACTGAGGCGGCCATCAGCAAGTTCGTCGACCTCTTCCGCGGGCAGTTGCCGCCAATCGCTGTTGGGGCTCCGCATGCCCTTTTTAGGCTTGACTGGTACCTGGTCTCGGCGGTCGAGGACGCCCTTCTAGAGCATGGTGGGGCGGATGGCCTAGACCACAACGTCGAGGTCGAGACGGAGGCGGAGCTCTGAGGCTTGTGGTTGCCATGCATCGTCGGGAGTCCTTTAGTTCATCATGTTAGTTTGCTTCCAGTGCAATGGTGTGCGGCCAGAGGAGCTTGTTCCCCTGGATGTGTGTGGTGCATGTGCGTACATGTGGCCATGTTTGTCTTCGTCCTGCTATTCGTAGATGTGCCTCTATTTGGGATCGCCCTGTTGGTCAGCACCATGGCCAGAATGAGAATCATGCATTCTACTCCCCCTGTTTCCAAATATAAGTCTTTCTAGAGATTCCAACAAATGACTACATCCGAAGCAAAACGAGTGAATCTACACTCTAAAATATGTCTATATACATCTGTATGTTCTAGTCCAAAAATGACTAAAAAGACTTATATTTAGGAACGGAGGGAGTACTTCCGTGAGTCACCCTTGTTTGCGATGTTAGAACAAAACCTATGTGTGTTGAACTGGAACGTGTGAGGCCTTAATTGCCATGCTAGACGTGCAATGGTGCTAGAATCCCTTGCTGCTTTGTCATGTAACCTAGTTTGCATCCAGGAGACCAAGATGGAGATGGTTGATCAGTTCATTGTGGCCTCGGTTGGGGGCGCCAGGCTCAAGGGTTTTGCGCAGCGGCTGGCGGAGGGCACTAGAGGAGGGATTCTTCTGTTATGGAACAAGGACCTGATCGCTGTCACCAATGTTACAATTGGCAATTTCCACCTCCGGCCTTGGTGCATTTCATTGGTTCAGAGGTTAACTTCAAGCTCACTACGGCGTATGGCCCTACCACTCGCAAACGCAAGGATGAATTCTTGGCCGAGTTGGCCGCCCAGAAACCGGCGTCGGGCATCATTTGGTTGGTCACGGGGGATTTCATCCAGATTTACCGGGCACGAGACAAGAATAGGAGGAACTTGGACGCCTCGAGAATCAATAATAGATTTAGGGCAGATCTAGATGACTGCGAGCTGAAGGAGATCCACTTGCTAAATAGGAAGTTCACTTGGAGCAACGAACGCCAAAACCCAACCCTTTGCAAGCTAGATAGCTTCTTTTGCAACCCCGTGTGGGACATCCAGTTTGGCCATCATGTTCTCCATGCCCTATCATCGTCACTTTCTTACCATTGCCCGCTCCTTCTAGCGGCTGCCATCGGCCCCAAGCGCCCGAGGGTGTTTCTCTTTGAGAAATTTTGGGTCTGCTTGCCTGGGTTCAAGCAAGTTGTGGCGGATGCTTGGGCCAAACCCAACCCGCACTCAGAGCCTTGTCGGCAGCTATTCCATAAGCTCAATCGGGTCAGGATTGGTTTGCGGAGGTGGATCAACTCCTTATTATCGATGCGAAGCTACAACTACACATGGCCCTGGAGGTCATTCTTCGTTTTGACGTGGCAATGGAGACGCGTCAGTTGTCTTCGGATGAGAAGGACATTAGACTGAGGCTTAAGAGGCGGGTGATCAGTTTAGCCGCGATGGAGAGGGCGAGAAAGCGGCAATGTTTGAGGATCTGCCACCTCAAGGAGGGCGACGCCAACACGAAATTCTTCCACCTCAGGGTGAAATCTCGGCATCGTAAGGACTTCATCCATGGGTTGCGCAACTATGCGGGTTGGGTGACGCAACATGATGAGAAAGAGAGCTTGGCACACGGTCATTTCACTTCCATGCTTCACAAGGGACCACGGAGGCAACACGACTTCAACTGGGATCAACTCCAGTTCACCCAATGTGACATGGGCAGTCTCGGGGATCCCTTCTTCGGGGAGGAGGTCCTCACCACCATCAAGCAGATGTCCAAAGATAAGGCCGTGGGGCTAGATGGGTTCATGGGTACTTTTTTCGCTTGCTGGGACATCATTGGGGAAGACGTCATGGCAGCGATCAACGGTTTCTCAAGCCTACACGTGGAGCGTTTCCACTGGCTAAACTTTGTGAACATTGTGTTGCTCCTCAAGAAGGATGGGGCTGGGAGCATCTCTGAGTATCGACCTATAAGTCTGATCCATGCTATTGCCAAGATTGTTGCGGAAGTGTTAGCCATGAGGTTGGCCCCTCACATGCACACACTGGTCTCTAGGGCGCGGAGTGCTTTCATTAAAACCAGAAGCATCCACAACAACTTCCTTTATGTGTGGGGCCTCGCAAGAAGATTGCACAAATTGCGGAAGCCTACTCTCTTTTTCAGACTTGACATCAAAAAAGCCTTCGACACTTTACGTTGGGACTACCTGCTAGACCTCCTGCGACGCCGTGGATTCCCGACTCGCTTCAGAGATATGCTTTCCGGTTTGCTTCGATCATCGACATCTCGGGTTTTGCTTAATGGGGTTCCTGGCGAGCCCATCCACCATTGGCAGGGTCTGCGGCAAGACGATCCTTTGTCACCGCTTTTGTTTGTGCTGGCTATTGACCCCATACAGAACATGCTCGATATTGCTACATCGCGAGGCTTGCTTCACGAGATCAGAGGCCGTGGGCCTTGTATCCGGACCTCCCTGTATGCGGACGACGCGCCGGTGTTTGTGGTGCCTTTCAGGAGTGACATCCAACACCTCACGACCATCCTTGCTGGCTTCGGTGAGGTCACCGGCCTGGTCACCAACCTCCAGAAGTGCTTGGTGGCTCCGATCAGATGTGCGGACATCGACCTAGATGAGGTTCTTCAGGACTTCCCGGTGGTACGGATGACTTTTCCCATGAGATATCTTGGGCTACCTTTGTCAGTGCATAGACTTAAGAAAATCGATTTCCAACACTTGGTGGACAAGGTTGCAGGGAGGCTTATCCCTTGGCAAGGGAGGCTAATCACGTCCATGGGTCGGGCTACACTCATCATGTCCGTCCTAACGGTGCAAACCACACATCATATCACTCTGTTTGTTGCCCCTACCGGCACTCTGGAGGAGATTAATAAGTTGGAGCGGGCCTTCCTGTAGGCCGGGTCGGACAAGGTCTCGGGTGGGCAATGCAAGGTTAATTGGACAGAGGTGTGCAAGCCGAAAATCCTCGGCGGCCTAGGCGTGTTGGATCTGCGCAAGTTCTCGGTGGCCTTGCGGCTACTATGGATGTGGTACAAGTGGAAGGACCCTCTTAGGATGTGGGTGGGGTACGACAACCCTTGTTAGGAGATGGACAAGAATTTTTTTTTCTACGCAACCACCACCATCACGCTTGGGGACAGAAGAACAACACCTTTTGGCATTCCCCATGGCTCTAGGGGGAAAAGCCTAAGGATATTGCACCCGCCATCTTTCAGATTTCTGCTCGGAAAGGGGCCACTGTTCATGACGCCATGCTTAACGACACATGGGTGCAAAGAATCAACATCTCCAATGGACTGGGTGTTGCCCATCTTCAGCAGTTTCATGTCCTATGGGGGAGAACTCAGCAGGTTCAGCTCACGGAAGGAGCTGCAGATGACATTGCTTGGAAATTCACGGCTACTCGGTCTCCTCTGCCTACACGGCGCTCTTTGCTAGTGCCGTCGTAGCATGAGATCCCTCGTGTGGGATAACTGGGCACCTCCTAAGTGCAAATTCCTCCTAAGTGCAAATTCTTCGCCTGGCTTGTGGTCAAAAATAGAGTTTGGACGGCCGATAGGCTCCAGAGGAGAGGGTGGCCAAATTGTGGCGATTGCCAACTTTGTAAGAGAACCCGAGACTGCGGCCCACTTACTATTCAAGTGTAGGTTCTCCGTGAGAGTGTGGCGCGAGATTAAGCTTTGCCTTGGTATGCACAAGTTGGAAATCGATGCTTGGCCTGGTTTGCTATCCGCCGATGAGTGGTGGAAGAGGACGGTTCTGCAAACGGGCCACGGGCGCAAGGCGACAGCCTCCCTGTTGTTGTTGGTCGTATAGGAGATTTGGAAAGAAAGGAACGCGAGGGTATCCCAGGGCAAGTCCACCTTGCCCACTAGGGTTGTAGCCTTGATAGTGTGAGGCGAGGAATTGGGTAATTGCCGGGGCAAAGAAATTGAGTTTGATCATGCCACGAGAGTAGTCGTTTTTGTTTCGGCCATTTGTTGAGGAGTAATGGACCTCGTAACTCTGTTTTAACCCCTTCTTTATCAATGAGATGAGGCAAATCTTTTGCCTCCATTTCAAAAAAAATGGCAGGCAAGTTATGTCATGGCAATCCAGATCATTGCAGTATTTAGAGAAACTTTGCTCCGTGGCCAGAAACGGTGGATGGGCAATTTCACTTTGTGTTGGTTGTTGTTTTACAAGGCTCATTTGTCTTGTTTTAAGCCAAATATGATGCTCGCCTAAATTGTTGGCTCACGTTGTGGAATAGACATCAGAAAACAGAAAGGATATGCACACGATAACACCAATGAGGTGATGCTGTTTAATCAGTTGATAATGAGTCATGCAAGCTACCAAATTGAAGAGTGGAAATGGAACGAAAGCAACAAATGTTGGCAGTATACAAGTCACACCAATTATGTCAACTCCCCGAACAAACCCGGAGACAAGTGAAGTACAGTTTGTTTGACACATTTCTGTACATGAAAACTGACATGTCGGAACTACTAGATGGACCTCTTTGTACAAGCAGACTCGACTAGTCGTAGTATACAATCATGGCACTAAACACAATCTCCCCCTCCCTCTGTAAACAAATATAAGACGTTTTAGGTCCGGGGTAGTATATAACTAAAAGATCATAGATCAATTATGATAAACTGCACTAGTACACTCATTAGTCAAGCCCGTGATGTACGTAATCCAAACAAAACAGCAATACGCATTATACCTGCAGCAAACCCACACAGATAAATTGTAATAAGTGCATAAATTAGCGCTTCGATAGCCGGGATGTCCTAGATTTTCCCTTCTCAGCAGAAACTTTCCAGGTGATATCATCTAATTTGGAGCAGTAGTTGTTTACGAACTGCAACAATAAAAACTCCATAGTTAGTTGTGCGTGTCCAGCAAAACCAACAGCAAATTGCGTTTAGCAGATTTACAATTTTCCGAAAGATAATATGCGAAATAAGCAGCTACATCTGGCTACTACAAACATCACTATGTATATGTTAGTCAACATCCTTCTTAACAACTGCTCATTAGGATCTTCATCTTTTATTCTAGACTAGAAAGTTGCCTCATACAGAAAGTAATAATATAAGGTGTGCCAGTTGCAGGAATATGCAAAAAAAGAATAATATGTCTTGACCTTATTATAATCTGAAGTATCTCCAGCAGATCTCTCTAATTCCACCATAAAGATTGATGGGGCAACTTCAAAAATCTAAAACCAGAGCAAAATCAGATGAAGTAAAAGGATGAGAAAACTATACAGCTAGAACAAGAGATATAAATGACTGCAGAGAGGGCAAGACTCACTTGAAGCATAATTGTGAGATGGCTAGTCTTGTTCGCATTTGGACCTTCCACCCTCATCTGTACATATTAATAGTGAAACTACTTATAAGCGATAAAAACATGTCACAACAGTAACCGAAACTCATTAGCAATACAGGAGTACATGTTAAATGCAAATCCAGAAAGAAAGAAAAAATAAGACCTTCAGTATGTTATTTGGGAACAAATAGAGTGCATAATATTATCAGATTAAATGTAAATAATCGTAATGAAATAAAAAAGATCCAAGTCTGCAATGTTCAGGAAATCGTTAGCTGGTAACTGCTTGGTTGGCTGGCGAGCAAGGGATTAATAGACGAACCGGCCAGTTAATCGGCCGATAAACCGGTTAATTGGTGACCCACCGAGCGGGGATTAATCGGCTAGTTAACTGATTTATCGGCCGGTATTTTGAACAATGCAAGTCTGTTTACTCATACTGAGAAAAATAAGTTGCTCCCCATTTCACAATATAGGGCGTGTTTTTTTTCGAGAAAACGCAAAAGCTTTGCGTTTCTTTTCACTGAAAAGGGGAAGTTCAGTTACAGTCATCCGAGGATGCCCGAGTTACATTCGGTTTTTAATGCACGTCGCAGGTTTGAGGCAGCACGAGTCGGAGGCCAGGTGCCCCAGCTGCCGCCCAAGAGCGGGCCTCGCCCTTAATGCTATCTAGAAGCGTGTTGAAGGATGGCGTCACATTGTCGAAGACGCAGCTGTGCTTCCAAACCATCCATGGCACGAGCAACGCGACAGATTTCAGGGCCTTGCGTAGGATCGGCGGCGTGTCGTCCTTGGCATGTTTCCACCAGTCCATAAGCGACAGTTCCTGCGTGGGGGTCGGGGCTGGATGCGTAGCCAGGCCAGTGTCTCGTGCCATGCCTGTCGGGCGAGGGGACATTCCAGCAGAAGATGTCGCAACGTTTCCGGCTGCTGGTCACACAGGAGGCAGCGGGGGTGATGCTGGAGTCCGTGACGAGCCACCCTCTCTGCAGTCCAGCACCGGTCCTGGTTGGCCAGCCAGTGGAAGAACTTGACTCTCAGCGGTGCCCAGCATTTCCAGATTATCTTCCAGGAATAGCAGACCGTTGATCCATGGAAGGTGGCCATGTAGCAGGACTGCGCGGAGTAGTTGCCGCTCGCTGTCCATCTCCAGATCAACCTGTCCGGTGTGGCGGAGAGCTCGGCGCGCTGCATGATCTGCCAGAGCTGCAGATACTGACCAATCTCGTGGAGGCCGAGGTTGCCTTGGATGTCGCGTGCCCAGGAGTTGCCATTGAGCCCGTCCGCCACTGTTCTCGTCGTCCGTCGTCGCTTGGGGATGCAGCCGTATAGGTTAGGCATGAGCTCGCGCACAGATTGGCCGCCGATCCACCGGTCCTCCCAGAGCAGGGTGGTCTGCCCATTCCCAATGACCGTGGACGTGGATGCCCAGAACAGGGCCCGTTCCGTGGGCGAGAACTGAAGGTCGAGCCCTTGCCACGCTCGCTCCAGGTCTGTTCTGGAGAACCATAACCAGCGTAGTCGTAGAGTGAGGCCGGCACGCTCGAGATCTCGCACGCCCAGGCCTCCAAGCTCGATGGGGCGGCATAATCTGTTCCAGTTCACGTGGCAGTGTCCCCCATTGGCCGCGGCACGTCCAGCCCAAAGGAAACCACACTGAATCTTCTCGAGCTGCTTGAGTGTTTTTTGGGAGGCGCAAATGCAAGCAATTGGTGCACCGGGATGGCACTCAGGACCGACTAGACCAACGCCAGGCGCCCGGTTTTAGTCATCAGCCAGGCCTTCCAGGTCGGTAGGCGCGCGGCGACCGCATCCACCATGGGCTGTAGCTGGGCGGCAGATGGGTGGCGCGTAGACATGGGGATGCCGAGGTAGGTGATGGGGAGAGTCGCCACCGGGCAGCCGAGGTGCGCGATCATCTCCGTGGCCACCTGGTCGCCATGCAGGATGGTGGCGGTGCTCTTGGCGAAGTTCACCTGCAGGCCGGAGGCCCTGCCGAAAAGGCGAGGATCTCCCTGATCGCAGTGGTGTCATCCGCCGTGGCGTGGCAGAAGACCATGACGTCGTCGGCATAGAGCGAGATCGCCGGGATGTGTCGCCGTGGATGCAGGGGCTGCAGGATGCCCAGGCTGTGTGCATGTCGTAGAAGCCGTCCCAGAGTGTCGACGGCGAGCACGAAGAGCTGCGGGGACATGGAGAGCCCTTGTCGGTGCCAGACGGGGGGTCAAGGCTCGCCGTTCAGAAGGATGCACGTGCTGGCAGAAGACAGGAGGATGGCCGTCCACTCCAAGAATCGGTTCCCGAATCCATACTGGCGCAAAACCTCAAAGAGGAATGGCCATGACAGGGAATCAAAGGCGCGTGTGAGGTCGAGCTTTAGCATGACTCTCCAGAGCTCCCAGTTGGTGCAGCAGCTTGAGTGACTGCTTGACAAGGACGTAGTTGTCGTGCAAGCTTCTTCCCGAGATGAATGCATTTTGGTTGCGGCTGACCAGGTGGTCCAGCTTGGCACCGAGGCGGATCGAAAGCACCTTGGCGAAGATTTTGGCCACAAGGTGGATCAGGCAGATCGGCCGGTAGTCGCGCAGCCCATGGGCTGCGGCGTTCTTCGAAAGCAACGTCAGCAGTGCTTGGTTCAGCTTGTAGAACCCCCTTCCTCGCAGGTCATAGAGCTGCTGGAACATGGCGAGGAAATCCTGCCTGATGATGGTCCAGCATGCACGGAGGAATTCCGCTGTGAACCCGTCTGGACCCGGCGCCTTGCATGCGGGGAGGCGCTTGACAGCCTCCCAAATCTCCTCTGCGCTGAACGGCGCATCGAGGTCGGCGAGATCGGTTGGCTCAATGAACTGCGACAGGTCAGGGAGTGCTCCGGGGCGGTCGCCGTGCCGAGCAGGGCCTCAAAATGAGCGAAGGCCGCCTCCGCCATGTCGGTGTGGTCCGTGAGCACCCTGCCGTCCGCGGCCAGGCTGTAGATGTGGTTCTTCTGCCGACAGAACGAGCACTGCCGGTGGAAAAAGCCCGTGCTGGCGTCGCCGTCTTTGAGATTGGCAATGCGGGAGCGTTGTCGGGCGATCATGCGCTCCATGGATGCGAGCCCCAGGTAGGATATCTTGAGTTGCTTGCGAAGCCAGGCTTCCAGGGTCGAGAGGTTGCGCGATTCCTGGGCTTGGTCGAAGCGCGAGATGAGCTCCTGAGAGATCGCAAGCTTGGCCTTGATGTTGCCCGTAGACCTGGAGCTCCAGCTAGTAAGACTCGTCGTCGCCGCCTGGAGCCTGAGCATGAGACGGTGGAAGGGGTCGGCGTGGTGTGTAGAGCCCCAGGCCGCGGTCACCACGTCATGGAACCCGTCCAATCGCAGCGAGTATTCCTCAAAATGGAATCGTCTGTGCGAGGAGGGCGTGGGTGAGCAGTCCAGCAGCAACGGGGCGTGGTCCGACACCGCGAACGCCAGGCATCGAAGGTGGCATCCGCTGTGCGCGTCTTCCCGGTCCGCGGTGCAGAGCACTCGGTCGAGTTGCACAAGTGTCGGCGGTGATTGTTCATTCGACCACGTGTAGCGCCGCCCGTTGAGGTAGATCTCCTTGAACGTGAGGTCATTTGTGAGACGGCGAAATTTGCCCATCATGCGTCGGTTGATGTTGCCCGTGTTCTTGTCGTCGTCGCGAAGGATGAGATTAAAGTCGCCGCAAACCATCCACTGGTCGGGGAAGGCGGCTCTGATCTCTCGAAGCTCCTGCAGGAAGGCGATCTTGTCGGCATCGTCCTGAGGGCCATATACCACCGTTAGCCACCATGGAGTTCCTGTAGCCGTGGCCACCTTTGCAGTGACCGCATTGGTGGTGAACATTGGGTCCGTGACTACCGTGGCCACCTTTGCAGTGACCGCATTGGTGGTGAACATTGGGTCCGTGATAGTCACGGCCATGCTCTTCCACGCCAACAGGATGCCGCCCCGCGTACCATCGGCTGGGAGGTACGTGTAGTCATCGAATTCCGAGCCAAGCGCATCCAGGACAATAGCCGAGTAGATCAACTTAATTTTTGTTTCTTGAATGCATACAATGGAGGCTCCGGTAGTGTCCAGCAGTGACCTGATGGCATGGCGGCGAGCCCGCGCGTTCAGGCCGCGCACGTTCTAGATTGCAATCTTAAGGCCGTGATCCATGGGAACGGGATCGACGGTTAGACGCGTTTAGACTGGACTAGCCCTCGCATGCAGCGTCGACTTGTGCCGCGGCGGTCGCAGCCGATGCCATGCAGGCTGGGATCTCATGATCAACTAGTGCAGCGATGGCCTTGAGGACCGTCAGGGGTAGCGGTGCCGCGAACATGCCGTCGTAGGCCTTCATCTCCGCGGCGGTAATCTTTTGGTCGGTTCCAATGATCCCGAGGGTGCGTAGGATTTGGACGTGGGGGCGTCGCTGCGCCGTGGGGGGAGCGCATGGTTGGCAGGTCGCAGCTGCAGATCGTCCACGGCAAGGGGCGAAGTTGAGTGGTCGACGCGGCTTCTTCCCCAGGGCTGGCAAGGCGGCGTTGAGATGTTTCGTGGCGGTGGCCAAGAACTCCCCAAGAGTACAGGACTGTGGCATGGTGTGGCCTCGGGATCGCCGCAGCGTAATTGGTGGCGATGCGAAACGGCTCGGCATGCGACCGCTTGGGCTTTGGGCATGTTTTGACTGTCCAAATTAATGCTTTCACTAATACTCCCTCCAAATCAAAATATAAGCGTTTTTGACACTGACAGTATCAAAAAACGTCTTATATTTTGATACAAAAGGAGTAATTATTAGAAAATGTGAGGGCTAGTTTATATAAATTGATACCATTGGATTTGTATTCGAAAGCACATGTTGTCATTAAGATTTTGTAACCAGTAAGTAGGCAGAATTTATGGTCAAAGTTTCAAGTGGGCACACAAGATACGCCTTATATTTGATACGAGGGAAAGTATATGCTAACCATTATAAAATGAATAGAAAACCCAGTTGTCTGTTAAGATCTCAAGTCAGAAGGTTGCTAATATGCATGACAGAACAGACTGGACGGCAAACCTTACCTTATAATTGCGAATATGTGTCTTAAACCCCATGGATTGAGCAACAACCTCCATACTTGACAATATAACATTTGCTGGTTTGCGTGATAAAAATCTATTTTGAAGCTTGCCATAGTCCTGCAGAGCAAACAGAAACAATTATTAGGTCTGACAAATGTTCGTAAATCTATAACTACCCAAATATCAGAACCATGGGCATGTCAACAATGATTATACCAGACCAGATTTCTCGAAATCATAAGAGTATTGTCCAAACATACAGCAAAATTTATATCTGAACTGCATATAGGAAAAAAAATCGAGAAAACGCAAAGAGATTGGTATAGGAATCCGTCGACCTAGAGCGGTACGCAGTGCTCTTGGGCAGAGCCCGTGTCTTGGCGCTGCCCGGTGGCCATGGCCGTGTGGGCGGCGTGGTAGCCGGGGTGTAGCATTCAGTGGCGGTGAGTGTTGGCCGGGTGAAAACCTGCTCTATCTTCGGACAGACCGGCGACGGCGAAGCTTGTTCCCTTCTTGAAGGCGTCGTCGCGGCTCTCACCACCCGTCGTGCGGCTCCAGGGGAAACTCTGATCCTTAGATCGGGCGTTGGCGGCGCTCCGGTGTCGTTTCCTTCCTGAAGGCGCCGCCTTGGAGTCCACGGTTCGTTGTATGCAGCTTCATCTCTTCATGGTAGTGTGCTAGGGGTGGTGTTGTTGCGCTCAGCGCTTTTGTATCCTGCCTTGGGTGTGTGTGGTGTTGATGCCGAGCATCCCTTGACCATCCCCATGGACGTCACACCACCACAGCAAGCACGAAGAGGACCGATGACAAGAGCACACGCACGTGCCACCGAAACTGAGGTTGACTCCTTCCCCTTCAAACTTCATTCGGTTTCATATGAGTCGGATCCTACCTCAAATAGAAACGTTGTGCCTTGTTAGGTACCAAGGGGATGACCGAGAGGAAACGAGGACGGAGATTCAAGCATCCAAGGAGGAGGAAGAGCACCAAGGGAACGAGGGAGAAAGGAGAGACAAGAGAGAAGAAGGAGAGGAGAACAAGAAGATGGAAGGGCTGCAGCCCCTGGACACCCCGGGTGCCCGGCCACAGCCTGGGCAGCGCCCCAGCCGGCCCCGGGTGCCCGGCCCCCCTACCTAGGCCTCGCCCAGCCCACCCCGGGTGCCCCGGCAACTGGCCCCGGGTGCCCGGCCTGCCACTTGGGCCGCGCCCAGCTCGCCCCCGGGTGCCCGGGCCCTCAACCCCGGGTGCCCGGCCTGCCCCGCCCAGCCATGTGGCCTCCCCGGGTGCCCGTGCCTTGGACCCCGGCTGCCCGCCCCCCCTTCAGTCGGCGCCCCTGACCGGACCGGGTGCCCGGTCCTCCGCACCCCGGGTGCCCGGACCCCTCCGAGAGTGTCTACATTTTCAGGGTCATTTTGGACCTTTGTATCCATCTCTTCCCCAATTTCGTCCCTAGCCTTTATATACTCCTCCCCTAGCTCATTTAGAGGATAGCAAAGTATTGGATAGACAAAGAGAGAGCTTTGCTCATCTTCCTCATGGAGATCACGACCTCCTAAGGGAGAAGATCCTCTTGTGGATATCAAGACCCCATCTAGGGAAGGATCCCCATCATAGGATCATCAAGACCTCTTTCCTCATAGGATTGGGATGAATTAGCTACCTTGTATCTTTCCTTTGTTGTCCTTGAATCATTGTGATCTCTTGTGTGTTCTTGGATCTAGCATATGTGTGATTGGATCTAGTCAATTTGAGTGTTTCCCCTCTCTTGTGTTCTTCGTGTTCTTCGTGTTCTTGGGGATTTCCCCTCCAATTCATGAAAGATCTCCATCTAGGGTTCCACCCTACAACAGGTGTTGGCGTGTGTTTGTTCCAGATGATGTTGATCTTTGCTTTATATATAAAGCAGGGCGAAAGCCTTTTTCGGTAATGGTTGGGTTGGCGACTGGTTATTCAGTTAGTGAAGGTATCCTAATGCTGTTGATTTCCATTGCCTAACGGCCAAGTTAGTATCTGTGTAAATCTGTGTACACGTGTCTATTATTCCTACAATATCATGGCGCTTTCTATGCATATTATTTACTGAAATAATTCCACTGCCTATGGACGCGACAATTGGCAGCACTGTTGAACGAGGAGGCATCTCATGTTCTTTGTATACAACAGTCCAACAGTGCGATGCATGCTTTTTTATTTGGGATTGGAGTTACAAGAGGTACTGATTTATTATTTTTCATCTGGGTTCACTGTTCTTTGTAAATTATAACTCCTCTAGCTCCCAACTCCTAATTAATGCATAAGGCTGGTCAGCGCCTTATTATCTCCTCTCTTTTTTTGTTTAATAATGTTCTATTTTTGCCAAATTACTTAACAATAACCAAAGTAAACAGGTTACTCGTGTGATGTTTCGAAGATAATATTTTCCATACAGTAGATTCATAATGGAATCATCATTATATAGTTACTTATTGTTGACTCGATGTAATTGCTATTACCATCATCATCCGTTTTATCATTTTATCATTTTTTATATTTAGATGTCCTTCATTGTTTAGTTGCTCCCGTGGTCGTGGGCCAGATAATTAGTTCACGTGTACTGTCATACCTCATATCTTCATGTTTTAGTATATATGCATTAAGGATATGCGATTGCTTATGTGACAATTTACTTTCGTGAAGGCATGAGGCAACAGTGAAGATCCCCTTCTAATGTGATGAAGCAAAAAATGTGCAAGAAACCTAGGTGCCACTACTTTGCCCAATCGTCAATCTCCCACACTGAATATTCTTTGGCTTCATCTCACATAGGGGATGTCGCAAGTTAAAAGACAACTATTTTCTCTCTGTCATCAGTTCATGTGCCCTGTTCCCTTAACTCTCTTGGTGCACATCACTTCAATAAGTTGGTTATCTGCACCCGTAAAAAAAAGTTGGTTATCTGAAGCACCTTTTTAAATTTCTGCCTGGTACCTATAGAGTAGAAGAGAAAAACGAATAAACTCTAGAATCGCCACTGCCTGGTGTCCTATAAGCATGAATGATAAATCATTGTCATTTCGATATTTTCTGCATTCCATTTTTTGTACACTAAATTTATGTATATACCTTGTCTTAACTTGTACTTTCGGATGAGTTCCATCTAATGATGTCAGACTACTTCATGTGACTAAAAAAAAGAAAAAGGGCAGCCCGGTGCATGTAGCTCCCGCTTGCGCAGGGTCCGGGGAAGGGTCCGACCACTTTGGGTATCATTGTCATTTTGATATTTCCTACATTTTGTTTCTTGTACTTTCGGATCAATTTCATCTCAAGATGTCAGACTACTTCTGTGAAAATATTGTTTCCACTTGTTCTTGCTTAAAGATGCTTCCCACATAACCAGTCTTCAAATCTTTTGGTTTGTTCTTTTAGACGTGTGCAGTTAAGCTATCTGCTTCCAAACTCCATCAAGAAGTCCAAATACTAACACCTTTGATACAAATGTGTGGAGGTAGTGAAAGCAGCATATGTTTAGATCTTTGTAAATAACACTTCAGTTGGGATGATATGTTATTATTATTCTGGAAATAAAAACCCTATATTCTTATCATGATTGGTTAAAATACTATTTGGTAGATACTTCTACTTTAGATTTATATGGTTAGTTTTGATACTAACATAAACATATATTTCTTATCTTCATGCTTATATTTACTAAATTCCTAGCATTCTATCATCATAATGGATGGGAGCAGCAACGCGCGCTATCAATGATCTAGTTAATTATCATAATTCAGATTATGGGACCTTGTGATAATGAATTATACTGGCAGGAGCATACAATTTTTGACCAACCTGACAGAAAAAATATCATCATATGCTATGGTTTCTATTGCTCTTTCTTGATGTCAATTTGGAGATTTTTCTTCTATTTTTCCATGAATTTCATGAATGGGAATATGAAATTTCTGTCACACCAAAACAAACAGATTTAGAAAAAACCTGGAAATTTATTTATACACTTTAATACCATCAAAAACTTGTGATGTTCGGTTCTAACACATTTTTTGAGAGAAAAAACCTAAGGGGAGGCCCTGACAGCAACTTCTGTTCTTTTAGATTCCTTGGGATTCTGCTACCATCTTTCCTGTTATTCTCTTTCTCCAAAAATTGAGTACTGGGAATGAAAAAAAAAACTTATCCGATTTTGTTAAACTGGTTTGCACTGAAATTTATCCTAGATTGAATCATCAAATCCTGCTATCCTATCGCTGAGCAGCAGGCCTTCAATCCATGCCATTCCTGCTGCCAGTTTCTTGTCCACTGCTTGCCTCATGGTCATGGAGGGGAGACACGGCACGGAGGACAGCTGGTGCTTCATGCTTGGAACTCCAGCACCAGGCTGCTTGACTCGTCTGCTTGGATCCATGGTTGTGCTGCTGCTATGGCTTGGTTTCGTTTCTCATGATCTTATTTCCAATCTGAGATAGGGAAGTTTTCATAAAGATAGAGAGGGGACAGAGAGCAAAGCGAACTTACATCCCCGCTCCCCCGCTAGGGTTCCCTCCCCCGCCGCCCACCCCCTCACCTGCTCCCGCCGCCGCCGGCCGCCGGGCGCGCGCCTCCAGGCCTGCCCCACTCCTCCCCTCCCCCGCGACGCGCCCGCGAGCGCCGGGGGGGAACCTTCGCTGCCACCGCCTTCGGCCCCGTCTTCCTCCCCTCCCCTCGCCGCCGCCAGCAAGCTCCGCCGGGCAAAGCCCGGTGGGCGCAGCGGCGGCGGGGCCCTTCTCCCCCCCTGCTCGTGGGACGTCGGCGCGGGGCGGCCTCCTCGAGCGGCGGCGCTGGACTTCGTGGGGTTCAGCATCTCGGCGGCGGTCTCGCAGGGCGGCCGGCGCCCTGGATCTCGCGCGCGGCGGGGCG
>NC_041385.1:319007941-319025662 GCF_002162155.2 Triticum dicoccoides | reverse complement strand
GGATCTGGCGGTGGTGGTCGACCGACGGCGCGTGGCGGCGGTGGTGCGTGCCCGGCGGCTCCGGCGCTAGGAGCTCGCCGGGCGACGCGGGTAGGGCAGCGCCAGGCGTGGCCGTTGCTCCGGCCGTGGGCGGCGACGTGTGGAGGTCCGGCGTTGGTGGACTCCCGGTGTCGTGGCGGCTTCATGCTGGCTTGGCGGATCTGCTTGCGGCGGCGGCCGGCTTCTCCGGCGTCGGCTTGTCTGCGTTCGGACCGTTTCGGCCTCCACCCCATCTCCTCGGTGCCCGATCGCTTCTCCCTTCGAAGGGTTGGCCCTTTCGTAGCTGCGGTCCATCGCTCGTCTCGCGCCCGGTGCAGCAGGACCGAGCTCATCTCGCGCACAGTGCCGCAGGACCGAGCTCGTCTCGCGCACAATGCAGCAGGGCTGACCTCGCCCCCACCCCCCCACGGTGTTGTAGAACCGAACTCGTCTCGCGCTCCGGGCTGCAGGATTGGTCGATGGATGCCAGTGCTGGCCAACCTATTGGATCTCGACGCTGGGGGTGGACCAGGGGTGCAAAGGCGGGTCCTTTTCCGCGCGTCTCTTTGGATGGGATAGCGGCGGGTCTCGGGTGCGGTGGTGTCAAGGTCTTGGATGCGGGGGCGGCGGCCCTGGTGGCGGTAGCGCGGTGCTCTTGGACAAAGCCCGTGTCTTGGCGCTGCCCGGTGGCCATGGCCGTGTGGGTAGCGTGGTAGCCGGGGTGTAGCGTTCGGTGGCGGTGAGTGTTGGCCGGGGTGAAAACCTGCTCTATCTTCGGACGGACCGGCGACGGCAAAGCTCGTTCCCTTCTTGAAGGCGTCGTCGCGGCTCTCACCGCCCGTCGTGCGGCTCAAGGGGAAACTCTGATCCTCGGATCGGGCGGTGGCGGCGCTCTGCTGTCGTTTCCTTCCTGAAGGCGCCGCCTTGGAGTCCACGGTTCGTTGTATGCGGCTTCATCTCTTCATGGTAGTGTGCTAGGGGTGGTGTTGTTGCGCTCAGCGCTTTTGTATCCTGCCTTGGGTGTGTGTGATGTTGGCGTGCGTTTGTTCCGGATGATGTTGATCTTTGCTTTATATATAAAGTGGGGCGAAAGCCTTTTTCGGTAAAGATAGACTGGCAGAACGACAAGGATTGTGCATTTTGAGTCTTGGGAGAAACTTTTTTCTCTGCTGGCAAAAACCAAGATGATAGTGAACACCTTTTGTTCATGCAATACCGCAGCCATACATTGGTGGACTCCTGGTGAAATTGGGGACGGCAGCTAGGATTGGGGGGGGGGGCACATAGTCTTGTGACGATCAAGGTTTTTGAGTCGCCGACTAATCGCCTAGTCGTCGCGCCGTGACTGGCTTGCGCGGGCGACTTGGCTCGCGGAGCGAGTCGCCCGACTCGCTGGCTCAACAGCGATTTTCTGCGATTAATCGCTGCGATTAGTAGATTAATTGACTTGCTGGCTCGACAGAGAGAGGGAAAGGGAGGGAGCTCGGGAGGAGAGGAAGCCATGGCGCTCGTGGTCGTGACCTAGGAACCGCCGCCGCAGCTCGCTGGCGATGCACCCCCTTCAGATCGACGGCGGCTGGACCTCCGCGGCGACGGCCGTGACCTCGAGCGAGGCTGCGGCGGCGCAGACTAAGGCGGGGGAGGAGGAGATGAAGCTGCAGGACTGAGCCGGAGACGGGTGAGGCTGGGGAGGAGGTGGGGGAGGGAGAGGAGGCGGGGGAGGAGGCGCCGCCTCTCCTCGCCGGCGGCGCAGAGGAAGAAGTTCGAAGGGAGAGGCGCAGATGAAGGAGTGCGGGCTGGCAGCGCTAGGTTTAGCGAGTGGATGAGGGCCGGGAGTGGTTAGCTGGGCCGTGCTGGGCCTGTTCGGCTTGATAACTTTGCTTATCTGGCATTAATGGGCTATGCAAAGGAGGGAAACAGGTGCGGGACCGCACTCTACTGCCATGGCGACTTGGGGCGATTAGTCCAGGCAAGTCACTGACTCAAGCCAGCAAGCCACTAGCCGCAGCCTTGGCGACTTGGCTTGACTCGGCGACTCAAAAACCTTGGTGACGATAGTCGCCAGCGGCGCAGTTGGGTGAGAGCTGTAGGCTACCCAGATGACAAGGAGGAGGTGTGTGCAATGGTAGCTCAGTGAGCTGACTGTGGTGGTGCAGTGGACAAGAAAGCATGGGGTCTAGCTTTGAGAAGAATACACTGTTCCTAAGGTCTGTAGAGGTTAGAAGATGGCGACGTGGGAAGAGGCAGTGCAACCGTTTTAGGGCGCAAGCATAGGCAACACAGGACTGATGACGGGGTGGGACCTCCGTTAGTATGAATTAGCGGATAGTAAAAACTTAACTTTGGAGAATTTGGATGCAAAATGGGAAGAAGTGAGCCTACAAATTTTGTTGTGTTTTTTTTAACCTGTGATATGTCGGTGTCATAGAGCCAATATTCCGTTGGGATAACAGCCAGTCCTAGAGTGGGAGTCTGGGAGACCTATAACTTCAAGCGAATATTAAACTCATACATACCTGTTATTCATCAAATGGATGGGCTAACACTTTTCCTTATAGTTAAAGGTAATTTCAACCAAATGGGTTATAAATTGTACTATGCATAGAATATAGGGAGGTTTAAACTATTACAAATTACAACAGTAGATCAAATATTCACTTTGTTAAGTATATATGTTGTGTTTGTCTTGTACAGGCCCAGGCCCATAGTCTAGAGTGAGGTATGTTGTGTTTGTCTTGTACAGGCCCAGGCCCATAGTCTAGAGTGAGGCCCAGGCCCATGTAACCTTGTATATCTCTCTCTCCTCCTCAATACAGAAAACTGTTCGGTCATTCTCTCTTCCTCACGTTCTCTAACATGGTATCAGACCAGGACCAAACCCTAGTCCCTCTTCCAGCCGCCACCCATGAAATCGCCGCCGGTGAGGTGATTCAGGCGGATCTGTCTGGTGAGGAGACATCCACATCGCTGCCCCATCCCATCTTCGTCATCAACCTGTAGGAGCTGCTCTCCAGCAGCTCCTCTGTGTGTCCTCACAGCTACTCTGTGAGAATACTTCCCCTGCTCTCCAGCAGCCATCTCCAGCAAGCTCTTGGTGCCTTCCCTGCTCTACAGCAAGCTCCAGGCGTTCCCCCTCCTATATAGCAAGATCCAGCAAGCTCCTCCTTCTATCCAGTGAGATCCAGCAAGCAGCAGCCAGCCTAGTGGGTTGCTGCTCCTGTTTGTGGCTGTCTGCTGCTCATCTCTTGTTGCTGCCTGCAGCTGCTATCAAATTGGGTGTTTCCAGCTGCTGGCCGCTCACCATTATGGCAAGAAATGATTTCGGATTTGGTTCTTTGATCATAGATATCAAGCTTGATGGTTCAAACTACAGGGAATGGGCATTTTCTGCCCGGACTGTCTTGAGGACGGCTGGTTTTGTTTCTCATCTGACAGATGATCCACCTAGTCCAAATGATGATGCAGCAAGGAAGTCTTGGCAAAAGATCGATGATCGTGTGATGGGAGTTTTAATTCTGGGTGTTGAACCCTCACTCTGAATGAGTCTTGAGCATCACACTTCAGCTAAAGAGATATGGAAGTACTTTGAGCAGCGCTACCTTCAGCCCAGCAGTGCACTTCATTTCTCCTTGTTGCAGAATTTACACAACACTCGGCAGCCAGAAGACATGTCCATAGAAGAGTACTATGGAGCTTTCACTCGCATCACTGGGCAGCTAGGTTCCATGGTTCCAAAGGGTAATTCTGGTTGTGAGTCATGTGCAGCGAAGGAAAAGTACGACCATCAGACTCTCATGTTTCAGTTTGTGATGGGTCTCAAGCCAAACTTTGAGAACATTCGCACTCAATTGCTTGGTCATACGACTCCTCCCACCTTGACAGAGGCACTTGCTAGCTTGATCGCTGAGGAGACTCGTCTCCGTTCTCTTGGGACTACTTCTGCGCAGACTCTACACACTAGTGTTCTGGCTTTTCCTCAGCGGCCAGGTGCCTCCAAGGGCACACCTTCAGCTGTCATCTGCTCGTTCTGCAAGAAGGCAGGACACCATAGAGATGGTTGTTTCAAGCTTCATCCAGAGCTGTTAGCTGAGTTTCAGGCTAGACGGGCCCTCAATCAGCAGCTTCGTGCACCCCAGGCTCCTTATCAGCAGCAAGCGAGGGGTGCTTCTGCATCTGTTCTCTCTCAGCCCGCCGTTGCTGCAACCCAGCCTTGGGTTCTGGACTCTGGAGCTTCTTTCCATGTGACCTCTGATCGCTCTCAGCTTATGTCTTGCCAGCCAGTGCGGGATGGTGCCTCTGTTCAGACTGCTGATGGTACACCTTGTTCTATTACTCATCAGGGTTCTCTTTGCACATCCAAGTTTTCTGTTCCTGCCATCTCCTTTGCTCCAGAGCTGTCCATGAATCTTATGTCTGTTGGCCAGCTTGCTGATATGAACTACTTTGTTGGTTTTGATGACTCATTTTGTTATGTGCAGGACCGTCAGAGCAAGAGGGTCATTGGAACTGGCCATCGCCGTAGAGGATCCACATCCCTCTACATCCTTGACACCTTACACCTTCCTTCAGCTTCCACCACATCCGCGTTCCGGATGGTTGCATCAACATCAAGATCCACTTCGTCGTTTTCTTTTGCCCAGTGGCACCATCGCTTAGGTCACTTGTGTGGTTCTCGTTTATCTACCCTTGTTCGACAAGGTGTTTTGGGTCATGTTTCCATAGATGCTGGTTTTCACTGTAAGGGTTGTAAGCTAGGGAAACAAATACAGCTTCCATACTCTTCCAACACTACTCATTCTAGTCATCCTTTTGATTTAGTGCACTCTGATGTATGGGGTCCTTCCCCCTTTGTTTCAAAAGGTGGCCACAAACATTATGTCATATTTGTTGATGATCACTCCCGACATACTTGGGTCTATTTTATGAAGCATCGTTCTGAGTTGTTTTCTATATATAAGGCTTTTGTACATATGGTCCATACTCAGTTTTCCAGTGCTGTTCGTGTTTTTCGTTCTGACTCCGGGGGGGAGTATCTATCTACTGCTTTTCGCGAGTTTCTCTCATCTGAGGGTACTCTCCCTCAGCTTTCATGCCCTGGTGCCCATGCTCAGAATGGTGTTGCTGAGTGTAAGCATCGCCATATTGTTGAGACAGCTCGTACCCTTCTGATTTCTTCCTTTGTCCCCACTCATTTTTGGGGTGAAGCTATCTCAATTGTTGTTTATCTTATCAATCTCCAACCTTCTACTCGCCTTGAGGGCAAGTGTCCTGGTGAGGTTTTGTTTGGTTCTCCTCCCACGTATGACCACCTCCGTGTCTTTGGTTGTACTTGTTATGTTGTTTTAGCACCTCGTGAGCGTACCAAGTTGACTGCTCAGTCTGCTGAGTGTGTCTTCCTTGGATATAGTCTTGAACATAAGGGCTACCGTTGCTATGATTCTTCTGCTCGCCGCATTCGCTTTTCTCGCGATGTCACTTTTGTTGAGGATCAACCCTTCTTCTATTCCCCTTCCACTAAACCATCATCCTCAACTTCTTTAGAGTCTACCTCGTTTCTTTCACTTCCACCTATCTTTTTAGATGAGTCCATAGCTGAACAACCTTCCTCTGTCCTAACATCAGAACCATCTCCACCACATGTTTCATCTCCTTCCTCACCAGCTCCTTTCTCTCTTCCACTAGCTCCACCTCTAGATAGTCTTCCTTTCCATTACACTCGTCGTTATTCTACTCCTCCAGCCAGTACTTTCCATTACACTCGTCGTTCTAAAGTTCCATGTGACACGCAGTCATCTATGCCTTTGTCTTCTACTCCTCCAGCCAGTACTACTGATCCTTGCACTGACGGCTCTTCTCTAGCAACGCGATACAAGAAGGACTTGTATGCAGGGGTTGTTTCTGAGCCTAGTACCTATCAGGAGGCAGTTGTGTCACCTGAGTGGCAACTGGCTATGTCTGAGGAGCTTGCAGCCTTAGAGCGTACTGGTACATGGGATTTGGTACCATTACCTCCTCGTTCAGTCCCTATCACTTGCAAATGGGTGTATAAGGTTAAAACCAAGTCAAATGGTTCTGTGGAACGCTACAAGGCTCGCCTTGTTGCAAGAGGTTTTCAGCAGTCTCATGGGAAAGATTATGATGAGACGTTTGCTCCTGTTGCTCACATGACTTCAGTTCGAACTCTAATTGCTGTGGCTTCTACTCGGTCATGGAAAATTTACCACATGGATGTGAAGAATGCCTTCCTTCATGGTGATTTACATGAGGAGGTTTATATGCAGCCACCTCCAGGTATCAAGGTTCCATTAGGTCATGTTTGTCGTCTTCGAAAGGCTCTTTATGGGCTTAAGCAAGCCCCTCGTGCCTGGTTTGAGCGGTTCAGTTCTGTGATTCAAGCTGCCGGTTTTTCTCCTAGCGAACATGACCCTGCACTCTTCATTCATACATCTGAGCATGGCCGTACATTGCTTCTACTTTATGTAGATGACATGTTGATCACTGGAGATGATGTTGGGTATATTGATTTTGTTAAGAAAAAATTGAGTGAACAATTTAAGATGTCAGATTTGGGGTCTCTCAGCTATTTTCTCGGGATTGAGGTTGAGCACACCGATGATGGTTACTATATCTCCCAGCAAAAGTACACTCAGGATTTGATTCTTTGCTCAGGTCTCACTGACACGCGCATTGCTGCTACACCTATGGAGCTTCATCTGCAGTTGCGTCCTACTGATGGCACTCCTCTTGAGGGTCCCTCTCGCTACCGTCACATCGTCGGCAGTCTAGTGTACCTCACAGTGACCAGACCTGACATCGCACATGCAGTCCATATTCTCAGTCAATTTGTCTGTGCTCCCACCTCAGTTCATCATGGTCACCTATTCCGAGTCCTTAGGTATTTAAGGGGAACTACATCTCGCCGCTTGTTCTATGCTAATTCCAGTCAGCTCCAGCTTCATGCTTACTCTGATTCCACTTGGGCGAGTGATCCTATTGATCGTCACTCGGTCACTGGCTATTGCATATTTCTTGGTACATCTCTCATTGCATGGAAATCAAAGAAGCAAACTGCCGTGTCTCGCTCCAGCGCCGAGGCAGAGCTTAGGGCTCTCTCTACTACTACAGCAGAGATTGTATGGCTTCGCTGGCTATTGGATGATCTTGGTGTCTTATGTCATACACCAACACCTCTTCTTTGTGACAGCACTGCTGCTATTCAGATTGCTAATGACCCAGTCAAGCATGAGTTGACCAAACACATTGGTGTGGATGCATTTTTCACTCGATCTCATTGTCAACAATCCACTGTTAAGCTACAATATGTCCCATCAGAGCTTCAAGTCGCAGATTTCTTCACCAAGGCACAAACTAGAGATCAGCATAGGTTTCACACTCTCAAACTTGGTGTATCAGATGCTCCTGACCCACCTTAAGTTTGAAGGGGGGGTGTTAAGTATATATGTTGTGTTTGTCTTGTACAGGCCCAGGCCCATAGTCTAGAGTGAGGTATGTTGTGTTTGTCTTGTACAGGCCCAGGCCCATAGTCTAGAGTGAGGCCCAGGCCCATGTAACCTTGTATATCTCTCTCTCCTCCTCAATACAGAAAACTGTTCGGTCATTCTCTCTTCCTCACGTTCTCTAACACACTCAACATCTCAAGAACAAATCAAGTTTCACTCTTCACATATTACTCACTTTTAATATTGTTAAAATAAAGTGCATTTGGCAATTCAGATGATTTCTTCGTGAAAACATTCGGCATCACAAGTGGCTTGCATAATACCTGTCGGCGATCAAATAGGGCAGAAAGGTTCAACCCTTGAGATAGAATAATTAGATCGAATGCATTGAGCGTCAAAGGGCCTGCTTCATCGTCAAAAGTATGTTCATTGTCCTCCTAAAATGACAAATATGAAGACAAGAAAAATTACAAGAACTGCAAGTACAAAGTACACCAGAGTTTATTTAACATATTGGCTAATTTTTATGTACTATATGAATGGTTGCTAGATGTTGGATTAAATTCATTTGCTCAAAACATTAATGGAACATAGTTTCATAAATCATCAACACTGCGTTCGGATGTCTGAATTAGGGCCTTCGAATTGGATATGGTATTGGCTACCTGCCAATTCAGGCGTTTGGATGTATACCGAATCGAGGGAACGAAAACGGGCCCAATACAGAGCCGAAATTTCATCCACGCGCGCAGCCCTCCCGCAATACAGAGCTCTTTGCCTCCGATTTCGCTCGAATTGACCTAGTCCCGCAAAAGAAAATGTTTGGAGACAGGCTCGCTCCCGACCTGCCCCTTTCCTCCCCGCGCGAGACGGAAGCTTCTGGAGCCGCCGGCTGCGCAGGTATTCATCCCCACCCCCACGCCATGGACCTCCCCCCCCCTCCCCTCTCTCCGGCGGCGGCGGAGCTTCAAGCCCCCGCGGCTGCCGCCCTTTCCCTCCCCTGCAGCGCTCCTTCCTCTGCCGCCCGAGCCGGCGCAGCCCTGGATCTGGCCTGTGTCGCTGGCCGGCGCGGCCTCCATCCCTTCCAGCTCGCTGGCCGGAGCGCCTTCCATCCCGGCCATCTTGCTCCGGCGCAACCCCTCCATCCCGTCTATCTTCTTCATCCCCTTATCCTCTGCCATCTTCTTCCCCTTCCTCTTCCATCTTCTTATTCCACTCCCCTGGACCCCCTTCTTTCTTTTCAGTTGTTCTGTTCTTCCCCTGCTGTCCGTGTCCAACATGTTCTGTTCTTCCCTTGTTCTGCTCCAATGAATTATTAAAGCCCATGTTCAATTTTTGTAGGTGCTGCTGATAAGTGGAACCCCGGGAGGCTGAGTTAAGGTATGAGCTGCATGGTTATGTGACTAAAAGTTGTGTGCTAGTTATACTGATTGAGATCTTATGCTAGTCATATTGATTGAGATTTTGTGCTAGTCATATTGATTGAATGATGCATGGTTATGTGACTAAAAATTGTGTGCTGGCCATATAGCATAAAATCGACATGATGTGTATAAACTGTAGTTGTATCATGTCTCATCTGGAATTTATTGCTTCCATTACCGAAGAAAACAAAAGAAGAAAGAGAAAAAGGATTATTATGACAGCCATGTATGTTGAGTCAGTGTGTCTTGGGCTAGCGTATCTTAGTACGCAGAGGGCACCGAAGAGTTTGGGCTGCTTTAGTGATGAAGAGCAGCGATATGGTCTTCGGAAGTATTTGCTGAAGGAAATGTACAATGGGTCAGAAATCACTTGCTATTTTTTTTTAGAAAAGGAGGATGACCCCCGGCCTCTGCATCTGGACGATGCATGCGGCCACTTTATTAATTATTCTCACAAGACCTTACAAAGTCATACAACAGTAAGACTAAAGCCACCGTCTAGGCAATATCTGCCGCTACTCCTATCCAGTTGATGTAGGGATGCTGATAGTTTGGGCCTAATACCAAACAGACCTCGCAGCCAAACCTAACATCTATGACCTGAGGTCCCAACCAGGACGCCTGCCGGGTATGGGGCACCCATCAGTCCGGCGCACTCTTCAACCCGGACGCCTGCCAGGTATGAGGCCGCCGCAGCCACCTGCCACCAACCCATCTTCAGAGCTGTACTGTTGCATCTACCGTGCCAGGTCTCTCTGCCATCGACGCCACCACGACGCCAGACAGCGTAGTCCTCCTACGCGAGTCCATCCTCGCACATCGGACGCCGAATCTGCACTGCGCCATGCCGTAGAGATCCGTCGCCATCAATGTATAGGATGAAGCACCGCTCCACCTAAGATGCGGTCCACTGGTCCCTCGAGCCCGTGCACACCTCCAAGAACGACGCCCCTAAGGGGGGAACGACATAAGAACGCCGCCGTCTTCCGATCAACTAATCTAGGATTTCCCCCGGAGGTAGCAGACAGTGACCTTGAAACTCTCCTCGGCGATGCCTTCACGAGGGAATGTCGCAAAATAGCGCCGCCACCGCCGGCTTTGGCAATAAGCCGAAAGCAAGTTTTCACCCGGATCTGTTCGAAGGACCTCCATCAAGCATCTCGTGCACGGATCGCCGCCATCTCTGCCGGGGACTGGACGATGGATCCAGGCCGCCGCCGCCTGACCGGCCATGGCACCACCGCGGTGCCTAAGCCGGCGCCGTCAGGCCCACCATGCCTGCCTGTAGACGCCCTCCAGATCTTCCGGCCCGCGGACGAAGCACGCGATCTGGGCCGCCGCCATAGGTGCTCCTCGGCCGCGGGAGACGGCGCCTGCGCTGTCGTTGCTGTCACACTCGCCGCCGGGCGCCCGCTGCTCCTTGCCGCCGGTGCACCGGCGATCCATGAGCCGCCGCCGACGACAGGAGATCGCCACCACCGCGCGAGGGGGAGGGCCCCGCCGCCGCCGTCACTGGCCAGGCAACGCCGGCCAGGCCTCGAGTGGCGGCAGGAGGAGGGAGAGAGGAGCTGAGGCCTAGGGCCGGCGCGTTAGATCGCCCCCCGTGTCGCCAGGGGCTGGTGCTATGATGAGTTGCGACTAACAGAAAGAAACTTTCATGCTCTGTGCACGATGTTGCGGGAGAAGTGTGGTCTCATTGATAGCATATATGTGACTATAGAAGAAAAGGTTGCTATGTTTTTATTGGTTGTTGGACATGGTATTAAAATGAGGATCCTGCGGGGCACTTACAAGCGTTCATTAGACACTATCAGTAGGCACTTCTCCTCCGTGTTAACAGCCATACTTTCCCTAACTGGGTGGTTTATCAAGCTTCCCAATCCATCTGTCGAGCCTCCGGATGATTACAAATGGAAGTGGTTTGGCAATGCATTGGGAGCACTAGATGTGTGTCATGTTGATGTTTCTGTTGTTCCATCTGACCAAGGAAGGTATAGGAACAGAAAGCAAGCAATCACCACTAACATGCTAGGTGTGGTTGACTGGAACATGAAATTTCTTTATGTTCTACCTGGCTGGGAGGGATCTTCATCTGACTCGAGAGTGTTGCGTGATGCAATGAGAAATAATCGTCAAGATGCATTTGTTGTACCGCAGGGTATGATTATTTCTCTTGACATTTACTTTCTTCTCCATGTAATTGTTAGCTAACTTCAATTGGTCCACCATAGGAAAGTATTACTTAGTGGATGCTGGCTACACCAATGGGCCGGGCTTTCTTGCTCCATTCCGATCGACTCGGTACCACTTGAAAGAGTGGGTTGCAAGTCAACAACAGCCCCAAACTTCTAAAGAGCTCTATAACTTGCTTCATTCTCGTTCTAGAAATGTTGTGGAGAGAACTTTTGGATTGTGGAAGAAAAAATGGGTCATACTAAGAGTTCGATCTTTCTTTGATATAAAGGACCAGGTAACAAAAGTTAAAGTGATGTTACTAATGGATAGTGATGACATGCTGATTGTGAATCTAATTTTGTGCAGATTCGAATTATTAATGCTTGTTGTGTGTTACACAACTTTGCAAGGGATAGGCAACATGTGATGGATGATCTATTGCTTCCAGAAGTTGACCATGAACTAGATGATTTGGAACTTGAGCCGGGGGATGACGCTAACTTAATTACATCTGTTGAAGTCACAAATGAATGGACCAACTTTAGGCAAAACTTTGCAGATGACATGTATGCTGAGTACCTTGTGAGGCATGCAGAACTAGAGATGTAGTAGCTTGATGATGGTAGTCTCATTTTGTGTAGTAGCTTGATGATGGTGGCCTCATTTTGTGTAGTAGCTAGATGATGGTGGTCTCATTTTGTGCAGTCGCTTGCTGGATATCTTTTGTGTGATAGCATAGGTGGCTGTGATGATGCCTTGTGTTGTACATGCATCACCTTCCCATATATATATATATATATATATGATAGTGTTTCTCTAAAATTTGCACTTTCATGTACCATTTATTTATGCATAATCTTGATCCAACATGCTGTTTTTCTTTGTTTGTAGCACCATGGCTGAAGGAGTTGTAAGGAGGAATTACACCACATGGGATGATGAGATGGATGGTGCACTGCTTGAGGTGCTTGTTGATCATCACAACAATGGCGACCATTCACAAAATGGATGGAAACCACATGTGTATTGTGCAGCCATAAGGAATATGAAGGAGAAGTGCAACAAGGATATCACAAAGGACAACATTTTGGGAAGGCTTAGGACTTTCGACAGGTACTATGAAGTCATTACCAAGATACTTTCCCAAAGTGGTTTTGGGTGGGATTGGGTGAATCATAAGCTATCAATGGATAGTGATGATGTCTGGATCAAATATGTGGAGGTAACCATCATAATATGCACATTCATGTTTACCTTTTTAGTATGTCACATAACAGGACAGCAACTTTACTCTTCGCTTGTGTGTATTTTGCAGGCTAATAAGAAAGAGAAAGGATTAGCTTCCTACAAGACCAAAGTAGTGAAGCATTGGGAGTCCACATCTATCATATATTCAAAAGATCATGCCAATGGTGAAGGTGCGATGACTGGTGCTGAGACTGCTGCAGATCCAGAAGCAGAACCAATAGAAATCTCTCCAGAAGTGGCACCAAAGAGGCAACGAACAGGTGAGTCCATTATGTGCATGATTGGAGAAATGAGGGCTACTTTCAAGGATGCTTTGAAGACAACTGATCCACTTCCACTGCCAAAAGCTACCACTCCTGCTGCAATTCTTGCTGCACTTCAGTTGATACCAGACTTGGCAGAGCCAGACATGTTGCGATCATATGGGAAGCTGATTCTTAATGAGCGTTTGTTTGAAGCTCTAATGGAGTTGCCCATGGAAATGAGGAAGGCCTGGCTGTTAGTGTTGCCTTAAATTTATCCAAATGTTGCTTTTCAGCTTGTCTTGTTTAACTACTGGAACCTATTTGAACTAGTGCGGTGATGTTAAATTTAGAACTATGTGTTGTTGTTGTTGAGAATTTGGAAACTACATATCTGAACTACGTGTTGTTGTATGTGGTCTGGTTAAGAATTTGCACTCTGTTCGCATAACTATTGTTGTTGTTGTTAGAAATTTATCACTGTTCCTATTCATGTGTGAATATTATTTGGTGTCGTCGTGCCTTTCTATCTAGAATATATATTTTTTCATTTTTATTGCTATATAATCATTCAATTATACTCACAAATTGTACAGATTTTGATTTGATGCATAAAACACAAAGCATGTGCAATTCCATAGTATGTCATTCGAACATGATTTGGTATTGAGATTCCATGGCCCAATTCCACGAGCAACCGAACACGTGAATTTGTATTCATGTCCATTACAGTTTCCACTCTGAATTGGAAATGAAACCAATTCAATACAGAGGTCTCCAATACAGACATCCGAACACAGCGCAAGTGTTATGGCTAACAGGATATTTGATCGATTGAGAAGAGATCAAGGAAACATTTTCTTTTATGGAAATATAAATGTCAGCCCTTGATACCATGTTATGAAGGCAACTGGCACTTCCGTGAGGCCATATGCCAGTATACTTACACGTACATGTGTGGTAAATATGCATGAAACCCCTTATACAACGGGGATACTACACAACTAATATACAGAAAATGTATACATCTCTAACACTTACTAATCCAAGACAAATAAATACAGGTGTAAACCCTGACAATTTCCATGACAAAAACATATCCACAAATTAATAGGTTACCTAATGCTTATCAAAAGCATGGGCATGGCAATATGTATGTGCATCATGTAGATTTTAAGGGTTTTCAGGCTAGCTTATATTTACCGATCTAAGAATGAGCAAGGCAACATGTGTGTAAGTCGGCTTGCTCCATTTGGCTTAAAATAAGTCTTTCGATAAGCAATCCCAAGCTGAAGGTCAATATGTGCCTGTTAGGTCAAAGAGAGGGAAATCTGTGGTCTGTTTTTGCCTTATAGCTCGATAATTGCGAAAGAACAAATACCAAAGAAACTAAAGTATCGAATACAGTGAATATGTGGAAGTACAATGGGTAAGTTTTTTTTAGTACATGGGTACTAAGTACTGAGAGAAAAGAACTCGTACAAATCACTGGTGAGGAAAGCAAAATGTAGTTTACATATCCATAACACCAAAACGTATTTCTACGAGTAAGGATTGGAGGGTGGAGGCCATAAATTGTCCTTATTCCTTAAGCCTTAATGTCACGTCAGTGTTCTAATTTTGCGAGGGATATAGCTGAAACCAAGTGCTGAGCACTGTATTATACAAATATACATGCAATGCCTTCCTTCCAAATGAATTCTAGGAATATGGTGAATAGAATTATATACCTCAGGATCATCAAAAGCTGCATTAACATCATCGAGATTGACTTCTTCATTTTCTACTTCCCTGACAGGTTCATAATCTTTCTTAAACCATTCATCCTTTCTGATCTCTTCTATCCTGATTCGCTGTTCCAATTCAGAAACATAGTAAGTCAAGAATACACTAACAAAGATAGTAACTACACACATATGGAACGTCCTTGCATGTTAGGGATATCATAACTAATATTCACTGAATTATATTTGTTCTTTGTACATCTCATAGCAGCTACTTCAACATACAATAAATAATTTCTTTTGCAGAAGGAAACTAACGGGAGGTATGAATTAACAAAGACAAGGTGACATGTGAACCCAGCCAGTTTGTTTTCAAACAGATGCCTTAAACCGATCAACTGACCATGACCAGTGTCACACAGCCAGGATTATGTCATTCACCAAGTAAAATCCTAACTTACAAAATGAACGACGGGTTATGTCAGTAAACGGTAGTACATTGAACTAAGGACCCGGCTGGATCAGAGCCAGGGGCTGCCCGACCAAAAAATTGGCATTGACCAGAACGATCGTTTCTGTTTGGATAAGCTCCAAAATTTTGGCTCGCCCAAGGCCCTTCAGCTCTCTACGTTGTATTCGTGACCAAAATATTGGAGAGGCGCTGGCGACTGAATCCTGCGCCAGTTTTTTGGCTTGCCGATGGTTCACAGCTAGTATTGACTTTAGCTTATGAGATGAGTACTTGGTGGCTCAAAGAGGCACCTCTTGTATTGACTTTGCCTATTTGTGTGTTCTTCTTGTGATTTCCCCTTGTTTCCCTATTGTTCTTCATCTTCATCCTTGAATCCGCCTCCAGATCATGAAGATTGGGCCACCCCTATGGTTTGCCCTGTATAACACTAGACCCAGGGCTCCTAGTATGCGTCCAAGAGCTGTGACGACATCCTGTTTCAGGGAACGGTTGGTTCGAGCTCCTGGAAGCTGAACTATAAGTCTTGGGCTCCCCAAGGGTCAAATTCTTCACGTGCCTCACGTGCTGGACAGCCAAGCACCAGGCACGTCGAGGCCTGCAACACGCGCTATGTTGCGTACTCTGTGATCAATTGGAGGAAATGATGGCTCATATCCTCACCGGATGCTCCTTCACACGCACGGTGTGGCACGAGGCGCTTGACTGCACTCGACGGTGTGCCATTCCGATGAGCTGGGCGGATTCGTGGACTGGTAGCATCAAACGTGTCATTCTGTCCAGACCTCCACGTGTAAGAGCACTTCTTCGGCCATCATGTTGGTGACATGGTGCATCTTGAAGCATCGCAACGCGATCATCTTTGATAGTGATCAACTCAGCTTGCCTTACCTCCTCAGCGCGATCAAATCAGAGCCCAGACAATGGGCGATAGCGGGCCCCGAAGGGTCTTGCGGCTTTGTTACCGGATGAGGTGGTGTCTAGCGGCTAGGGGCGCCGTGTTGTAAACCGGGTGTGCCCTTCTTTGGGCTTGTACAAATTCTTGATAACAATGCATCAAAATACAAAGCTTTTGCATTTTCTTGAAAAAAAGAGATGAGATAAATATGAGATGTTGTCGATGACAGGTTTCTTGGTATTCAGAGTGATCTTCTTTGGCATGTTTGTTATAGTACTTTGTTGGTTTTTGGTTTTTTCCCTTTTGTTGGAAAGACCTTTGTTTGGTGACTTTGCAATAAAGGATGTAATAAGTTGGGTTGTATGCATCTGAACATGCAGAGAATGGGGGTAAAGCTTCCATTATCTAAAAAATATGAGATGCTGTCAATTGCTAACAAAACTTTAAAGCAAAATATAAACCATTTAAGAAATCATATACAATGTTAGACTAAATAATTGTAGAACTTCACTTACTGTATCTGGGCTAGGATCCAGAATTCTACGTATCAGTGACTTAGCACCACTTGGAAACACAGCTGGGAATGAATATTCTGCGGTCTCAATCTGCATTAGGAAAAACAGACTAATATGCAGAAAATACACTTTCCATAAAAACGCCGTGTCTAAGAAAATAACTGTTCTCGCCACCAAGAACACATATGCCATTGACCAATTAGTGCACAAATCGTGTACTCCCTCCGTCCCAAAATAAGTGTCGCTGATTGGATACAAAGTTGTACCAAATCAACGACACTTATTTTGGGACGGAGGGAGTAATAAATATCTACATACTCCCTCCGATCCCTTTTAGTCTGCGCATAAATTTTTCTCATTTTTCTCGCAATAGTCTGCGCGATCTGGATGCTGAGCGATTTCTTCCCGGTCTATCCCTATTCCTCCGCTCGGCGTGCAACACTAGCCTACTCGCATGCATTAACTTCTGGCACGCATGCAGCGCATGCACCAATAACAGCCATGCAGAGAAATACTACTCGGGAGGTGGGGGAGGAATCGAGGAGTGGCCAATAACTGGCTCGCGTAATTACCGCATCCCAGCTGTCCCGGTTGTTACGAGCCATCCAACAGAGGGGTAAGTTCGTCCAAAATCAATGATACGTAGTGCTCCTTGGTATGCGTGATTTGAGTTATGCGCAGGGTAAAAAGGATCGGAGGGAGTACAACTCTGCCACAGGCCCCCACAGGTGATAGAAAAAGCTCTGAATACAAATTTATAGAATCTCTACTAGACTACAAATGTTATATTTCCCTTGCAGCTAACAAATTAACAAAGTATAAGAATCGCTATGGTCGCTAGGTCATTATATTACCACATTCTATGATGCTTGACTACTAACACATATAGTACTTACATCGACTAATCAATATCTACACACCTAGTATGTTTGGTTATTTTGTGGTGGCTGGATCACATAACTTGCAAGACAAACCAAATGACATTACTCTTATATGTCAAATACTAGTGTAACTTCGCATATGATAACAACAAGGTTTCAAATGGTTGACCACACGGATCTCAGAACGACCTATATTCAGATACCGCGAGGAGGGAGGTTGACTTCTAGTAAAGTGGTCATGAGCTTATAAGAAACAAACCTTCCCATAAAGGGTAGTCAAATCTACTTCATCGAAGGGAAGATAACCTGCCAACAGGACATATAGAATAACTCCACATGACCATGTATCAGCAAGTGCTCCATCATATCCTTTATGACTAAGAACCTGTTTCATAAGATAAATTAAAATTCTGCATCACAGTTAACACAATATTTGGCAGGTAAATGCATCAGTAGCTATACCTGACAAAGAATAAGAACAATGAATTTATACAAAGCAAATAACAGATAGCTATAACAACAATAGCTACAATAAAGCCTTTTGTCCCAAGCAAGTTGGGGTAAGCTCCGTGGTGGGGCCATCACGCCCCCCCCCCCTTCCGAGTGAAACATGTGCAAAGGTAAGCTCCTCCTCGGCGAAACTTCCTACTGATCTTCCGGCCACTCT
>NC_041385.1:319006971-319007734 GCF_002162155.2 Triticum dicoccoides | reverse complement strand
TCGCTACTCTTTAGAAATACAGCTACTGACTGGTGCTTCTGCAAGCCTCCGTTGGATATGTCCAAACTACCTTAGTCGGTGTTCAACAAGCTTCTCTTCAACCGGTGCCACCCCTACCTTATTACTTATTCCCTCATTCCTAATTCGGCCCTTTATTGTACGGCCGCACATCCACCTTAGCATGCGCATCTCAGTGACACTCATTTGTTGGATGTGTGGTCTCTTAGTAGGCCAACACTCAGCTCCAAATAGCATCACAGGTCTGATCGTCGTCCTATAGAACTTACCTTTTAGCTTTTGTGTGACCTTCTTGTCACGAAGGATGCCACATGCATGCCGCCACGATAGGTACTGGTTCCATTTGTGAGTCAACTTAAGTATAACTAGATAACTGTGCAATGGTACAAGTTCAAACTTCAAAATTGGACAATGGAACACTAAATTAAAATATAACAATCATCTCATGTTGGTTGTTTTGGAGACAATTTCATTGACTGGTGGGGTAGTCGGCCATGACCCCATTTCACCGTTGCTAAGGAAGGGCTTATCCTCATTGACAATGTTGACAGCATGGTGGGTTTGAGAGCAGAGAAATGAGCTAGCTGGCAAAGTTCTCACCCACCCCCCACCCCCCTCCTCTCCCCCTCCTCTAGCGCCCCCGCGGGCGGCAGGGGAGGAACCCTAGCCGCCGGCCGCCTCTCCACCTCCCCTCCCCTCTCCCGCCGCCGCCAGAGGGCGTGCCCGAGCGAAGCCCGCCGGCGGC
>NC_041385.1:318948730-319006337 GCF_002162155.2 Triticum dicoccoides | reverse complement strand
GTTGGAGGCGGGCCCGGAGGGTGGAGCACGGTGGCTCGACGCTCTTCGTCTTTGGCTGGCCACGGTGGCAGGGGCGCTCCGAGGGGTTGGCAAGGGTGCCTCCAGGTCTTGCTATTGCCAGGGTGACGATGGTGGCCTGGCCCCGGTTCAAGGAATGGAGAGGTGGCTGCGGCGTGCCCGGCAGCCGCCGGTGGCTTCCCCCTGTCGTGTTCCGACCGGCTGGGTCCCATTCTCGCCCAAAGGGCCCGCTTTTCTGGCAGCAGCGTCGATGGTCCGTGTGGAAGGTGGGGTGGTCTTGGATGCCAGGGCAGCGGCTCTAGTGGTGGAAGCCTGGTGCTCGTGGGCGGAGGCCGTGGCTCAGGTGTCGCCCGGTGGCCATGGTCGTGTGGGCGGCGTGGTGGCCGGGGATGACGATCGGTGGTGGTGCTGCGGCTTCCGTACCTATGCCGGGGGTAGTGAGCGTGGGCCGGGGTGAAAACCCATTGTCTTCGGGCAGGCCGGCGGCAGCGAGTTCGTCCCCTTCTTGAAGGCGTCATCGCAGTCCTCATTGCCCGTCGTGTTGCTCCAGGGGAAACCCTGACCCTCAGTTCGAGCGGTGGCGGCACTCTGGTGCCGTAACCTTCCTGAAGGCACCGCCTTGGAGCTCACGGTTCATCGTCTGCAGCTTCGTCTCTTCGCGGTGGCATGTTCATGGTGGAGGACCCTGGTAGCTCTTGTAGTGGCTGGGTGTGGTGTTGTTGCGCCTAGCGCCTATGTATCCAGCCCTGGGGTGTTGTGCGTGAGTTGAGGTGGCGTGTGTTTGTATCAGATTGTGGTTGGTTGTTGCTTTATATATAAAGCGGGGCGAAAGCCTTTTTGGGTAAAGCAGAGAAACGCCCCTGTCTTCAATGGTGAGGCCCAACATCATTTCGCTGCTCGACACCATCCAAGCGGAGGCAGATTCATGAACAAGAGAAGGGGCAGGCGGCCTCCAGGAGACCAGGACTAACTACTGGTGGAGCTTAGTGCGTGCGCGCGCGCAAGCGTGCATGGGTGTGTGTGTGTGTGTGCTCCCCCTCCTTATATACCACAGATGAAGTTGTTATACCTCTGTCATTTTGGGTGTAATTCATTGATAATTGAGTACTAGATACCCCAGAGTGAGTTCCATGAAAAGTTACATTTGAGACCACATATTTTATATTTTTTACACGTAAACTGCATTTTTATACATAAAAACGGTATACTGCATAAACTAAGGGCTTCGACGATATTTTTTCGTAAAACTTGTATTGAGGTGTATTCAGAATGATAAAGAGGTATATGTTTGTTTAAGAGGTATATTTGAATGTGGGAGTACATACCCCCAGGAGTATATATACTTCTACCTGTCAATGCATTGAGACTCAAAGCTTGAAAGAAAGACAGCAAATCCATGATAAAGGCCAGGGACTTCACCAAGTACCTAGTAGGATTTGATATCCAAACCAACAAAATTTACTAACGTGTTAAAATGTACTCCCTCCGTACCAAAATATAAGACGTTTTTGCAGTTCAAATTGAGCTGCAAAAATGCCTTATATTTCGGTAGAGGTAGTAGTAGTAAAGGTAAATCTTAAATCCACTACTTTCTTGCAGTGGACAGGTTTAGTGATGTCTAACTAGAAGAACTCAAACCATGTTAGTCAGATGAAGTACCTCTGGGGCAACATAGTTTGGGGTTCCACAGGTAGTGCGTAGAAGGGCAGCTCCCTGCATGTGACCAACTAAGCAAGTCAAGAATCGAACTAAAATGAGTAATGCATTATGCATCTACAGAACTTCAGAAAGGTATACACCTGTGCAGGCCATGCACTGAGTCCAAAGTCTGAAATTTTAAGATTTCCTTGGGAATCAAGGAGAAGATTTTCAGGCTGCATACAACATGCAGAATAAGTCCAACAGGCCCACAAATTCTGAACTACAGAACACCTCATTTTTCACTTTCAATGACCACCTTTAGATCTCGATGGTAGACTCCTTTGCTGTGGCAAAAATCAACACCATCAATAAGCTGCTGAAAGTATTTACGTGCATCCGCTTCACTGAGTCTCCCATGACGAATCTGAAAATTGTTGTTTTATAGAGCTGTCAGGTTCCCATTCACATCAACAATCTTAGCAAATAGATGAAGTTGTTAGAGTTATAATATAAGTCATGTACCCCTTTGTATTTATCCCGTTGTATAAGGGGTTTCCTGTATATGTTCCACATCTGTACATGTATATATATCGGCCTATGGCCTCATGGGAATACAAGTTGCTTATTCCTAACATGGTATTAGAGCTAGGTCAATTTTTTTACACGCCGCAACTCGTGTGATTGATCCTCCTGTGGCGCCATGGCTGCTTCTCTCTCCGTCGCCGGTTCCCCACGTCCGCTCCCGCTGCTGGTCCCCACGGCCGCTCCACTCTTTCCTCGAACGAAGCTGCAGACACGAAACCGGTCTCCTCTCTGCTCGACGCGACGCTGCCGGGATCGAAGCTACCCGCCCGCCCGCTTCTTGCCCGACTGCTGCTCGAGCTCTTATCGAAGCCGCCCGCCCGTTCCTGCTCGACCTCGGATCGAAGCCGCCTGCCCGTTCCTGCGCGAGCTCGGATCGAAGCTGCTCCAACTCGTCCTCCGCTTGGATCTGGTGTCGCCCGCGGCTCCTTTATCTCTTCATTGGATCGGCCTGCTCTGCCCCACCCTGTCTTCAGCTCGAGGCCAGATCGAGATTCTGTTTCCGAGGCTCGTCCACTTCTGATTCCTACGGACTGATCGAGCCTCCCGCCGCTGCTGCAGATCGAGACTCCTGAACGTCTGCCTTCTGTTCCTAAAAAAATGTCTGCTGCATCGGGCTATGTTGATGTCCCTCGCTGTCCGGTGATCTTTGATGGTACTAACTACACCGAGTTCACTGGCTTCATGCGCATTCACATGCGTGGCATCCGTCTCTGGGGTGTTCTTTCTGGCGAGGTCTGCTGTCCGCCACGTCCGGTTCCTTCGGTGGCCCCTACTCCGCCGACTCCACCGGTTCTTCCTACGGATGCTAATCAGGCCGCCAAGGATGCGGCTAAGCTTGCTGATGAGGCTGCTGATCGTGCTTATGATGAGAGAGTTTTGGCTTATGAGGAGGCTCTTCAGACGTATCATGGTGCTCTATCTGTTTACACCCAGTGGCTTGATGATGATGCTCGTGCTACAGCTGTTCTCACTGCTAGTGTTCTGCCTCAGTTTGCTTCTTAGTTTCTGGGTCTTCCTATTGTCTTTAAGATGTGGACCCGTCTTCGTCAGCGCTATGAGCCCTCTGGTGATGCCTTATACCTTTCTGTGGTCCGTCAGGAGCATGCTCTTCAGCAGGGTGACTCTACTGTTGATGACTTCTATGCACAGAGTTCTGCTATCTGGCGCCAGCTTGATTCTCTCCGCAGTGCTGGTTGTCGTACTTGCCCCTGTTGCCAGGCTGTCCAGGCCAATTTGGAGTTTCATCGCGTCTACGAGTTCCTGTCTCGGCTCCGTAAGGAGTTTGAGCCCCGGCGTGCTCAGTTGTTTGCTCGTGGCCGTATTTCTCTCATGGAGGCGCTTTCTGAGATTCGTGCTGAGGAGACTCGCTTACGTGTTGCTGGTTTGCTGGAGGTTCCCTCTGTGCTCGCTACTCGGGCTCCTTCCACGTCACCTGCTGCACCGACCCCTTCTCGCTCGAGTGCTCCGCCGCTCTTGCCCACTCCTTCTGGAGGCTCAGGTCGCCCCCGTCCACATTGCGACTACTGCAACAATGATGGTCATATTGAGTCCCAGTGCTACACGAAGAGGAAACACCTGCGCAAGGCGCGATCATCATCTTCAGGGACTTCGTCACCTACCTCGACAGCTTCAGCCATTGCTTTGACTGAACAGGATATTCTGAGACTTAAGCATCTGCTCGCGGCTTCAGGTTCTTCCTCGACGGGTACTGTTGGTTCTGTGACTGATGCTTCCCGCACTGAGCAACCACCCTCTACACAGTCAGGTACATCCCCATGGGTTCTGGATTCTGGAGCTTCTTTTCATATGTCTTCTCATTCTTCCACTTTGTCCTCTCTTCGATCGTTGGATTCTCCTGTTCATGTCCTCACTGCTGATGGTACTCCACTTTCTGTCGTTAGTAGAGGCAATCTTACCAGTCCTTCTTATTTTGTTCCTGATGTTGCTCATGTTCCTCGACTTACCATGAATCTGTTTTCTGCTGGTCAACTTACTGATTCTGGTTGTCATGTCATCCTTGACGTTGACTCTTGTTCTGTCCAGGACCGTCGCACGCACAATTTGGTTGGGGCTGGCCCTCGCCGCCGTGATTCTCAGGGTCTTTGGGAGTTGGATTGGCTTCATGTTCCTTCCGCTGCCACCACTATCACCAGTTCCTCCGCTTCAGTCGCCTCCGTTACTGGTTCCTTCAAGCAGTGGCATCATCGACTTGGTCATCTGTGTGGTTCTCGGTTGTCGTCTTTAGTTCGTCGAGGTCTTCTGGGGTCTGTCTCAGGAGATGTCTCTTTAGAGTGTCAGGGTTGTCGTCTTGGCAAGCAGATTCAGTTACCATATTCACATAGTGAGTTAGTGTCTAAGCGTCCTTTCGATTTAGTCCATTCTGATGTATGGGGTCCGGCTCCTTTCGCTTCGAAAGGTGGTCATAAATACTATATTATTTTCATAGATGATTTCTCTCGTTACACATGGCTTTATTTCATGACTTCTCGTAGTGAGGTGTTGTCTATTTATAAGCGTTTTGCTGCCATGGTTCATACTCTGTTCTCTTCACCCATTCGTGTTTTTTGTGCTGACTCCGCTGGCGATTATATCTCTAAGATGTTGCGTGGTGTTCTTGCTGAGCAAGGAACTCTCTCTTAATTCTCTTGTCCTGGTGCTCATGCTTAGAATGGTGTGGCTGAGCGAAAGCATCGTCATCTTCTTGAGACGGCTCGTGCATTGATGATTGTTGCCTCTCTCCCGCCTCATTTTTGGGCTGAGGGCGTCTCCACCTCCACCTATCTTATGACCATTAAGAAAGGCACTCTTAACATCAAGCTGAGATATAGACCAGTGGCGTGCAGAGGCAACGGCAAGAAGTGCACGAACAGTGGTCATATGGGCCACAGGAGCAAAAGTCTCGTCATAATCACGACCATGCTCCTGCTGAAAACCACGAGCCACAAGACGAGCTTTGTGACGCTCAAGAGAACCATCGGAGCGAGTCTTAACCTTGTAGACCCACTTACAAGTGATGGGACGGACTCCGGGAGGAAGGGAGACAAGATCCCAGGTACCAGTGCGTTCAAGAGCAGCAATCTCCTCTGCCATCGCAAACTGCCATTCAGGATGAACAACAGCCTGACGATAAGAAGTCGGCTCAAGAACAGCGGCACCAGCGGTGGGAAATCCAAAGCGATCAACAAGCGGACGAGGACGAGAGCGCAAGCCATAAGTAGGCTGAGAGGAAGATGAGGACACATCCACAGAGGCATCCACAGGTCGTGAACGACGAGTGTAACACCGAGGAAAAGATGGAACAATAGAAGGAGGAATCGCCAAGGTAGAATCGAGGGGTGGCGACGAATTAGTCACCGGAAATGAAGGTGTAGAATCCGGTGACATGCTAGGCGAGGAGACCGGGGAAGATGGTGGCTGCAAATCGACGAGAGGTGGAGAAGCAGAGGGAGTGGAACGAATAGGCACAGGCTCGACGGGGGTGATAGGTGAGTCAGGAAAAATGAGGAAAGAGAGATCCTCCACTGAAAAGGTCGAGGAAGATGGGCGTGGGTAGAAGGGACGAGACTCATCAAAAGTCATGTCTCGAGAGATACGCATCCGACGACCGATAGGATCCCAACAACGATAGCCCTTATGCTCATCACTGTAGCCTAAGAAGACACACTCAACAGACTGAGCGGTCAGTTTGGTGCGTCCGCGAGGGGCAAGAAGAACATAGCAAACACAACCAAACAAGCGAAGCGTCGAATAATCGGGAGAACGATCAAAAAGATGCTCGAAAGGAACATGAGGAGGTGTACATGCAGCCACCACCTGGGTATTCTGTTCCTGATGGCATGGTATGTCGTCTTCAGCGCTCTCTCTATGGCCTTAAGCAAGCCCCCCGCGCCTAGTTTGAGCGTTTTGCCTTTGTGGTCACTGCCGCTAGTTTTTCAGCAAGTGCTCATGATCCAGCATTGTTTATTCACCTTTCTCCTCGTGGTCGGACTCTTCTTCTTCTCTATGTTGATGACATGATCATCACTAGGGATGACCCCGAGTATATTGCCTTTGTAAAGGCCCGTCTTAGTGAGCAGTTTCTTATGTCTGATCTTGGACCTCTTCGCTACTTTTTTGGGATTGAAATCTCTTCTACCTCTGATGGCTTTTTTATATCCCAGGAAAAGTATATCCAGGATCTTCTTGCTCGTGCTGCTCTTACTGACGAACGCATTGTTGAGACTCCTATGGAGCTCAATGTTCACTTCTGTGCTACTGATGGTGATCCTCTCCCTGACCCGACGCGTTATCGTCATCTTGTTGGCAGTCTTGTCTATCTAGCTGTCACTCGTCCGTACATCTCTTATCCGGTTCATATTCTGAGTCAGTTCGTCTCTGCTCCCACATCGGTTCACTATAGTCATCTCCTTCGTGTTCTCCGGTATCTTCGGGGCACAATCTCTCACCATCTATTCTTTCCTCGCTCCAGTTCTTTACAGCTTCAGGCCTATTCGGATGCTACGTGGGCTAGTGATCCTTCATATCGCCGTTCACTTTCTGCTTACTGTGTTTTTCTTGGTGGTTCTATCATTGCCTGGAAGACGAAGAAACAGATTGCAGTTTCCCGTTCGAGTGCCGAGGCTGAGTTGGAGCAATGGCTCTTTTGACGGCAGAGGTGACTTGGTTACGATGGTTACTTCAGGATTTTGGTGTTTCTGTCACTACACCGACTCTGCTCTTATCTGACGGTACAGGTGCTATTAGCATTGCGCGCGATCCTGTGAAGCATGAGCTCACCAAGCATATTGGTGTTGATGCTTTCTATGTGCGCGTTGGTGTGCATGATCAGGTTATTGCTCTTCAGTATGTGCCTTCCGAGTTACAGTTGGCGGATTTCCTGACAGACTAGAGCACAACATGGCTTTTATCTCTCCAAACTCAGTGTTGTTCATCCACCATGAGTTTGAGGGGGGGTGTTAGAGTTATAATATAAGTCATGTACCCCTTTGTATTTATCCCGCTGTATAAGGGGTTTCCTGCATATGTTCCACATCTGTACATGTATATATATCGGCCTATGGCCTCATGGGAATACAAGTTGCTTATTCCTAACAGAAGTGAAGACACTAAGTGACCCGATTCAAATTTAAGTAACAGAAGTAACCATCATCACGAGCAGCATATAACCACATGCATTCTAGCAAATACCCAAAACGTGGACAACCTAGGGGGGAAATGTGTCGTCTTGCTAGTGTTTAATAAGATTCAAGGTATTTCACCCCTTTCTACACATACTTCTTACTTAAGCAAAATGCTCAGAAACAATAGAATGAAGTTTCAAAAATCATGTTTGTACATCCCAGAAGGACCGAGCCAGAGAAATCCAAGAAACAAACCTAAGAGTTAGTTCAATTTTCATAGGTCGATTTGAAGTCAAGACTGACAAAATGACAATGAGAATTATCACTGAGAAGAGTGGGGTCTTACAATTTTGTCAAATAGTTCACCACCAGTGATGAACTCCAAGATTATAAATATCTTCTTTCGGCTCGCCAAAACCTGCACATAACAGAATAGCACGCAATGATCCCGCTGGTACTCAAAGACATACAACGGAAAAAAAGATCAACAATTCAAACAGCTATCAGAAAGAAGCAGATATCGTACCTCATGTAATCTGACCACATTGGGATGCCTCACGAGCTTCATTATGGATATCTCTCTCTTGATCTGCATACAATAATCATGTGAGATTAAATCTCACCCTCATAAAATAAATGGTGCTCATTCAATTAACTTATGCAGCTAATACTGTTTTCCTCCTCATAATCACAAACTTAGGACCATTACAATAAAAAGGTGGGGAGAAATGTTTTCATGCACTCGTGGACACCAAAATATAAAAATAGATGAGCAAACCAAAATGCGTCGAAGTTTACCAGGAAAAGAGTTAAATGAAATGCCTCAAACCCTTGACAAATCGGGAAGGAACTCCTCAGCCAGAGAATATAAGGACCGGCTATGGTCAGATTGAACATCTCCTCCGTCCACCGCTTTCTAGCACCAAGGCAAACACCAACCAATTTCGTAGAAACTACTGATTGCGGATTAAAAGTCAAAATAGATGTGCCCACGAGTCACTCCAAGAGCATTTGGAAGGAACAACAGAGGCAGAGAGCACCAAATTGTTGGCCAACAAACCCAATCCAGACAAAACAGAACTCCCATGCCCAATTCTTCGTGAATTCTCATTCCCTCCAACCAAACTGGTGACTTTATATCTCATAACCCCTAAATTCCCATTCCCTAGCGTGTTTGGTAACTTTCGGGTCGGGACTGGGAATGGGAATTTAGGGGGGGGGGGGGGGAGTTGTGATGAGATTAGACATGGGAAGTTTTATTTTATTCCTAGTCCCTTGTTTGGTATTGGATGAGTATTACACGTGGGAATTTAAGAGAGGTGTTTATTCCCTCGTTTTGTTAGGGGGAATTCATGGGGACACTTAGCCAAGAGATGGCAATATAAGTTATGATGAAGGGACGGAATGTTCTGTGTAAATCAATTCTCACCCCCTTCCCTGTTAATAAAATCGAGGGAGTTGAACTCTAAACTTCAACGCCCAATCCCTCCTAAACTCCTATTCCCTCCAATCAAACGGGTGCCTTTATCTTACAGCGTGTTTGGCAATATTTGGGAAGGGGAATGAGAGTTTAGAGTAGGGAGTTGTACCGAGACTAGACATGGGATGAGTCATTTTATTCCCAATCCTCTGTTTGGCACATGATAGGAATTATGTACGAGAATTTGAGGAGAAACTGTATTCTCTTTTTTGGTTGAATTGACGAGGGACCAGGCAAGGGAAGTTAAAGTAAGTTATGATGAATGGTTAAGATTGACTTACTAAAACAATTCCCTTCCAACTTACCGAAATAGGCTTTCGCCCCGCTTTATATATATAAACAGTTTTGCTAAAGCAACCGCCACAAGACAAACAAGGTTCATAGAGGATACAAAATCATGCCTCCCCTGTTAATAAAACGGTGGGAGTTGGAGTCTCAAGTCTCGTGACTATTCCCTTATGAATTCCCAATCCTCCCAACCAAACAAAAGATTTGAAGTCTCCTGCCCCTTCAATTGTCATTCCCTAGCTCTAGTTACCCCAACAGCCTGTTTGGTAAACACTCGGGCAGGGGAATGGGAGTTTGCACAAGGGTGTTTATGAAGGGATTAGGTACGGGAAGTAGATTTTTACTCCCATTCCCTTGTTTGGTGTACGATGGGAATTGGCATGGGATAAAACTCTACTCACGAATTAACAGGGTACCTCGGGATGAAATCGGTGGGAATTGGCTTCTCCAACTCACTTTTAATCTCCTCACCCCTCAACTCACATTCCCCATCTCTAATTCTCCCGAACCAAACACGCTACAAGAACCCCTAAATTCCGATTCCCACTTTCTAATTACCTCCAACCAAGAGATGGAATCTAACAGAAAACTGAAACCCTCCTCACCTGATCCACCATCTTGTGCTTGAGGATGGAGGAGCGATCGAGCACCTTCATGGCGACGCTCTCCCCTGTCTCCGTGTTCTGCGCGAACTTGACCTTGGCGAACGTCCCCTCCCCGATGGTCCGCCCCACCTCGTACTTGCCCACACGCCGCAGCGCCCCTCCCCCTCCTCCCCCAACCATCTCTCCCTCTCCCTCTCCCTCTCAGGTTGGTCTCGGTATTGGCCGGTGGGTGACTTGCGAGGAGTTCAAAAAGGTAGTTGTAGCTTTGGAGTCGTACTGCGGCTGCGGGGGCTCTCAAAGTGCTCAGCTCGACAGCGCCATTCAATGAATTACTAGCTAAGTGTCCGTGCGTTGCCACGGATTAACAAATATATATATATACAAAGAGAAAATTCATGTGACATGAGAGTCAAAGGTCATTTCTATGGGATGATATCTCATGGTCATGATCTAGTAGATACATACATCTCGTCATTGTCTTTCTTCCACACTCCATGTCTGAGCTACCACGCGACATTCGACTTCCTTCTCCCACCAGCATGCTTTTATCTCCTATTTCTCCTACCTTTACCTTACACGACAGTACCAAGTTTCTTGTCCAACTATCATAATCTTCTCCGGTAGGGCACCCCCTTAGATTATTACTGACTTGTACATGTTGCAAATAAGATCAACGAAAATGGATACTAAATTTCTGATGAGAAATGAGAATTCAGGGCAATATCTTCCCAAGACAATAATAATTCCAAGACAATCTTTTTATACCTTCTGTCAACATTGGGACACACATTCCACACAATAAGCATGCAATGATGTTGATACTTGATTAATTGTCATTATATGTCTACAGTAAAGATAACTTTACTCAAAACCGCTTATCTTAGCCAAATCAACAAATCTCTCTCATTAATGCAATTTTCTTTAGAAAACAAATAATAGATTCTTGCCTATCTTAGCCAAATCAACGGATCTCTTTCATTAATGCAATTTGCTTTAGCAAACAAATAATAGATTATTTCCTACCTTAGCCAAATCAACGGATCTCTCCCATTAATGCAATTTGCTTTAGCAAACAAATAATAGATTCTTTCCTACCTTAGCCAAATCAATGGATCTCTCCCCGGTTCGCTGGGCGCGTTTCGGTGGGTGGGCGTGGGGGTGGGGGTAATTTGATGGAAATAAACCGGTTGAAAATAAACCGGTTGAAAATAAACCGGTTGAAAATAAACGGATCCTGTCTCACTCTTCACTTTCTTTACAATAAACTTCAGAATAGCAATCTTGGCGAGTGATCTCGACGGGGTTCAATCGGCGTGGCGCACCGCTGATTCTTCCAGGAGTGGGTGCTGAGAGGAAGGATCCCAAACCTCCATTGTCAATCGGCCAGAGCTGCATCGTCCTTTGGATCAGAGCGTGGACGGGATCAATGCGGTAGGGTTTGAGGAATTTGTAGGACATGAGGGTTTATGGTTGGCAGCACGAGAACTCACCCATATCTTGGCAGACGGCAGGCCCGAGGTGCGGTCGTGTTCATGCTTCGGGAGCTGCCACATGCTGTCCTCGCCGCCATCAGCGACACCACCGCCATCGCCTGTTGCCACCACTTCAGCGCCACGAGCGTGGGACCGAGGGACGAAGGGAAGGGAAGGAAGTGAATTGACGTACCTATGTTTGGTATATATCACACGAGGAATCAAAACTGGATGCACGTGAAAGCATAGAGATGGGAGAGGAGGACAGAGGAAGGGAAGGGCAAGAGGAACCTGAGGATGTGCGATGAAGGAGCGATGCCAAAACATCACAAAGGGGGACCCGTAGCTCGTCACGTAGCGCGGCCGCCTCATTGCCGGCTGCCACCCCGCGCTACCGCCTCCGTGCGCAGGTTCCGTTCGTGGAGCGTGAGGAGCGCATGACCTGCCTTCACCGCGGCCTGGTCCTCCCCACTATCGTGAAGCTCGCCCGCATCGCCGCCCCAATTGCTCAGGATGACGGATGAAGATCCTGCAACAGCGACGTGAGTGAGGGATGCAACCGACGATGGAGGGATGATTTTCGTGGCTAAACCCTCCCTATCAAAATAACTACTTAAAAAAGGCAAAGATCGATGCATTAGGAAAATTAGGATTTGGAATTGATTGTCATAAAACAAAATTTTATTAATTGATAACGTGCTATCGGTACATGCCCGTTTATAACGTGTCTAGTTAGGAAACTTTGGAAAAGTTAGGAAAGTTTTTATTGTGAGGGTAAAAAAATCAATGTGAGGAGATATGGTGGTGGGATATGAGACGAAAATAAACCGGACGAAAATAAACCAGACGAAATATAACCAGACGAAAATAAACCGTGGACGCAATCCTACCAACTGCTCCATTAGGAGTAGAGATTTAATGAGATTTGGCACCGCAGCAAGCGACCGTGTGTGCCGCCCGGTTTAAATGGGACGGGTAGGTACGTCTATGCAGGGGTGCAATTGCGGGTGAAAAAGAAAGGGCAGCACTACGCGCCGGTGTGCCGGCCCAAAATTGGGCCGGTCCGCGCGCAGCCGTACGATTCAGCATACAGGAGCCGTTCGATGCCCCTGTTGAGTATCGTAATTATTAGGAAAGCTAGGATAGCGTAGGATATTATTTTACCTTGCCTTGTACTTTAAGATGATCATGTACTCCTATATATATGCCCATAAGGCTCAAGCAATACATCAAACTATTCCACCAAATCCCTGTCTCTCTTCTAACATGATATCTATCGCAAGTCGATCCTAAACCCTACCGCCGCCGCTTCCGCACCTGCGCGCCGCCTCCAGGGTGGTCGGCCTCCATGACCACCGCCGGGGGCCGCGCCACCCGTACCTAGGGTTCGTCCACCGGTCGTGTTGACCGGCTGCCATAGAGAGTCTTTTCCCCGAGCCTTGCTCCGGGGTTTTCTCTCTCCCGCCGGTCATCTTGATCGTGCGGTTTCTTTTTGGTTTTCCGATCTATTCTTGATCGGTTTGCATCGCCCACCGCTGCCGTCGACCCTAAGCGCCTCTACTCCGACTCCGGCGTGACCAGCCGGCCTCTCATCCATCCCGGCGGCCTCGCGTCATGCAGCGGCCCTTCACCACCGCCGTTCGTGCGACAGCTCGCCCGTCGATCTACGCCGGCCGTCACCGCCCTGCTCCGACTGGGACTCCTGCATCACCCCGACCCGGCGGCCTCGCGCCATGCGGCGGCCAATCATAGCCGCCCTGCCGCTCGCCGCCGCCGGCTTCATCTCGGACTCCGCCGCCACCACGCCTCCACCGAGCGGCGTCCCCGACCTCGCGCGCGATCGGCTTGATCACCCGCTCGCCGCTGCGATCCGCCTCATCTACATCGCGCGACCGACCTGGCCCGTCAGTTACGCGCGCCTCCGCAGGTCCCGTGAAGATCGTCTCCAAGTTCAGCGCGCCCCTCCGCCGATCGAGCAACGGGCTGCCGCTGCGTCGCCCGTCGGACCGCAGCGCCGCCGCCCTGTGGTTCTTCTCCCGGCTGCACCGACCCGCGTCACCGCTGTGTCGCCCCTTCGGGCCATAGTGTCGCGGACCGCGGTCTACCGCCACCCCGAGGCCGTCCGCTCCAGGTCGTCCCCGTGGCTGCACCGACCCTCGCGTCGCCGCTGCGTCGCCCCGTCGGGCCGTAGCGAGCGTGGCACGCGGTCCACGCCGCCGTCTCGATGTCGTCCACGCGGTTGCACCACACCGCGCTCCGCCGTTGCGCCGCCCCTTCGGGCTGTAGCACCACGGCCCGCGGTCCCTGCGACCGTCCCGAGGTCTTCCGTCGTCGCCCTGACCTGCCCGCCGCCGCTGCGTCGCCCCTTCGGGCCGTAGCGTCGCGGCCCGCGGTCCACTGCCGTCCCCGCGTGTCGACTTCCTATGGCATGCGCCGCACCACCTCCTTTGGCGCGGGAACGCCATCGTCCGCGCCGGTCTTCGTCACGCTATCAGGGTTCTTCGCCTACTTCGAGCATCGCCGCCGCGCTCATAACCTAACCGCCGCCGCTGCCGCCGCTCTTCTTCGGTCGCCGCCGCCGCTACCCTGTAGCCGCCGCCGCCCGTCCACCCCATTCGTCTTCATCCAGCACCAGCCCGTCGCCAGCGTCGCCGTCATCTACCCCGACCACTTCATCTACTCCGACAACTGTGGGCGACATTGGCCCCGCGCCGATTGGCGCCGCAACCGTCGTCGAGTCCTTCTCTGTTGGCCTCTCCGACTTCTCCGACATGGCGTACAGCTTGTGCAGGTCCCAGTCTATGCATGCCCGGTGCTGGCAACACCGCCGCGTGACTTCGTCCACGACGTGTCCCCGGGCCTGGCAAGCCTGGTGCAGCGCTTCGTCAACTTCGTCTTCGTTCGTCTACGCATGCCCGGTGCTGGCAACACCGGTGCGTGCCTTCGTCCATGATGTGTCCCCGGGCTTGGCAAACCCGCCGCGACGCGTCGTCAACAACATCATCTTCCTGGCGCACCCCTACTTCAACACCACTGCGCCCATGCTAACTCGGCGCCCCCTTGCGCCCGCGGCTCCACGGCGACTTCCTCGACACCGGCCACCCTGACTCGACATCGACCACGGCATTCTTCGCACGGCTACCTCGACCACGGCTCCACCACCCACGCTCTCGGCTACCTCGACAAACGGCACAAAGGGCTATCGCCTTGCTTGAGCAACCTCGTCGGTTGCCACTCCAGCCACGACTCCGCGATGCGTCGACCGTTAGGACTCTGGTAGGGTGTCCGTCGGCTTGCCTTCGGATTCTTCTACAGTCTCACTGTCTGCGTCGCTACCGTTGTGATTGCGGGGGATGTTGAGTATCGTGATTATTAGGAAAGCTAGGATAGCGTAGGATATTATTCTACCTTGCCTTGTACTCCAAGATGATCATGTACTCCTATATATATGCCCATGAGGCTCAAGCAATACATCAAACTATTCCACCAAATCCCTCTCTCCCTTCTAACAGCCCCACTCCAGCATCTTTTCCCCGTCTCTGCATACAAAAAAACAGAACGCGGTGCCTACGCAAGCGTCGCCCCCGCCGCAACTCGTCGCAGGAGCCAAAAGAGGGCGTCGTTCATGGCGCCCGCGCTCACGACGGCCCTGCCCCATCGTCTCCGACGACGGTGCTCACTGAAGAACCTCCCCTTGTTGTCGATTTCGGCTGGAGATCTTGTCGACGACCCCCTGGTCGAAACTTCCTCCTCGACTGGTTGCAACTCCGCTCGTTGATGCCCCACGGTTGCAGTGCTACGGCGCGCCGCCCGTCGGCCCTCGCCGTTGACGCGTGAGTTTCTGTCAACGACGACGAGTCGGCCACCAGCCACAACGATGATTGGGATGTAGCAAAAAAACATCAGTCGTAACAAAAAGAGAAGGCAGTTGTAGCAAAAATCAATGATAGTTCCAGCAAAATCATCATCGTCGCCGTGACGGGCGCAGCTCGGCCGTGAATTGAACGTAGCAAAAACATTTGCTAGTTGTAGCAAAGATCGACAAAAGTTGTAGCAAAAAATTCTAGTTCTGGCACAAAACCCACATGGTTGTAGCAAAAATATGTGTGATGGCTCCAACAAAACACAAAGCCGGTGGTAGGAAAAAAAATTGGTTGTTTCCACCAAAAGTCCAAAGATGATGGTAGCAAAAAAAAGATCCGTGGTTCCAGCAAGACATGAGATGGTGGTAGAAAAAATTGATGCTGATTCCAGCAAAAAAACAAAACCGATGTAGCAAAAAGAAATTGGGGGTTATTCCCCGCACATGACAATGCCGCCCGGTGGCCGCCGACGATGCTGTGACTGCTGGCAGCAATTTTGTGGCCGGTTGTAGCACGTGCGGATGCGGGCTCCAACAAAAAATCTTGCATGCGTAGCCATCACCGGGGAAAGGTGGAGCTACGGCCATGGCGAGTTGCAGGCTCGCAGCACCATAGGACACAAAAAAGAAAGGGAATAAGAGGGGGGAGCGCAGGGCCACAAGGGCAGAAAAGGGGGGGGCATCGGCCACGGCCACCACATAGCAGAAGGGGAGGAGGCGAGCCTCATCGATGCCTCGATGATGGCAACCATGGCGGAGAAAGCGGGTGTGGGAAAAGAAACAAAGGAGGGAGATGATGGATGAGTGCGTGGATGGATAAGGGAAAGGTGGGCGGTGCGGGTCCCACATGACACATCATAGTATAACGTGCGAGAAGGAGGAGGCATTCGATGTGTTGCATGGTACGTGCCGCGTGCGACCGGCCCAATCTTCAGCCGGCGCACCGGCCACAAATGTTTACCTTTTCTTTTTGGTAAACATTTGTGGCCAGTGCGTCGGCCGAAGATTGGGCCAGTCGCACGCAGCACGTACCATGCAACACATCGAACGCCTCCTGCTTCTCACACGTTGTACTATAATGTGTCCTGTGGACCCACACACCACCCACCTTTCCCTTATCCATCCACGCACGCATCCATCATCTCCCTCCTCTGTTTCTTTTCCCCACACCCACTTTCTCCGCCATGGCTGCCACCATCGAGGCATCGATGAGGCTCGCCTCCTCCCCTTCTGCTATGTGGTGGTCGTGGCCGATGCCCACCCCCAGCCGCCCTTTTCTGCCCTTGTGGCCCTGCGCTCCCCCCTCTTCTTCCCTTTCTTTCTTGTGTCCTATGGTGCTGCGAGCCTGCAACTCATCATGGCCTTAGCTCCACCTTTCCTCGGTGATGGCTAAGCGTGCAAGATTTTTTGCTGGAGCCCACATCCGCACGTGCTACAACCGGCCACAGAATTGCTGCCAGCAGTCACAGCATCGTCGGCGGCCACCGGGCGGCGTTGTCATGTGCGGGGAATAACCCCCAATTTCTTTTTGCTACATCGGTTTTGTTTTTTGGCTGGAATCAGCATCAATTTTTTCTACCACCATCTCATTTTTTTGCTGGAACCATGGATCTTTTTTTTGCTACCATCATCTTTGGATTTTTGGTGAAAACGACCAATTTTTTTGCTACCACCGCTTTGTGTTTTGCTGGAGCCAGCACACATATTTTTGCTACAACCATGTGGGTTTTGTGCTAGGACTAGAATTTTTTGCTACAACCATTTTCGATTTTTGCTACAACTGGCAAATGTTTTTGCTACTTTCAATTCACGGCGGAGTTGCGCCCGTCACAGTGACGATGATGATTTTGCTGGAACCGTCATTGATTTTTGCTACAACCGCCTTCTTTTTTTGTTACGACTGATTTTTTTCTACATCCCATTCATCGTTGTGGCTGGTGGGCCGACTCGCCGTCGTTGACAGAAACTCACGCGTCAACGGCGAGGGCCGACGGGCGGCGCGCCGTAGCACTGCAACCATGGGGCATCAACGAGCGGAGTTGCAACTAGTCGAGGAGGAAGTTTTGACCAGGGGGTCGTCGACAAGATCTCCAGCTGAAATCGACAACAAGGGGAGGTTCTTCAGTGAGCACCGTCGCCGGAGACGACGGGGCAGGGCCGTCATGAGCGCGGGCGCCATGAACGACACCCTCTTTTGGCTCTTGCGACGAGCTGCGGTGGGGGCGACGCTTGCGCAGGCACCGCATTCTGTTTTTTTTTATATGCAGAGATGGGGAAAAAGATGCTGGCATGGGGCATCGAACGGTTGTTGTATGCTGAATCTACGGTTGCGTGCGGACCGGCCCAAATTTGGGCCGGCGCATAGTGCTGCCCGAAAGAAAACTCACAACGCGCTGCCCCTCGAGCACTCCCGCTCCTACTCCCTCGAACCTCTCCCGCGGTTCTCCACTCTGGCCAAGGCGTCCACCCCCACCCGCCTTCGGTTGCTCCGACCTCGGCGGTCACCTTGCTCGCCACCGACCACCCTTCCCCCTCCCCCTCCCCGTCTTACGCTTCTCGACAGAGGGCATGGCAGGTAGTCCATACTTTGTTTCCTCCTCCTTCCTTCGCTCCGGAGAGAGGTCGGTGGTCTCCGGGCTGGGGATCTCTTCGAGCTCGGAGGCATCTGAGGCACAGGTGCCAATGCAGGCGTCGCCTGGAGCGGACCTTCGGGCTGTTGAGACGCCTTGGGAACAGCCCCGGCCTTCCAAGAAGGAGCTTTGGAGGTGTCGGCTCGATGGCGCCGGGTAGACCTCGCGGGCCCAAGCTCCGCCGCGAGAGAGGCGGGAGGTTTCGCCGGAGATGGCTGGCCTCCATTTCAAGTGCTTAGGAGGACATTCTGGGGAAAGAGCTACTTATCACAGACTGAATTTTTTTACATGGCCTGGAATGAGGAAAGCAGTGCAAACTTTTGTTCAACAGTGCCCTGTCTACCAACTGAACAAAGCTCAACATGTTCCATCTCCTGGCTTGTTACAACCCCTCCCAGTTCCTGATTTTGCTTGGACTCACATTAGCATGGATTTTGTTGAAGGCCTACCTAAATCTAAACACAAAGACATGATACTGGTAGTGGTTGACAGATTTACTAAGTATGCTCATTTTGTAGCAATGATACATCCCATCACTGTCAAAATAGTGGCTCAAGCCTTCACTGATAACATATTCAGACTCCATGGACTCCCTACTGTCATAGTTACTAACAGAGATAGGATATTTACAAGTCATCTCCGGCAACATCTGTTCACCAAAATGGGGGCCAAATTGCACATGAGTACTTCCTATCATCCTCAATCTGATGGTCAGACTGAGAGAGTTAATCAATGTCTGGAAAACTACCTCAGATGCATGGCTTTTGCTCATCCCAAGAAATGGCACTCTTGGCTTTCTATGGCTGAATGGTGGTACAACACCACATTTCACACATATCTGAAGACTCATTTTCAAGCCCTATATGTTGGACCTCCCCCAATGATTGTTGAGCTCATGTTACCACCAGTAGAAGGAGATGATCACCAAGCTCAACTGGATAGGGACACAATAGCACAACAGATCAAGGATAATTTGCTCAGAGCACAAGAGAGAATGAAGTTCTTTGCACACAAAAAGAGATCAGAGAGGCAACTTGCAGTGGGAGATATGGTCTATGTTAAACTGCAACCTTACAAACACACCAGCTTGAGTATACACAAACACCTTAAACTTCACTCCAAGTAGTATGGCCCTTTCAGAGTTATGGAGAAAATAGGAGTTGTTGCTTATAGGTTGCTGCTGCCTGAGGGCTGTCAACTTCACCCAACATTCCATGTCAGTCAGCTCAAGAATCACATAGGCCCTGAAGCTATTCCAAACCCACAATTACCTCTATTGGATGAACATGGCAACATACTGATTCAGCCAGAAGCTTTGCTCGAAAGGAAACTAATTCCAAGAGTTCAGGGGGACATCAGCATCCCTGTGGTGCAGTGGCGTATCAAATGGCTCAATCTGCCAGTGGAAAATGCCACATGGGAAGATGTTGTGTTCGTTCAGAAAGTTTTCCAAGATTTCCATCCTTGAGGGCAAGTCTGTTCTTAGCAGGGGGAATTGTCAGGCCTAGCAACTGTTGCCGATCACCTGAAGACCACAATATCGTTTCAGTTTGCCCTGACGCCTGTCCGCTGTCGATATACGATCTAACAAAGCCAGAAGCTACTTACCATTTCGCATAGAGGTCGTAGCCTCAGCCATAGATCTCCATCTGGACGGCTCCTATGTGTGTAACCTTACTTTTTAAAAGTTACCGTGCTCTCTGTTCTTAACTGAACCTGTCGCTTTCTACTTTTGCTCTCTAAGCTCCTATTAAACCCTCCTCCGGCTTGTGGAGAGGGCATTGAGTTGTATCTAGGCTTGGCCCTTTAAGCCGTCGTGTTCCGGCTGACAGAAACCCTAGCTACTTCCTCCGATCTGAATGAAAAACGCTCCCAAAAATTCCCCACAAATTCGAGTGATTTTCCTCTGTTATTTAGAAATTCAGTGACAATACTAGCACGATCTTGTCAAGCCCCTGCTCACCCGGGACCTGGGAGCCCACGGGCCTGCGCGCCTCTATCTTGTCTCTAATGCCGCTTGTGCACCTCCAGAGCTCCGCCTCGTCATCAGCACCGACTACATGGGCAAGCCTCTTCGTCCATCTCCTGCTGCTCTTCTCCATGGCTGCGACGTACTCCCGTGCGTCCATGCCGCTGCCTCCAATCAGCGCTCCCATCTGTCCTAGATGCGGGGGTGGAGCTAGATGCATCTTCAATCAGCACTCCCATGTCCTAGATGCATCTCCAGCGCTCCCTACTTGATCTACACATGGTGAATCGGAGATGCATGCTATGTGTTGGGCTTAGTGCGTGCTTGATCCTTGATGTTGATTTGTGTTCAGTTCGGCTGAATTGGAGAGATGGAGATGCATATCAGCATATATGTATGTGTTGTACCTTGCGTGCCTGATGATGTCTGTGAAAGTGTAGTGAATCATAGATGTATTAACATATGGATGCGTGGCTGCTTTATTTGTTTGCAAATTTCTTTTCTTATAAGCAGATGAACTCAGCCAACTAATTGTCTGTTGTTTTTATTGGATATCAGTAAAATTCTAGATGAAAACTGGAGTGGCAAAAGCAAAACAAAAAACCAAGGGCAATATGGTCTTTTACCTACTCCATTTGGTCAAAATGTGCCTTGACCTGACAGAGTGGCATTTGCGATACATAGTGAAAACTAAGAGTGGCAAAAGTGAGATGTCAATTTTAGAGTGGCATAAGAAAAATTGGCAAAATCTAGAGTGGCAAAAACAAAAATTTCCCCAAAACAAAGGCAAGGGAAAAAATTGTGTGTGCGTGGTATATGTACACATCATCCATTATGATGCACACGTGTATGTGTTGGTTTGCACAAAATATCCAATGCTCAAATAAATGAGTAGCATGATATAGAAACATGTCATCCATCATGCAATGATAATTATTGTGTTGAACATGATTGAGACGCAGATTATAGCAAGTATGTGGCACAACAATAGCATTTTTATTCATGGGATGTAGCAAAATCTTCTAATGGGTATGCGGAAACTATGGGGGTCTTCTCATGAGAAATAGCGGAATCATAATATGGGGAAAAGTGACAACATGGAAAACAATGCATGTCCGAAGCTAGGTGGTCATGGCATGGCATATGAGATAAATGATGCAAAGGAAGCATATCAGTATCATCACAAGAAAAACAAATGCCAATAACCATGGGCTTGTCATCTATACCATATGTGCAAATTGGGTTTATTTTAATGGTATATGCATAGTCACTACGATGAGATTGCAAAGAAGACATATGATTGAACTCATGCATAACATATGACAAGTCTACCGGATTGTCAAACATGATGTGACCAAGAGAATTATCACAAGAAATCCCATGTAACATGGCATCACTGATGTCTGCTAGAACTACGTCGGTATTTCCTCAAAGAGGAATGGATCATGCAGTATAGCGATGGTAGGTATTTCCCTCAGTGATGAGACCAAGGTTATCGAACCAGTAGGAGAACCTCCTCACACCATGCAACACCTGCACACAAATAACAAATACTCGCAACCCGACGTGTTAAAGGGGTTGTCAATCCCTTCCGGGTACGGTGCCTCAAGATAGGCAAAAACGTGAGGTAAAAAGTGGTATATAGGATAAATAGATCGCGGAACAAATAAATTGCAGCAAGGTACTTTTGTATTTTTGGTTTAATATATCTAAAAATAAATGCAAGATAAAATAGATCGCAAAGGCAAATATGATGAAAAGAGACCCGGGGGCCGTAGGTTTCACTAGTGGCTTCTCTCGCGAAAAAAAGCAAACAGTGGGAAAACAATTACTGTTGGGCAATTGATAGAACTTCAAATAATCATGACGATATCCAGGCAATGATCATTATATAGGCATCACGTCCAAGATTAGTAAATCGACTCCTGCCTGCATCTACTACTATTACTCCACACATCGACCGCTATCCAGCATGCACCTAGTGTATTAAGTTCATGAGAAAATAGAGTAATGCAATAAGAACGATGACATGATGTAGACGAGATCCGTTTATCTATTGTGGAGATATAGATCTCATCTTTTTATCCTTAGTAGCAACGATACATATGTGTCAGTTCCCCTTCTATCACTGGGATCAAGCACCGTAGGATCGAACCCACTACAAAGCACCTCTTCCCATTGCAAGATAAATAGATCAAGTTGGCCAAACAAAACCCAAATATCGGAGAATAAATACGAGGCTATAAGCAATCATGCATATAAGAGATCAAAGAAGACGCAAATACCTTTCATGGATAAAAACATAGATCTGATCATAAACTCAAAGTTCATCGGATCCCAACAAATACACCGCCAAAAGACTTACATCATATGGATCTCTAAGAGACCATTGTATTGATAATCAAGAGAGAGAGATGAAGCCATGTAGCTACTAACTACGGACCCATAGGTCTACAAAAAACTACTCACGCATCATAGGAGAGACACCAATGGAAGTGGTGAACCCCTCCATGACAGTGTCTAGATTGGATCTGGTGGTTCTGGACTCTGCGGTGGCTAGATCAATATTTCGTCGCCTCCCCTAGGGTTTCTGGAATATTGTGGGTTTTATAGAGAAAAGAGGCGGTTCAGGGGGCACCCGAGGTGGGCAACATCCACCTGGGCACGCGTGGGCCTCCTGGCACGCCCTGGTGGGTGCTGCTCCCCTCGAGTAGCCCCTAGGTGCTTCCTTGGCCCACTGGCTTTCTTCTGGCCCAAAAAAAAATCCTCCAGGAGTTTCGTTGCGTTTGGACTCTGTTTAATATTGATTTCCTGCAATGTAAAAAACATGCAGAAAACAGCAACTGGCATTGGGCACTATGTCAATAGGTTAGTACAAAAAAAACTGATAAAATGACTATAAAATGATTGTAAAACATCCAAGAATGATAATATAACAACATGGAACAATAAAAAATTATAGATACGTTGGAGACGTATCAATCACCACTAATAGGCTCCACATGGCAATCATCAAACTCATCATAAATGGACAAATCATCGCATGGGGAAATCATACTAGCATGAAGCATGATAATAGGTCGATCAACATCATGCAAGCAATCAATGTCAAGAATGTCCACTAGTGGGACTAGAGCATCACCATCACCTATGCTACCTTTGTCATTCCACCCAAGTGGTGTAAGTGAGGTGTCAAAGACCAAATCATGGTCAATGTCATCATTGTGATGGAACCATGTGGGGGGTGCATCATAGTCCACCATGGCCATCGTCTTGTCCAAAGGAAGGACAAAGTCGTCGAGGATCGGCACGTCATCATATATGGGACCTAGCACCAAATGAGAAGACACAATAGAGGTGGAGGTTAAGTTGTTAGAAATCGAAATGGTCTCACATGCCCTATCAACTACCTCACTCTCTCTATGTGGTGGTGGCTCACTCACTCCCTCAAGATAGGTGCACTCAATGTCATATATGGTGGATGTCATATATGGTGGAGTCACTCAAATCGCTCAAGTGGTGGTGATGGTGGCTCTCCTCACATGGGAGTTGGGGCAACTCGTCATATATGGGGCTAGTGGTGAAGTCACTCTCACTCTCAATATGGTGGCTGATGCGGCTTGAACTACGTCGGTATTTCCCCAAAGAGGAAGGGATGATGTAGCACATCTACGGTAGGTATTTCCCTCGGTGATGAGATCAAGGTTATCGAACCAGTAGGAGAACCACACAACACCACATAAACAACTCCTGCACACAAAGAACAAATGCTTGCAACCCGATGTAAGAGAGGGGTTGTCAATCCCTCATGGGTAAAAAGATAGGTAAAATTGTAGTAGATTGAATAAATAGATATCGCGGGAATGCGAGATAAAATAAAAAAGTTGCAGCAAGGTATTTTTGGATTAATAGATCTGAAAATAAAAGCAAATAAAAATAGATCTCAAAGGAAAATATAATAAAGAAAAGACCCGGGGGCCGTAGATTTCACTAGTGGCTTCTCTCGAGAAAAATAACATAAGGTGGGTAAACAAATTACTGTTGGGCAATTGATAGAACTTCAAATAATCATGATGATATCTAGACAATGATCATTATATAGGCATCACGTCCAAGATTAGTAGGCCGACTCCTGCCTGCATCTACTACTATTACTCCACACATCGACCGCTATCGAACATGCATCTAGTGTATTAAGTTCATGGAAAAACGGAGTAATGCCATAAGAACGATGACATGATGTAGACAAGATCTATAATGTATTTATGTAGAAATAGACCCCATCTTGTTATCCTTAATGGCAACGATACATACGTGTCAGTTCCCCTTCTGTCACTGGGATCAAGCACCATAAGATTGAACCCATCAAAAAGCACCTCTTCCCATGGCAAGAAAAATCAATCTAGTCGGCCTAACTAAACTAAAGATTCGAAGAAGAATTATGAGGCTATAAGTAATCATGCATATAAGAGATCAAAAGACTCAAATAACTTTCATGGATAAAAACATAGATCTGATCATAAACTCATAGTTCACCGAATCCCAACAAACACATCGCAAAAAGAGTTACATAAAATAGATCTCCAAGAGACCATTGTATTGATAATCAAAAGAGAGAGAGGAAGCCATCTAGCTACTAAATACGGACCCGTAGGTCTACAATGAACTACTCATGCATCATCAGAGAGGCACCAATGAGGATGATGAACCCCTCTGTGATGGTGTCTAGATTGAATCTGGTGTTTCTGGAACTTGCAGTGGCTGGAATTGATTTTCGTCGACTCCCCTAGGGTTTCTAAAATATTGGGGTATTTATAGAGCAAAGAGGCGGTGCGGGAGGCGGCCGAGGTGGGCACAACCCACCTAGACACGCCTGGGCCCCAGGCGCGCCCTGGTGGGTTGTGCTCCCCTCGGAACCCCCCTCAGGTACTTTCTTGGCCCATCGTCTGTCTTCTGGTCCAGAAAAAATCACCAAAAAGTTTCGCTGTGTTTGGACTCTGTTTGGTATTTACTTCCTACAAAGTAAAAAACAAGCAAAAAACGGCGACTAGCACTGGGCACTATGTCAATAGGTTAGTCCCAAAAAATGATATGAAGTTGCTATAAAATGATTGTAAAACATCCAAGAATGATAATATAACAACATGGAACAATCAAAAATTATTGATACGTCAAAGACGTATCAGCATCCCCAAGCTTAATTCCTACTCGTCCTCGAGTAGGTAAATGATAAAAATAGAATTTTTGATATGGAATGTTGCCTAAAGTGTTTATCACATAATATTTCCTTTGTAGCATGGACATTTGGACGTTTATATGATTCAAATCAATAGTCTAGTTTTGACATGAAGATTTCAATACTCAAGCATATCAACAAGCAACCATGTCTTTCAAAATATCAACACTAAAGCAAGTTATCCCTAGCCCATTATGCTCATTCATCGATCCATTCTTGAAACACACTCGCATATTAGCTACACCCAATGCTCAAGTACGATCATAGTACCCCTTAGTTGGTGCTTTGTAAGAGAAGATGGAGACTCAAATAAAAATAAAATTTGCATAAAGTAAAAGAAAGGCCCTTCGTAGAGGGAAGTAGGGATTTGTAGAGGTGCGAGAGCTCAAAGCAAAAAAAGTAGAGATAAAACATTTTGGGTGGCATGCTTTTCCTGTCAACGAAAACGATCGAGTAGTTCCCAATACTTTCCATGCTAGATATACCATAGGCGGTTCCCAACCAGAAAATAAAGCTTATTCCCTTTTCCACCATACTTTCACATTCCACGGCTAACCAAATCCACGGGTGCCGTCCATACCAACACTTTCCAAGGAATTTATTATTTGACAACATAAAGTAAATTCATTTTTTATTTCAGGACTGGGCGTCCTAATATCTTTGTCGTACTCTTGTGCAATGACAAGTGAATAAACACTCATCTTGAGAATAACACATCTAGCATGGAAAAATATTAGCCACCCCCTTCCGTTTCATGAGTGGTACGAGCACACAAAAGAGAAATTTATTTTGAAATTTAGAGATGGCACATAAAATTTGATTAGAATGGCAAAATAATACCGCATATAGGTAGGTATAGTGGACTCATGTGGCAAGACTGGTTCAAGGATTTTGGATGCACAAGTAGTGATCATACTTAGTGCAAATGAAGGCTAGCAAAAGATGGAGAAGCATCCAACCAAGAAACAAAAAATCTCATAAGCAAGCATTAAGCATAACTAACACCGCAAAATGCACCACAAGTAGGATGTAATTTCATTGCATAACTATTGACTTTCGTGCTTGCATAGGGAATCACAAACCTTAACACCAATATTCTTACTAAAGCATAATTACTCATCAATATGACTCACATATTATATCAACATATCGCAAAACTATTACAAGGAATAAAGTTTATTTTGTCCAATGATCTTCATGGAAGTGTTTATTATATCCCTCTTGAATATCTATCACTTTGGGACTAATTTCATATGTTGCTTTTGATAGCTCAAACAAATCTAAGTGAAGAACACAAGCATAAAATTTTCTTCTCTCAAAATAATTAAAGTGAAGCAAGAGAGAATTTCTTAAAAAATTTACGAACTCTCAAATAAATCTAAGTGAAGCATGAGAGCATTTCTTCAAAAATACTAAAGCACATGGTGCTAAAAAAGATATAAGTGAAGCACTAGAGCAATTCCAAAGCTAAAAAAGATTTAAGTGAAGCATAGAGAGCAATTCTAACAAGTGATAGCATACTTTTGGCTCTCTCAAATAGGTGTGTCCAGCAAGGATTCATGACTTAGAATACAAGGCAAAACAAGCAAAGACTCATATCATACAAGACGCTCCAAGCAAAACTCATGATATGTGACGAATAAAAATATAGTTCCAAGTAAAATACCGATGGTCGTTAGAAGAAAGAGGGGATGCCACTCGGGCATCCCCAAGCTTAGTTGCTTGCTTCTCTTTTAGATAATAGCTTGGGATGCCATGGGGCATCCCCAAGCTTAGTCTATTATTCCTCCTTATTCCTTCATCCATCATGATCTCACCGAAAACTTGAAAACTTCAATCATACAAAACTCAACAAAACCTTCCTGAAAACTTCAATCACACAAAGCAAATCACTACTATAAGTATTGTTGCAAACCCATTCATATTTTAGTTTTGCATTATATCTATTGTATTCCAACTTTGCTATAGCTTATACCCTCCAATACAAACCATAGATTCATCAAAATAAGCACACAACGCAAAGAAAACAGAATCTGTAAAAAACAGAAAAGTATGTAGTAATCAGGAAACTTCGAATACTTCTGTAACTCCAAAAATTCTGAAAAATTAGGACAACATGGGCAATTTGTATATCAATCTTATATAAAACAATTGGAGCAAAATCAAATTTCTGTGATTTATGAAAATTATTTTACTGGGTACAAAAGTTTCTGTTTTTCAACAAGATCAAATCAACTATCACCCAACATGATCCCAAAGGCTTTGCTTGGCAAAAACACTAATTAAAACACAAAAAACACAATCATAACAGTAGCATAATTGTGCAAACACTCAAGAATAGAAAGAAAAAGAGAAAAATAAATTTTATTCATTGGGTTGCCTCCCAACAAGCGCTATCGTTTTACGCCCCTAGCTAGGCATAATGCGAAGGATCTAAGTGTTGTCATCTTTGTTTCTAGCTCCATAAGATGCCCTCATGATTGATTCATATGGTGTATTAATTTTAGTTCTAGGGAAGTGTTTCGTACCCTTCCTTAGTGGAAATTAAAGTTTAATATTGCCTTCTTTCATATCAATCACGACACCAATAGTATGTAAAAATGGTTTACCAAGAATAATTGGACAAGACGGATTGCAGTCAATATCAAGAATAATAAAATCTATGGGCACATAATTCCTATTGCAATAATAACATCATTAATTTTTCCCATAGGCTTTTTAATAGTAGAAACCGCCAAGCGCAAATTTAAAGAACATTCTTCAATATTGGTAAGACCAAGCACATCACATAAAGATTTCAAAATTGTAGAAGCACTAGCACCCAAGTTACATAAAGCAAAACACTCATAATTTTTAATCTTGAATTTGATAGTAGGTTCCCATTAATCATGTAATTTTCTAGGAATTGAAACCTCTAATTCCAACTTTTCTTCTAAAGCTTTCATCATAGCATCAACAATATGTTTAGTAAAAGCTTTATTTTGTTCATAAGCATGGGGTGAATTTATCATGGATTGCAACAAAGAAATACAATTAATCAAAGAGCAATTATCATAATTAAAGGCTTTGTAATCCAAAAGAGTGGGCACAACACTAGTTCAAGTTTTGACCTCTGCAAACCCACTTTTATCAATTTTTTCAACAAGATTTTCACTCTCCAAATTATCGGGACGCCTTCTAACTAAAGTTGACTCTTCTCCAGTCCCTTTATCATCAATTTTAATCTTACTAAAAAAGTAATCAATAGAGGAAACACCAATCATTTTAAGATCTTCATCACTTTTATGAAAGCAATCACTAGAAAACGCTTTTTCTAAAAATTCTCTTTTAGCTCTAAGCATAACGGTTCTTTTCTTACTTTCATCCATAGAAACATAGAAAGCTTTAATTGATTCCTCAACCCTGGTCACAAAAGTTTTCATCCTGAGATCTTCCACGTCATGAGAAATTTTATCAATACGTCTAGACATATCATCAATCTTATTCAACTTTTGTTCTATCGTAGCATTAAAAACTTTTTGAGTATTGGTAAATTCTTTAATATTATGCTCAAAATCAGAGGTGTTCCTATTTTTATTATAAGAAAGATTACCATAGGAATTACCATATTTATTAGAGGAATTAATAGGAAAAGGCCTAGGATTAAAATTATCTCTATAAGCATTATTATTGAAATTGTTTCAAGAGATAAAATTCACATCTACGACATCACTATTTTGCTCAATAAAAGTAGAAAAAGTCACATCATTAAAATCAATTGGAGCACTGTTATTAGCAACCAATTTCATAAGAGCATCAACTTATTCACTCAAAGAAGAAATTTCTTCAACCGAATTAACTTTTTACTAGTAGGAGCTCTTTCGGTATGCCATTGTGAATAATTTGCCATAATATTGTCTAGATATTAGTAGCTTCACCCAAAGTAATTTCCATAAAAGTGCCACCTACGTCGGAATCAAAAAGATTTCTAGAAACAAAATTCAATCCTGCATAAAAAATTTGTATGATCATCCAAAGATTTAAACCATGAGTAGGACAATTTCTTAGCATCAATTTCATTCTTTCCCAAGATTGCACAAGTTGCTTAAAATTCATGATTTTCGTCCTAAGGGAAATAATTTTCGTGGGAGGAAAATACTTAGTAATAAAAGCATCTTTGCACTTATCCAAGAATCGATACTATTGTGAGGCAAAGAAGAAAACGAAAATTTTGCACGATCTCGTAAAGAACATGAATAGTTTCAAGTTCACAATATCATTGTCCACATCTTTTTTCTTTTGCATATCACATAATTCCATGAATGTGTTAAGATGGGACGCGGCATCCTCACTAGGAGTACCGGAAAATTGATCTTTCATAACAAGATTCAACAAACAACATTAATATCACAAGACTCCGCACTAGTGGCGGGGGGAGCAATCGGAGTTCTAATAAAATCATTGTTGTTGGTATTGGAGACATCACACAACTTGGTGTTCTCTTGAGTCATCGTGACTACGCAGCAAGAATGCACTCAAAAACAGATTTGACAAGAAAACAACGAACGAAAAAGAGGGCAAAAGAATGGTAAATTTTCGTGAAGTGGGGGAGAGGAAAATGAGAGGCAAATGAAAAATAATGTAAATTGCAAGGAGATGAGATTTGTGATTAGGAACCTGGTAGATGTTGATGATGTCTCCCTGGCAACAGACCCAGAAATTGGCACGTGGCCGGGAGACTATCTTGACTTGATCCTCCCCGACAACGGCGGCAGAATTTCCTTTTTATGCGGCTTGAACTAAGTCGGTATTTCCCCAAAGAGGAAGGGATGATGCAACACAGCTACGGTAGGTATTTCCCTCAGTGATGAGACCAAGGTTATCGAACCAGTAGGAGAACCATGCAACACCACGTACAGAACTCCTACACACAAAGAACAAATACTTGCCCGACGTAAGAGAGGGGTTGTCAATCCCTCACTAGTAAAAAGATAGGTAAAATTATAGTAGATTGAATAAATAGATCTCGCGGGAACGCGAGATAAAATACATAAATAAAAATTACAGCAAGGTATTTTTGTATTTTTGGATTAATAGATCTAAAAATAAAAGAAAATAAAAATAGATCTCGAAGGCAAATATAATAAAGAAGAGACCTGGGGGGCGTAGATTTCACTAGTGGCTTCTCTCGAGAAAAATAGCATACAGTGGGTAAACAAATTACTGTTGGGAAATTGATAGAACTTCAAATAATCATGACGATATCCAGGCAGTGATCATTTTATAGGCATCACATCCAAGATTAGTAGACCGAATCCTGCCTGCATCTACTACTATTACTTCCCATATCGACCGCTATCCAGCATGCATCTAGTGTATTAAGTTCATGGAAAAATGGAGTAATGCAATAAGAATGATGACATGATGTAGACAAGATCTATTTATGTAGAAATTGACCCCATCTTGTTATCCTTAATGGCAACGATACATATATGTCAGTTCCCCTTCTGTCACTGCGTTCAAGCACCGTAAGATCGAACCCATCACAAAGCACCTCTTCCCGTGGCAAGAAAAATTGATCTAGTCGGCCTAACTGAACCAAAGTTTCGAAGAAGAAATATGAGGCTATAAGTAATCATGCAGGTAAGAGATCAAAAGACTCAAATAACTTTCATGGATAAAAACATAGATCTGATCATAAACTCAAAGTTCATCGGATCCCAACAAACACACCACAAAAAGAGTTACATCGTATACCATTGTATTGAGAATCAAGAGAGAGAGAGGGGAAGCCATCTAGCTACTATCTACGGACCGGTAGGTCTACAATTAACTACTCACGCATCATCAGAGAGGCACCAATGAGGATGATGAACCCCTCCGTGACGGTGTCTAGATTGGATCTGGTGTTTCTAGAGCTTGCGGTGGCTAGAATTGATTTTCGTCGACTCCCCTAGGCTTTCTAGAATATTGGGGTATTTATAGAGCGAAGAGGCGGTACGGGAGGCAGCCGAGGTGGGCACAACCCACCTGGGCGCGCCTGGGCCCCCAGGCGCGCCCTGGTGGATTGTGCTCCACTCGGAGCCCCCCTCAGGTACTTTCTTGGCCCATCGTGTGTCTTTTGGTCCAGAAAAAATGACCAAAAAGTTTTGCTGCATTTGGACTCCGTTTGGTATTGATTTCCTGTGAAGTAAAAACAAGCAAAAAATAGCAAGTGACACTGGACACTATGTCAATAGGTTAGTCTCAAAAAATGATATAAAGTTGCTATAAAATGATTGTAAAACATCCAAGAATGATAGTATAACAACATGTAATAATCAAAAATCATAGATACGTTGGAGACGTATCGGTGGCATATGTCTCCATGCTCAACTCCTATCACCGCCTTGGTTGAAGAGATAGTCCCATGCTCAACCTCCTCATCCATAACGCCTCCAAAGATGAATGCTATAGGAAGTGGCAAGTCATCACTGTCCTCCGAGACCAAAGAGAAAGTCTCATGAGGGGTCTCATAGCTTGACTTGGAGTATGAGTCCCATTGGGGTGCCGTCTTCATGTTGTTGAAGAGGTTCATGCTCGCCACCATGGTCGAAGGGGATGGCCCTTGCTCAACCGTCTTGTCGCCATCTTGTATGAGGCCCATATGATGTGGTACCTCGTAGCTCGTATCCATGGCCGAAGGGAATTTCCCATGCTCGACCATCCTCCTTGAGGGGTTGCTTAGATGGAAGTGTCTCCCTCGCTTGTAGGTGTTGCCTTGGACTTGCCGTAGGCTTACTTGTGGGAATTAGGCAAAGATGCCTTATGTCCGAAGGCAAAGATGCCTTGATAATACTTGGCGAAAATGCCGAAGTGGGGGTGGTAGCCGTAGCTTCCTCCTGATGGTGACGATATCATTGTAGTCGATGGCGCTCTTCGTCGTCATTCACCTTTGGCTTGCGGGCGTCTTGACAGTCGTATCGATGATGAGCACGGTGCCGCTTGGTACTTTCATCGAATTGTCGCGTTGAAGATTTGCCACTTGAGCATCTTCGCCTTGAAGATGACGAAGGGGAAGAAGACTTGTAGTTGACCCACACATGTCGGATGTCATCCATGTGTGTGTCCAATTTGTTGTTGATGTAGTCCCTTTTCCTTGATTCAGAGTGTCGTATGTCGATGGCGAGTCGCTTGATGCGGTCGAAGACCGAAGATGACGTGCATTGCCTATCCATCACAAGTCTCGAGCAAAGGTGAGTAGGAAATGAGAGAACAAAACCAAAGTTACTTTTTTGAAGATTGAGGATGTATCGTGTATCAATCAATGTAATGCTACAATAGTAGAATTGGTACCGGGTTTGTTTCTTAGACCTACACAAGTAAAGCTTATGGAGGAGCTTGGTTAGGATGGGTGGCACAGCATTTCAAGCAAATGTTAGTCAAGATATCGATAAGGTTGAGAAGGTTCACAAAATTGCAAGTAAAACAACTAGAACAATAGCAAAGAATGGCACATGGAAACACACATAGATAGATAAACAGGGTCGTGCAACCAAGGAATGAAGTCAAAGTGTGGAATCCACGAAAAGCGCTCGTGTTGCACAACTCTAGAGAGATGTTAGCACAATTTCTCAATAGGCGGATACTACACTTGTACACAACCTATGAGATGCAAAATATATCAACTTTCTATCCCAAGTATGCTACATATGTATGATGTTCTGGTGCTTCCCACACGATGATCCAAGATGATCAATATGGTAGTAAGATATGTAATGTGGCGATGCTATGCCTATTGCTTACAAGCTCTTTGTTTTTCTCTTTGTGCTTAAAAGTTTTTTTTCTTTGGCCACATTTGCAAAATCTTTAAACCAAGATAGCAATTGTGTATGCGGGAACAATCTAGTGACACAATAGATAATATGATTGTCGGGGGGATGAACCCCGGGCAGGCAACGGAACCCGGATCCTTTTCAAAAACAGCAGGGCCCGCATCGCCCCACAAACCGGCACGCGCCTGGCCGGGTCGCTCGACCCGGCAGGGCCCGTAGCCCGGTCAAACTCCCCGACCCGGCAAGGTACATCAACCCGATCGCAGCAACTGGTGCAAGGCAACTCAACCCGGTGCAACCAAGGATTCCACGGCAAGCCAGCCCCACCCGTGGCGTCCACGGCAACCCAGTCACGGGTCAGCTCCCGTCCCATCCAGGCCGTACGATGGGACAAGACCTAAACCACCGATGACCAAGACGACAGTGTTTTCACCCATGCCTATGGTCAGCCGGGGCATGGCTACAGTGCCCCTCACCTACCCGCTGACCAAGACTGGCGTGGCAATAGTGCTCCCACCCTCACCGCTGACGACAGCAAGCGGCAGCCTAACGGAGAGCACTATACATGACTCGACTCAGCCACGCCCTGACGATCGACAAGACGGCGCACAGTCCCCCTAGGCACGCGGGGCCTGCGCCTAGGGGAACCCGGCAAACCACAAGCCCACAAGAGGGACCCAGCTTAGTGACCCGGACACCGACAATACGGACCCACCGACTCGGCATATTACCATTGTAACCCTGGGTGGGTTGATCTATAACCCCCCCCCCCAGGAACCCACGCCTACGGAGGCAAGTAAAAGACATGAGAGAGTAAGAAATAGAAGCACAAGCAAGCATAGAACTAGCCACCCAACAGCAGTACCGGAGAGAAGGAGCAGCCCAAGCCTTGGCCAGCTTCCTTCCTCCTCCACACAGCTCCAAGAGCAACTTTGTACTATCAATCATCCAACCAAACTTGGCGGAACTAGGGGTGTTATCTCTCTGGAGAGCCCCAAACCTTAGTATGTCCAGCGTCCCGCGCCCGCGCATGCCAACCTCGCCTCTGGAGCCCACCAGCGCCCTTGAGCATCCTCCTCTCTTTAGCCATCCCTTGGCATCTGCCGTGCGCCCACCACGACAGTTGGCGCACACCGTCGGGCAGCTCGAGGAGCTGGTTGCTACCTCTTGAGCACTGCGTTGGTTTTCCCCAAAGAGGAGAGGATGATGCAGCAAAGTAGCGTAAGTATTTCCCTCAGTTTTTGAGAACCAAGGTATCAATCCAGTAGGAGACCACACACAAGTCCCTCGTACCTACACAAAACGATAGCAACTCGCAACCAACGCGATTAGGGGTTGTCAATCCCTTCACGGTCTGATAGAGATGATAAATAATATTTTTGGTATTTTTGATAGATAGATGCAAAGTAAAAAGTAAAAGGCAAAGTAAAAACAAAGCAAGTAAATAAAGTGATAGAGATTGATATGATGAGAATAGACCCGGGGCCATAGGTTTCACTAGTGGCTTCTCTCAAGAGCATAATTATTCTACAGTGGGTGAACAAATTACTGTTGAGCAATTGACAGAATTGAGCATAGTTATGAGTATATTTAGGCAATGATCATGTATATAGGCATCACATCCAAAACAAGTAGATCGAAACGATTCTGCATCTACTACTATTACTCCACTCATCTACCGCTATCCAGCATGCATCTAGAGTATTAATTAAAAGCAGAGTAACGCCTTAAGCAAGATGACATGATGTAGAGGGATAAATTCATGCAATATGATAAAAAACCCATCTTGTTATCCTCGATGGCAACAATACAATACGTGCCTTGCAACCCTTTCTGTCACTGGGTAAGGACACCGCAAGATTGAACCCAAAGCTAAGCACTTATCCCATTGCAAGAACTACCAATCTAGTTGGCCAAACCAAAAAGGATAATTCTAAGAGACTTGCAAAGATAACTCAATCATACATAAAAGAATTCAGAGAAGAATCAAATATTTTCCATAGATAACACTGGATCATAAACCCACAATTCATCGGTCTCAACAAACACACCGCAAAAAGAAGATTACATCGAATAGATCTCCACAAGAGAGGGGGGGACTTTGTATTGAGATCCAAAGAGAGAGAAGAAGCCATCTCGCTACAAGCTATGGGCCCGAAGGTCTGAAGTAAACTACTCACACTTCATCGGAGGGGCTATGATGTTGATGTAGAAGCCCTCCATGGTGGATGCCCCCTCCGGCGGAGCTCCAGAACAGGCCCCAAGATGGGATCTCGTGGATACAGAAGGTTGCGGCGGTTGAATTAGGTTTTTGGCTCCTGTTCTAATCGTTTGGGGATACGTAGGTATATATAGGAGGAAGGAGTACGTCGGTGGAGCTTCGAGGGGCCCACGAGGTAGGCGCGCCCTCCACCCTCGTGACCGCCTCGTGGCTTTCTTGACGGAGGGTCCAAGTCTCCTGGATCTTATCTGATGAGAAAATCACGTTCCCGAAGGTTTCATTCCGTTTGGACTCCTTTGATATTCTGTTTCTTCGAAACACTGAAAAAGGCAAAAAAACAGCAATTCTGGGCTGGGCCTCCGGTTAATAGGTTAGTCCCAAAAATAATATAAAAGTGGAAAATAAAGCCCAATATAGTCCAAAACAGTAGATAAAGTAGCATGGAGCAATAAAAAATTATAGATACGTTGGAGACGTATCAGGCATCCCCAAGCTTAATTCATGCTCGTCCTCGAGTAGGTAAATGATAAAAAAGAATTTTTGATGTGGAGTGATACTATGGCATAATTTCAATGTAAATCTTCTTAATTGTGATATGAATATTCAGATCCGAAAGATTCAAGACAAAAGTTCATATTGACACAAAAATAATAATAATACTTCAAGCATACTAATCAAAGCAATCATGTCTTCTCAAAATAACATGGCAAAAGAAAGTTCATCCCTACAAAATCATATAGTTAGGCTGTGCTTCATTTTCGTCACACAAAGATGTTCCCAACTTCTATACCCCCGATGAGCCAAGCAATTGTTTCATACTTAAATAATCTCAAACTTTTTCAACCTTCACGCAATACATGAGCATGAGCCATGGATATAGCACTATGGGTGGAATTGAATATGATGATGGGGATTGTGTGGAGAAGACAAAAAAAGAGAAAGTCTCACGTTAACGAGGCTAATCAATAGGCTATGGAGATGCCCATCAATTGATGTTAACATGAGGAGTAGGGATTGCCATGCAACGGATACACTAGAGCTATGAATGCTCAACAAAAGAAAACTAGTGGGTGTGCATCCAACTCGCTTGCTCATGAAGACCTAGGGCATTTGAGGAAGCCCATCGTAGGAATATACAAGCCAAGTTCTATAATGAAAAATTCCCACTAGTATAAAAAATACAACTTATGAGACTCACTGCATGAAGAACAAGGTGCTACTTTGAAGCACAATATATGAGACTCATGAAGAACAAGGTGCTACTTTGAAGCACAAGTGTGGAAAAAGAGATAGTAGCATTGCCCTTTTCTTTTCTTTTCTTTTTTTGGGCCTTTTTTATTATTTTGGCCTTTCTCTTTTTTTATTTGGGCAATGCTCTAATAATGATGATCATCACACTTCTATTGATTACAACATAAGGATTACAACTCGAAACTTAGAACAAGATATGACTCTATATGAATGCCTCCGTTGGTGTACCGGGATGGTGCAATGAATCAAGAGTGACATGTATGGAAAATAATGCATGGTGGCTTTGCCACAAATACGATGTCAACTACATGATCATGCAATGGCAATATGACAAAAGTAATGTATGTCATGATGATGGTGGTGGAAGTTGCATGGCAATATATCTCGGAATGGCTATGGAAATGCCATGATAGGTAGGTATGGTGGCTGTTTTGAGGAAGATATAAGGAGGTTTATGTGTGATAGAGTGTATCGTATCACGGGGTTTGGATGCACCGGCGAAGTTTGCATCAACTCTCAAGGTGAGAAAGGGCAATGCACGGTACCGAAGAGGCCAGCAAAGGCGGAAATGTGAGAGTGCGTATAATCCATGGACTCAACATTAGTCAAAAGAATTCATATACTTATTGCAAAAATTTAGAAGTCATCAAAAATCAAGTACTACGCGCATGCTCCTAGGGGGATAGATTGGTAGGAAAAGACCATCGCTCGTCCCCGACCGCCACTCATAAGGATGCACAAGCCAGGTACACTTCATGTTTCAAATTTGTTACACAACTTTAACCATACGTGCATGCTATGGGACTTGCAAACTTCAACACAAGTATTTCTCAAATTCATAATCACCCAACTAGCATGACTTTGATATTATCACCTCCATATCTCAAAACAATTATCAAGCATCAAACTTATCTTGGTATTTAACGCACTCAAAAGAAAGTTTCACATATCTTGAACACCAAGTATATTAACATTAAGCAAATTACCATGCTATTAATGACTCTCAAAATAATCGAAGTGAAGCATGAGAGATCAATAGTTTCTTTAAAACAAATCCACCACTGTGCTCTAAAAGATATAAGTGAAGCACTAGAGCAAAAATTATCACGCTCAAAAGATATAAGTAAAGCACTATGAGCAAAACTATCAAGCTCAAAAGATATAAGTGAAGCACAGAGAGTATTCTAACAAATTCCAAATCATGTATGGCTCTCTCAAAAGGTGTGTACAACAAGGATGATTGTGGTAGACTAACAAGCAAAGACACAAATAATACAAGACGCTCCAAGCAAAACACATATCATGTGGTGAATAAAAATATAGCTCCAAGTAAATTACCGATGGAAGTGGACGAAAGAGGGGATGCCTTCCGGGGCATCCCCAAGCTTTGACTTTTTGGTGTCCTTGGATTATCTTGGGGGTGCCATGGGCATCCCCAAGCTTAGGCTCTTGCCACTCCTTGTTCCATAATCCATCAAAAGAATTCACCCAAAACTTGAAAACTTCACAACACAAAACTCAACAGAAATCTCGTGAGCTCCGTTAGAGAAAGAAAACAAAAGACTACTTCAAGGTACTGTAATGAACTCATTCTTTATTTATTTTGGTGTTAAACCTACTGTATTCCAACTTCTATATGGATTATAAACTATTTTACTAGCCATAGATTCATCAAAATAAGCAAACAACACACGTAAAACAGAATCTGTCAAAAACAGAATAGTTTGTAGCAATCTGTAACTAACGCAAACTTCTGGAACTCTAAAAACTCTACCAAAATAGGAAGTCCTGGTAAATTTGTTTATTGAACAGAAGCAAAAAGAATCAACGCAAAAGGCACGTTTCTGTGATTTATCATAACTAAATTCGTGCGCACAAAGTTTCTATTTTTCAGCAGAATCAAATCAACTATCATCGTAGGTTATCCTATAGGTTCTACTTGGCACAAACACTAATTAAAACATAAAACCACATCCAAACAGAAGGTAGATGGATTATTTATTCCTAAACAGAAGCAAAAACAAAAAACACAAAATAAAATTGGGTTGCCTCCCAACAAGCGCTATCGTTTAACGCCCCTAGCTAGGCATAAAAGCAAGGATAGATCTAGGTATTGCCATCTTTGGTAGGCAATCCATAAGTGGCTCTCATGATAGATTCATATGGTAATTTTATTTTCTTTCTAGGGAAGTGTTCCATATCCTTCTTTAAGGGAAATTGGAATCTAATATTTCCTTCCTTCATATCAATAATTGCACCAATCGTTCTAAGGAAAGGTCTACCAAGAATAATAGGACATGAAGGATTGCAATCTATATCATGAACGATAAAATCTACGGGCACATAATTCCTATTTGCAACAATAAGAACATCATTAATTCTTCCCATAGGTTTTAATAGTGGAATCCGCAAGATGCAAGTTTAGAGAGCAATCATCAAAATCACAGAAATCTAGCAAATCACATAAAGCTTTGGGAATAGTAGAGACACTAGCACCCAAATCACACAAAGCATGAAACTCATAATCTTTAATTTCAATTTTAATAGTAGGTTCCAACTCATCATAGAGTTTTCTAGGGATAGAAACTTTCAACTCAACTTTTTCTTCATAAGATTGCATCAAGGCATCAACAATATGTTCGGTAAAGGCCTTATTTTGACTATAAGCGTGAGGAGAATCTAGCACGGATTGCAACAAGGAAATACAACCAATCAAAGAGCAATTTTCATAATTAAATTCCTTGAGATCCAAAATAGTGGGTTTAGCAACATCTCGATTTCTATTTATTTCAATCCCATTTTCATCAATTTCATCATCAAGATCTAGAAACTCTGAATTCTTAGAACGCCTTCTAGGTAAAGGAAGATCATATTCAGTTGCAGCAAGATTCATATTGCAAAACAAAGATTTAATGGGGGACACATCAATAACTTTTCAATCTTCATCTTGATTTTCATAGGAATTGGAAGAACACGCTTTAATAAAGGCATCTTTGGAAGCACACATCCTAGCGGTTCTTTCCTTGCACTCATCAATGGAAATTCTCATGGCTTTGAGAGACTCATTGATATCATGCTTAGGAGGAATAGATCTAAGCTTTAAAGAATCAATTTCAAGATAAATTCTATCAACGTTCCTAGCCAAATCATCAACTTTAAGCAATTTCTCTTCAAGCAAAGCATTAAAATTCTTTTGTGAATTCATAAACTCTTTAACACAACTCTAAAATTCAGAGGGCATCTTATTAAAATTTCCATAAGAGTTGTTGTAGGAATTTCCATAATTATTAGAAGGATTACTAGGATAAGGCCTAGGATTAAAATTCCCTCTATACACGTTGTTCCAAAACTATTCCTACCAACAAAATTCACATCCATAGATTCATTATTATTCTCAAGCAAAGTAGACAAAGGCATATCATTGGGATCAAGAGGAGTATTTTTAGGAGCAAACATCTTCATAAGTTCATCCATCTTTTCACTCAAAACATTGATTTCTTCTATAGGATGCACTTCTTTACTAGAAGATCTTTCGGTGTGCCATTGAGAATAATTAGCCATAATATTATCAAGCAATTTGGTAGCATCCCCTAACGTAATTTCCATAAACGTGCCTCCTGCGGCCGAATCTAAAAGATTTCTAGAAGCAAAATTCAATCCGGCATAAATTTTTTGTATGATCATCCATAAATTCAAACCATGAGTAGGGCAATTGCGAAGCATTAATTTCATTCTTTCCCAAGGTTGGGCAACATGCTAATGATCAAGTTATTTAAAATTCATGATATCGTTCCTAAGAGTGATAATCTTAGCGGGAGGAAAATACTTAGAGATAAAAGCATCTTTGCACTTGTTCCAAGAATCAATACTATTTTTAGGCAAAGACGAAAACCAAACTTTGGCATGATCTCTAAGTGAAAACGGAAATAACTTCAATTTGACAATATTGTTATCTGTATCTTTCTTCTTTTGCATATCACACAAATCAACAAAATTGTTTAGATGAGTAGCGGCATCTTCACTAGGAAGGCCGACGAATTGATCTTTCATAACAAGATTCAGCAAAGCGGTATTGATTTCACAAGACTCATCATTATTAAGAGAAGCAATTGGAGTACTAAGGAAATCATTATTATTGGTATTCGAGAAATCACACAATTTGGTATTATCTTGCGCCATGGCAATAAGTAATCCAACACACAAGCAAACAGAAAGGCAACGGAAAAAGGTAACCGGAAAAGAGAGGAGGAGATTGGGAAAGAGAAGGCGAATAAAACGGCAAGGGTGAAGTGGGGGAGAGGAAAACGAGAGGCAAATGGCAAATAATGTAATGCGAGAGATAGGGATTGCGATGGGTACTTGGTATGGTTGACTTGCTTGCGTGAGCCTCCCCGGCAACGGTGCCAGAAATTCTTCTTGCTACCTCTTGAGCACTGCGTTGGTTTTCTCCGAAGAGGAGAGGATGATGCAGCAAAGTAGCATAAGTATTTCCCTCAGTTTTTGAGAACCAAGGTATCAATCCAGTAGGAGACCACACACAAGTCCCTCGTACCTACACAAAACGATAGCAACTCGCAACCAACGCGATTAGGGGTTGTCAATCCCTTCACGGTCACTTACGATAGTGAGATCTGATAGAGATGATAAATAATATTTTTGGTATTTTTGATAGATAGATGCAAAGTAAAAAGTAAAAGGCAAAGTAAAAACAAAGCAAGTAAATAAAGTGATAGAGATTGATATGATGAGAATAGACCTGGGGGCCATAGGTTTCACTAGTGGCTTCTCTCAAGAGCATAAGTATTCTACGGTGGGTGAACAAATTACTGTTGAGCAATTGACAGAATTGAGCATAGTTATGAGTATATCTAGGCAATGATCATGTATATAGGCATCACGTTCAAAACAAGTAGATCGAAACAATTCTGCATCTACTACTATTACTCCACTCATCGACCGCTATCCAGCATGCATCTAGAGTATTAAGTAAAAAACAGAGTAATGCCTTAAGCAAGATGACATGATGTAGAGGGATAAATTTATGCAATATGATAAAAACCCCATCTTGTTATCCTCGATGGCAACAATACAATACGTGCCTTGCAACCCTTTCTGTCACTGGGTAAGGACACCGCAAGATTGAACCCAAAGCTAAGCACTTCTCCCATTGCAAGAACTACCAATCTAGTTGGCCAAACCAAAAAGGATAATTCGAAGAGACTTGCAAAGATAACTCAATCATACATAAAAGAATTCAGAGAAGAATCAAATATTTTCCATAGATAATACTGGATCATCCACAATTCATCGGTCTCAACAAACACACCGCAAAAAGAAGATTACATCGAATAGATCTCCACAAGAGAGGGGGAGAACTTTGTATTGAGATCCAAAGAGAGAGAAGAAGCCATCTAGCTACTAGCTATGGACCCGAAGGTCTAAAGTAAACTACTCACACTTCATCGGAGGGGCTATGGTGTTGATGTAGAAGCCCTCCATGGTGGATGCCCCCTCCGGCGGGGCTCAGGAACAGGCCCCAAGATGGGATCTCGTGGATACAAAAGGTTGCGGCGGTGGAATTAGGTTTTTGGCTCCTGTTCTGATCGTTTGGGGATACGTAGGTATATATAGGAGGAAGGAGTACGTCGGTGGAGCTTCGAGGGGCCCACGAGGTAGGGGGCGCGCCCAGGGGGCGCCCTCCACCATCGTGATTGCCTCGTGGTTTTCTTGACGGAGGGTCCAAGTCTCCTGGATATTATCTGATGAGAAAATCACGTCCCCGAAGGTTTCATTCCGTTTGGACTCCGTTTGATATTCTGTTTCTTCGAAACACTAAAAAAGGCCAAAAACAGCAATTCTGGGCTGGGCCTCCGGTTAATAGGTTAGTCCCAAAAATAATATAAAAGTGGAAAATAAAGCCCAATATAGTCCAAAACAGTAGATAAAGTAGCATGGAGCAATCAAAAATTATAGATACGTTGGAGACGTATCACTGGCTAGGAGCATGCTTTAGACAGGGCCCTTCTCCTACACTGACGAGTCCGTCGCGCTGGCGGACGACGTCGTCGGCGCGCTCGCCGCCTCCTTCACCGCGCTCCGCATTTCCGATGCGCTCGCGGCCGACGAGTACCCCAGCGAGGTGCTCAGCTACTCCAACTCTCCCCTTTCCCTCGGCGGTGGCATTGCCGCCAGGGGGATGGACGTCCATGTGGAGGTTTACGTCACGGGCGATGGTGCCTCTTCCTCGTCGATCAAGACAAGGAAAGCCGCGGAGGCCAGGGCCACCGCGGAACAGACCGAGCCGTCCGATCTGTTGCGTGCTGTGATGCAGAGCCTCCGCATCCCCATCGGCACCAACGTCGACGCCACCAACGTCGTCGAAGCCCGAACCCAGCTCGAGGATAGGCGCCAGCAGATGCTGGACCTGTCCGAGACGCTGGTCGCCACCAGGCGCCGCCTGAAGGCCGCTCAGATGGAGCACGACGCCGCTCACGGAGTTATGCCCGCCACGGCCGAGCCAAGCCGGGTCGCCGACGCACGCGCCTGGGGAGGAGCGATCGGCCGAGCCTTCGGTGTCGTCCGGACCGTCTACGAAACCCCAGTGAAGAACATGCACGCTGCGGAGGCAGCCGCGGTCGGTCTCGACCAACTCACGGGCGAAGAGCTCAAGGAGCGCATCGGGCGGATGCGCGAGCTCCTCCGCGCCGCCAACACTCAGCAGGATCACCTCAACCAGCTCGCCAAGCCGGCGGGATCTGTCTCCGCCCGTCTTGGCGGACCCGGCGAACTTCTGTGCATGGCTTCCTCGCCACCCGGCGAGGCGCACTCCGCCAAGCCCGGACTCGATGCAACCCGTCCGCCACCGCCGCCGACGCTCTGGGCAACGAGCCTGCCCCGGAGACCCAGCGCGGACCCGGCCAGCTTGGTCGGTGTCCGGCTCCAACCGACCCGGCCCCTCGGGGCCTGGCCGCCAGTTGACTCGGCCCGCGCGCCATTGACGACGCCGACGCGCGCCACCGCCTCGATCAGCTCGCTCGCTCCCTGGAAGTGGAGGAGAGCGGCACTATCGGGCCGGCGTGCTTTGGCCCACGAATCCGGGAGGAGCCCTTTCTGAAAGGGTTCATGCTCCCCCGCGACACCCCCAAGTACAATGGGACCATAAAGCCAGAAGACTGGCTCACTGACTACACCACGACCATTGGCATCACCGGTGCCAATCGTCGTCTAGCCGTGCGCTACGCACCGCTCATGCTCCAGGGGTCGGCCCGCACGTGGTTGAACAGTCTGCCGATGGGCAGCATCAATGCTTGGGTCGACTTCGAGGAGGCCTTTGTCCGCAACTTCACGGGGACCTATAAGCGACCCGGTCACCCTAGCCAGCTCGCCATGTGCGTGCAGGGGCCGACGGAGACGGGTCGCGAGTACCTCGCACGCTGGACCGAGCTCCGAAATAGCTGTGAGGGCGTCCATGAAGTCCAGGCGATCCAGTACTTCGTCAGCGGGTGCCGAGATGGCACCCTCCTCAAGCACAAGCTCTTACGCTCCGAGCCAGCCACCATGGCCATGCTCATGGTGACGGCGGACAAGTACGCCAACGCCGACTCCGCCATGAAGATCCAGGTGGCGCTGGACGAAGCTGGGAAGGCAAAGCCGGTTCCTCCCTTGAAGCCAGCCGGCGAAAGCAGCCGGCAGCAGCATCATCAGAACAACAAGCGCAAGGTCGACCAACCGGCGCAGCGTCACGACAACCAGCTCGTCGCGGCCGCCGAGCCCGCGGCAGACCCCGCAGCGAAGCACTGGCAGACTGGCAAGATGGCATGGCAGGCCGCCATGAGTTTCGAAGAGATGCTCAACGCACCATGCAAGCACCACAGCGGCGCAAGACCCTCCACGCACACGCTTCGACAGTGCGCCATCACCAAGCGCATCATGAGGGGAGACGTTCCGCCTCCTCCGGCTCCAGCTCCAGCTTCGGGCGCAGGGCAGCCACCTCCGCCTCCACCGCCACCTCCCTTTGGCGGCATGATGCGGAACGACGCCTACCCAGACCAGAACGCGGCCTACGTCGTCTTCACTAGCTTCGGCGATGACAAGCGCAGCGAGCGCCTTCTTCGGCAGGAGGTGAACACCGCCGTCTCGGCCAAGACGAATTTCATGCACTGATCGGATCGCCCGATCACCTGGACCCATGAGGATCACCCGACAGTCATGCTGAGTCCGGGTGGGTACGCCCTCGTCCTCAACCCCACCATCGTGTTGGGGAACGTTGCAGAAAATTAAAATTTTTCCTACGGTTTCACCAAGATCCATCTATGAGTTCATCTAAGCAACGAGTCAAGGGAGAGAGTTAGCATCTACATACCACTTGTAGATCGCGTGCGGAAGCTTGCAAGGTGATGATGGAGTCGTACTCGACGTGATTCGAATCACCGATGACCAAGTGCTGAACGGACAGCACCTCCGCGTTCAACACACGTACGGGACGGGAGACGTCTCCTCCTTCTTGATCCAGCAAGGGGGAAGGAGAGGTTGAGGAAGACAGCTCCACCGGCAGCACGACGGCGTGGTGATGGTGGAGAGGCAGTACTCCGACAGGGCTTCGCCAAGCACACAACGGAGGAGGAGAGGTGTTGGGGAGGGGAGGGCTGCGCCTTGGAGGGTGGTGCGGCTGCCCTCCCCTCACCCCTCTATTTATAGGGGGAAGGGAGAAGGGGGCCGGCCCCCTAGAACCCATCTAGGGGGGGTGCGGCGGCCAAGGGGAGAGGGGGAGAGGGTGGCTTGCCCCCCAAGCCAAGGGGGCGCCCCCTCTAGGGTTCCCCCCTCAACCCTAGGCGCATGGGCCCAAGGGAGGGGGTGCGGCCAGCCCACCAGGGGCTGGCTCCCTGCCCCATGCAGCCCATGTGCCCCCCGGGAGGGGTGGCCCCTCCCGGTGGACCCCCGGAACCCTTCCGGTGGCCCCGGTACAATACCGGTATGACCCCGAAACTTCCCGGTGTCCGTTTGACAACTTCCCACATATAAATCTTTACCTCCGGACCCTTCCGGAGCTCCTCGTGACGTGCAGGATCCCATCCGGGACTCCGAACAACATTCGGTAGTCACATACTAGTCTTCCTCATAACCCTAGCGTCACCGAACATTAAGTGTGTAGACCCTACGGGTTCGGGAGACATGCAGACATGACCTAGACACTCTCAGGTCAATAACCAACAGCGGGATCTGGATACCCATGATGGCTCCCACATGCTCCTCGATGTTGTCATCGGATGAACCACGATGTCGAGGATTCGATCAAACCCTGTATGCAATTCCCTTTGTCAATCGGTACGTTACTTGCCCGAGACTCGATCGTCGGTATCCCAATACCTTGTTCAGTCTCGTTACCGGCAAGTCACTTTAATCGTACCGTAATGCATGATCCCGTGTCCAACACCTTGGTCACATTGAGCTCATTATGATGATGCATTACCGAGTGGGCCCAGAGATACCTCTCCGTCATACGGAGTGACAAATCCCAGTCTCGATCCGTGTCAACCCAACAGATACTTTCGGAGATACCTGTAATGCACCTTTATAGTCACCCAGTTACGTTGTGACATTTGATACACCCAAGGCACTCTTACGGTATCCGGGAGTTACACGATCTCATGGTCGAAGGAAGAGATACTTGACATTGGCAAAGCTCTAGCAATACGAACTACACGATCTTTTATGCTATGCTTAGGATTGGGTCTTGTCCATCACATCATTCTCCTAATGATGTGATCCCGTTATCAACGACATCCAATGTCCATAGTCAGGAAACCATGACTATCTGTTGATCACAACGAGCTAGTCAACTAGAGGCTCACCAGGGACATATTGTGGTCTAAGTATTCACACGTGTATTACGATTTCCGGATAATACAGTTATAGCATGAATAAAAGACATTTGTCATGAACATTGAAATATAATAATACTTTTATTATTGCCTCTAGGGCATATTTCCAACAGTCTCCCACTTGCACTAGAGTCACCAATCTAGTTACATTGTGATGAATCGAACACCCATAGAGTTCTGGTGTTGATCATGTTTTGCACGCGAGAGAGGTTTAGTCAGCGGATCTGCGACATTCAGATCCGTGTGCACTTTGCAAATCTCTATGTCTCCATCTTGAACATTTTCACGGATGGAGTTGAAACGACGCTTGATGTGCCTCGTCTTCTTGTGAAACCTGGGCTCCTTGGCGAGGGCAATAGCTCCAGTGTTGTCACAAAAGAGTTTGATCGGCCCCGACGCATTGGGTATGACTCCTAGGTCGGTGATGAACTCCTTCACCCAAATCGCTTCATGCGCTGCCTCCGAGGCTGCCATGTACTCCGCTTCACACGTAGATCCCGCCACGACGCTCTGCTTGCAGCTGCACCAGCTTACTGCTCCACCATTCAACATATACACGTATCCGGTTTGTGACTTAGAGTCATCCAGATCTGAGTCGAAGCTAGCGTCGACGTAACCCTTTACGACGAGCTCTTCGTCTCCTCCATAAACGAGAAACATGTCCTTCGTCCTTTTCAGGTACTTCAGGATATTCTTGACCGCTGTCCAGTGTTCCTTGCCGAGATTACTTTGGTATCTTGCTACCAAACTTACGGCAAGGTTTACATCGGGTCTGGTACACAGCATGGCATACATAATAGATCCTATGGCTGAAGCATAGGGGATGACACTCATCTCTTCTTTATCTTTTGCCGTGGTCGGTGACTGAGCCGAGCTCAGTCTCACACCTTGTAACATAGGCAAGAACCCCTTCTTGGACTGATCCATTTTGAACCTCTTCAAAATCTTATCAAGGTATGTGATTTGTGAAAGACCTATGAGGCGTCTCGATCTATCTCTATAGATCTTGATGCCTAATATGTAAGCAGCTTCTCCAAGGTCCTTCATTGAAAAACACTTATTCAAGTAGGCCTTAATGCTGTACAGAAATTCTATATTATTTCCCATCAAGAGTATGTCATCTACATATAATATGAGAAATGCTACAGAGCTCCCACTCACTTTCTTGTAAACGCAGGCTTCTCCATAAGTCTGCATAAACCCAAACGCTTTGATCATCTCATCAAAGCGAATGTTCCAACTCCGAGATGCTTGCACCAGTCCATAAATGGATCGCTGGAGCTTGCATACTTTGTTAGCGTTCCGAGGATCGACAAAACCTTCCGGCTGCATCATATACAGTTCTTCCTTGAGATGCCCGTTAAGGAATGCTGTTTTGACGTCCATCTGCCATATCTCATAATCATAGTATGCGGCAATTGCTAACATGATTCGGACGGACTTCAGCTTTGCTACGGGAGAGAAAGTCTCGTCGTAGTCAATCCCTTGAACTTGTCGATAACCCTTAGCGACAAGTCGAGCCTTATAGATTGTAACATTACCATCCGCGTCCGTCTTCTTCTTAAAAATCCATTTGTTTTCTATCGCTCGCCGATCATCGGGCAAGTTTGTCAAAGTCCATACTTTGTTTTCATACATGGATTCTATCTCGGATTTCATGGCTTCAAGCCATTTGTTGGAATCCGGGCCCGCCATCGCTTCTTCATAGTTCGAAGGTTCATTGTTGTCTAACAACATGATTTCCAGGACAGGGTTGCCGTACCACTCTGGTGCGGAACGTGTCCTTGTGGACCTACGAAGTTCAGTAGTAACTTGATCCGAAGTACCTTGATCATCATCATTGTTTTCCTCTTCAGTTGGTGTGGGCATCACAGGAACGGTTTCCTGCGCTGCGCCACTTTCCCGCTCAAGAGGTAGTACTTCATCGAGTTCTACTTTCCTCCCACTTACTTCTTTCGAGAGAAACTCTTTTTCCAGAAAGCATCCGTTATTGGCAACAAAGATCTTGCCTTCGGATCTTAAGTAGAAGGTATACCCGACAGTTTCCTTAGGGTATCCTATGAATACGCATTTTTCCGACTTGGGTTCGAGCTTTTCAGGTTGAAGTTTCTTGACATAAGCATCGCATCCCCAAACTTTTAGAAACGACAGCTTAGGTTTCTTTCCAAACCATAATTCATACGGTGTCGTCTCAACGGATTTAGACGGTGCCCTATTTAAAGTGAATGTAGCTGTCTCTAGAGCGTATCCCCAAAATGATAGCGGTAAATCGGTAAGAGACATCATAGACCGCACCATATCCAATAGAGTGCGATTACGACGTTCGGACACACCGTTTCGCTGAGGTGTTCCAGGCGGCGTGAGTTGTGAAACGATTCCACATTTCCTTAAGTGTGTACCAAATTCGTGACTTAAGTATTCTCCTCCACGATCTGATCGTAAGAATTTTATCTTTCGGTCACGTTGATTCTCTACCTCATTCTGAAATTCTTTGAACTTTTCAAAGGTCTCAGACTTGTGTTTCATTAAGTAGACATACCCATATCTACTCAAGTCATCAGTGAGAGTGAGAACATAACGATATCCTCTGCGAGCCTCAACGCTCATTGGACCGCACACATCGGTATGTATGATTTCCAACAAGTTGGTTGCTCGCTCCATTGTTCCGGAGAACGGAGTCTTGGTCATTTTGCCCAAGAGGCATGGTTCGCATGTGTCAAACGATTCATAATCAAGAGACTCTAAAAGTCCATCGGCATGGAGCTTCTTCACGCGCTTGACACCAATGTGACCAAGGCGGCAGTGCCACAAGTATGTGGGACTATCGTTATCAACTTTAAATCTTTTGGCATCTACACTATGAACATGTGCAATATTACGCTCGAGATTCATTAAGAATAAACCATTGACCATCGGAGCATGACCATAAAACATATCTCTCATATAAATCGAACAACCATTATTCTCAGACTTAAATGAGTAGCCATCTCGTATTAAACGAGATCCAGATACAATGTTCATGCTCAAACTTGGCACTAAATAACAATTATTAAGGTTCAAAACTAATCCCGTAGGTAGATGTAGAGGCAGCGTGCCGACGGCGATCACATCGACTCTGGAACCATTCCCGACGCGCATCATCACCTCGTCCTTCGCCAGTCTCCGTTTATTCCGCAGCTCCTGCTGTGAGTTACAAATATGAGCAACGGCACCGGTATCAAATACCCAGGAGTTACTACGAGTACTGGTAAGGTACACATCAATCACATGTATATCAAATATACCTTTGGTGTTGCCGGCCTTCTTATCCGCTAAGTATTTGGGGCAGTTCCGCTTCCAGTGACCCTTCCCCTTGCAATAAAAGCACTCAGTCTCAGGCTTAGGTCCATTCTTTGACTTCTTCCCGGTAACTGGCTTACCAGGCGCGGCAACCTCCTTGCCATCCTTCTTGAAGTTCTTCTTACCCTTGCCCTTCTTGAACTTAGTGGTCTTATTGACCATCAACACTTGATGTTCTTTCTTGATTTCAGCCTCTGCTGACTTCAGCATCGAGAACACTTCAGGAATGGTCTTTTCCATCCCCTGCATGTTGTAGTTCATCACAAAGCTCTTGTAGCTTGGTGGGAGCGACTGGAGGATTCTGTCAATGACCGCCTCATCTGGGAGGTTAATGTTCAGCTGGGTCATACGGTTGTGCAACCCAGACATCTTCAGGATGTGCTCACTGACAGAACTGTTTTCCTCCATCTTACAACTGTAGAACTTGTCGGAGACATCATATCTCTCGACCCGGGCATGAGCTTGAAAAACTAGTTTCAGCTCTTCGAACATCTCATATGCTCTGTGGTGCTCAAAACGCTTTTGGAGCCCCGGTTCTAAGCTGTAAAGCATGCCGCACTGAACGAGGGAGTAATCATCAGCACGAGACTGCCAAGCATTCATAATGTCTTGGTTCTCTGGGACGGGAGCGTCACCTAGCGGTCCTTCTAGGACATATTGTTTCCTGGCAGCTATGAGGATGATCCTCAGGTTCCGGACCCAGTCCGTATAGTTGCTGCCATCATCTTTCAGCTTGGTTTTCTCTAGGAACGGGTTGAAGTTCATGTTGACATTAGCGTTGGCCATTGATCTACAAGACATATTTGCAAAGGTTTTAGACTAAGTTCATGATAATAAAGTTCTAATCAAATTATGAACTCCCACTCAGATTAGACATCCCTTTAGTCATCTAAGTGTTACACGATCCGAGTCGACTAGGCCGTGTCCGATCATCACGTGAGACGGACTAGTCATCGTCGGTGAACATTCTCATGTTGATCGTATCTTTGATACGACTCGTGTTCGACCTTTCGGTCTCCGTGTTCCGAGGCCATGTCTGCACATGCTAGGCTCGTCAAGTTAACCCTAAGTGTTTTCGCTGTGTAAAACTGTCTTACACCCGTTGTATGTGAACGTAAGAATCCATCACACCCGATCATCACGTGGTGCTTAGAAGCGAGGAACTGTAGCAACGGTGCACAGTTAGGGGAGAACACTTCTTGAAATTTTATAAGGGATCATCTTATTTACTACTGTCGTCCTAAGTAAACAAGATGCATAAACATAATAAACATCACATGCAATTATATAGTTGTGACATGATATGGCCAATATCATATAGCTCCATTGATCTTCATCTTCGGGGCTCCATGATCATCTTGTCACCGGCTTGACACCATGATCTCCATCATCATGATCTCCATCATCGTGTCTTCATGAAGTTGTCACGCCAACGACTACTTCTACTTCTATGACTAACGTTTAGCAATAAAGTAAAGTAGTTTACATGGCGTTATTCAATGACACACAGGTCATACAAAAAATAAAGACAACTCCTATGGCTCCTGCCGGTTGTCATACTCATCGACATGCAAGTCGTGAATCCTATTACAAAGAACATGATCTCATACATCACAATTCATCATTCATCACAACTTCTGGCCATATCACATCACATGATCAATCGCTGCAAAAACAAGTTAGACGTCCTCTAATTGTTGTTGCATCTTTTACGTGGCTGCAATTGGGTTCTAGCAAGAACGTTTTCTTACCTACGAATCACCACAACGTGATTTTGTCAACTTCTATTTACCCTTCATAAGGGCCTTGTTCATCAATTCCGCTCCAACTAAAGTGGGAGAGACAGACACCCGCCAGCCACCTTATACAACTAGTGCATGTCAGTCGGTGGAACTGGTCTCACGTAAGCGTACGTGTAAGGTTGGTCCGGGCCGCTTCATCCCACAATACCGTTGAGCAAGAAAAGACTAGTAGAGGCAAGTAAGATGACAAAATCCACGCCCACAACAAAATTGTGTTCTACTCGTGCAAAGAGAACTACGCATAGACCTAGCTCTGATACCACTCTTGGGGAACGTTGCAGAAAATTAAAATTTTTCCTACGGTTTCACCAAGATCCATCTATGAGTTCATCTAAGCAACGAGTCAAGGGAGAGAGTTAGCATCTACATACCACTTGTAGATCGCGTGCGGAAGCTTGCAAGGTGATGATGGAGTCGTACTCGACGTGATTCGAATCACCGATGACCAAGTGCTGAACGGACAGCACCTCCGCGTTCAACACACGTACGGGACGGGAGACGTCTCCTCCTTCTTGATCCAGCAAGGGGGAAGGAGAGGTTGAGGAAGACAGCTCCACCGGCAGCACGACGGCGTGGTGATGGTGGAGAGGCAGTACTCCGACAGGGCTTCGCCAAGCACACAACGGAGGAGGAGAGGTGTTGGGGAGGGGAGGGCTGCGCCTTGGAGGGTGGTGCGGCTGCCCTCCCCTCACCCCTCTATTTATAGGGGGAAGGGAGAAGGGGGCCGGCCCCCTAGAACCCATCTAGGGGGGGTGCGGCGGCCAAGGGGAGAGGGGGAGAGGGTGGCTTGCCCCCCAAGCCAAGGGGGCGCCCCCTCTAGGGTTCCCCCCTCAACCCTAGGCGCATGGGCCCAAGGGAGGGGGTGCGGCCAGCCCACCAGGGGCTGGCTCCCTGCCCCATGCAGCCCATGTGCCCCCCGGGAGGGGTGGCCCCTCCCGGTGGACCCCCGGAACCCTTCCGGTGGCCCCGGTACAATACCGGTATGACCCCGAAACTTCCCGGTGTCCGTTTGACAACTTCCCACATATAAATCTTTACCTCCGGACCCTTCCGGAGCTCCTCGTGACGTGCAGGATCCCATCCGGGACTCCGAACAACATTCGGTAGTCACATACTAGTCTTCCTCATAACCCTAGCGTCACCGAACCTTAAGTGTGTAGACCCTACGGGTTCGGGAGACATGCAGACATGACCTAGACGCTCTCAGGTCAATAACCAACAGCGGGATCTGGATACCCATGATGGCTCCCACATGCTCCTCGATGTTGTCATCGGATGAACCACGATGTCAAGGATTCGATCAAACCCTGTATGCAATTCCCTTTGTCAATCGGTACGTTACTTGCCCGAGACTCGATCGTCGGTATCCCAATACCTTGTTGAGTCTCGTTACCGGCAAGTCACTTTAATCGTACCGTAATGCATGATCCCGTGTCCAACACCTTGGTCACATTGAGCTCATTATGATGATGCATTACCGAGTGGGCCCAGAGATACCTCTCCGTCATACGGAGTGACAAATCCCAGTCTCGATCCGTGTCAACCCAACAGATACTTTCGGAGATACCTGTAATGCACCTTTATAGTCACCCAGTTACGTTGTGACGTTTGATACACCCAAGGCACTCTTACGGTATCCGGGAGTTACACAATCTCATGGTCGAAGGAAGAGATACTTGACATTGGCAAAGCTCTAGCAAAACGAACTACACGATCTTTTATGCTATGCTTAGGATTGGGTCTTGTCCATCACATCATTCTCCTAATGATGTGATCCCGTTATCAACGACATCCAATGTCCATAGTCAGGAAACCATGACTATCTGTTGATCACAACGAGCTAGTCAACTAGAGGCTCACCAGGGACATATTGTGGTCTAAGTATTCACACGTGTATTACGATTTCCGGATAATACAGTTATAGCATGAATAAAAGACATTTGTCATGAACATTGAAATATAATAATACTTTTATTATTGCCTCTAGGGCATATTTCCAACACATCGTTGTGTGGCCCACATGCAAGTTCTCTCGAGTCCTCATCGACGGTGGCAGCAGCATCAACATCCTCTACCGCGACACGATGACCAAGCTCGGCCTCAAGGCCGAAGACCTGGAGCCTACCCGGACAGTCTTCCACGGCATCATGCCCGGCCTTTCCTGCTCGCCCATTGGCCGGGTCTGGCTCGACGTCCTGTTCGGCGACAGCATCCACTTCCGACGCGAACCGATCTGGTTCGAGGTGGTGGACCTGTCCAGCGCATATCATGCATTGCTGGGCCGGCCCGCGCTCGCCAAGTTCATGGCGGTTCCCCACTATGCGTACCTGAATATGAAGATGCCGGGTCCCAAGGGTCTCATTACCATCACTGGCGACTACTGCAAGTCTCTGGAGTGCGCCCGAGATGGCGCCAAGCTGGCCGAGTTACTGGTCATTGCCGAGGAACGGCGCCAGCTCGACCAGATCGTCGCCTTGGTAGGTGAGGCCTCCGATGCATCGATCCCGACCTCGGACCCGGCCGACGAGGCTGCCTTCAAGCCCTCCAAGGAGACCAAGAAAGTGAAGGTCAACCCTGAAGACCCCAGCTGAAGCAAGTACGTTGTCGTAGGCGCCCGCCTCGACAACAAATAGGAAGGCGAGCTCGTCGACTTCCTCTGTGAGAATCGGGATATCTTCACGTGGACCCCCAAGGACATGTCTGGTATCCCGAGGAAGTATGCTGAGCACAAACTTCACGTTCGCAAGGACGCCAAGCCTGTTCATCAACCCCTCCGACGATTTTCTGAAGAGAAGAGAAGAACCATTGGTGAAGAGGTCGCTAAGCTTTTGGCGGCCGACTTCATAATGGAAGTGTTTCACCCCGAGTGGCTGGCCAATCCAGTCCTCGTCCTGAAGAAGAACAAGACCTGGCGCATGTGTATCGACTACACCAGCCTCAACAAGGCCTGTCCCAAGGATCCGTTTGCTCTCCCACGGATCGACCAAGTCATCGACTCGACCGCCGGGTGCGAGCTCCTGTCCTTCCTGGACGATTACTTCGGCTATCACCAGATTAAGCTGGACCCGGCCGATGCCCTGAAGACGTCCTTCATCACGCCCTTTGGGGCGTACTGCTACATCACCATGTCATTCAGATTGAAGAATGCCGACGCCACGTTCCAACGCTGCGTGCAGAAATGCATGCTGCCGCAACTCGGCCGCAACATCCACGTGTACATGGACGACATTGTGGTGAAGACCAAGCAGCACCTCACGCTCCTCGACGATTAACATTCGCCAACCTCCGCAAATACAAGGTCAAGCGGAAAAGCGTGTCTTCGGCGTCCCGACCGGAAAGCTACTTGGCTTCCTCGTCTCGGAACGCGGCATTGAGGCGAACGCGGAGAAGATCAAGGCCATCGAGCGGATGCGCAAGCCGGCTCGGCTGCGCGACGTCCAGAAGTTCACCGGGTGCTTGGCCTCGGTCAGCCGGTTCCTAAGCCGACTGGGCGAGAAGGCGCTCCCCCTGTACCTACTAATGAAGAAGACAAGCCCGTTCGAGTGGAACGGCAAGGCAGACGAGGCTTTCCAAGACCTCAAGAGCATGCTCTCCACCGCACCAGTCCTGGCCGCGCCAACCGACAAGGAGCCGCTGTTGCTCTACATAGCCATGACCTCGCGGGTGGTCAACATGGTGCTGGTGGTCGAGCGACCAGAGAAGGGCAAGATCCAATCCGTCCAGCGACCAGTCTACTACCTGAGCGAGGTGCTCTCCATTTCCAAGCAGAACTATCCGCATTACCAGAAGATGTGCTACGGCGTGTACCTCACCGCCAAGAAGCTGAAGCCGTACTTCCAAGAGCACGTCGTCACCGTCGTCAGCACGGTGCCTATCGGAGAAATCATCGGGTGCCGGGACGCCTCTGGCCGGGTCGCCAAGTGGGCGATCCAGCTAGCCGACCACACCATCCTCTACGAGCCCCGCACCACGATCAAGTCTCAGGCCCTAGCCGATTTCCTCTTCGACTGGACTGAGACCCAGTACTTGCCACCGCCTCTAGACTCGACGCACTGGCACATGCACTTCGACGGGTCCAAGATGCGACTCGGCTTGGGGGCCGACATTGTACTGTCATCTCCGAAGGGCGACCGGCTCCGCTACGCGCTCCAGATCCACTTCGCCGCCTCCAACAACGTCGCCGAGTATGAAGCCCTTGTGCACGGCCTCCAGCTCACCAAGGAACTCGGCATCCGGCGCATCTTGTGCCACGGCGACTCGGACCTGGTGGTGCAGCAATGCTCCGGCGAATGGGACGCCCGCGACTCCAACATGGCAAGCTACCGCTTCCTTGTCCAGAAGCTATCCGGATCCTTCGAGGGTTGCGAGTTCCTCCACGTCCCGCACGCGGAGAACGAAGCAACCGACACGCTCGCCAAGATCGCCTCGTCACGACAATCCATCCCGTCCGGCGTCTCCCTCGAGCATCTGTGCAAGCCGTCCGTCAAGCCATCGCTGGATTCCGAGTCTATTCATGTTCCAGACGACCCGGCCGCACCCCAAGTCGGCCCGGGGAATGTTGAACCCGGCCCGGGGAATGCTGAACCTGGCCCGGGGGTTGCTCAGCTCAACCCGGCCACCATCATCCCGGACCCGGCCGTCGCCATCCCCGACCCGGGGGCTGCTCAACCCGGCTCGGAGGCTGCCGACCCTGAACCCACCCTGGTGGCCGTCTTCGCAGTGGTTGCAGCTCCATCTTGGGCTCTCCCAATATCAGAGTTTCTGGAGAACGGGGCCCATGGACGAGACCGAAGCTCGGCAAATTCAGTGCCGGGCATCCGCCTACAGCATCCTCAACAACGAGCTCGTCAAACGCAGCTCTACCGGCGTGTTCCAGCGCTGCGTCGAGCAGTATCGCGACATCGACATCCTCCTCGACATTCACCAGGGCGAGTGCGGGCACCATGCCGCATCGCGATCCTTGGTGGCCAAGGCGTTCTACCACGGTTTCTATTGGCCCACGGCCCTCGAAGACGCCGAGTCACTCGACCTCAAATGTGAAGGGTGCCAACGCTTCAGCAAACGCAGCCACCAGCCGGCTTTAGCACTCCGCACCATACGAATCGCCTGGCCCTTCGCGGTCTGGGGACTCGACATGGTGGGACCCTTCAAAACCGCCCGGGGCGGCATGACGCACTTACTGGTGGCAGTGGACAAATTTACCAAGTGGATCGAGGCAAGACCTATCAAGAAATTGGACAGGCCAACTGCCGTCCGGTTCATCAAGGATATAGCGGTGCGCTACGGCATGCCGAACAGCATCATCACCGACAACGGCACCAACTTCGCCAAGGGTGCGCTCGAGCAATACTGCTCCGTCTCCAGCATCCGCCTCGACCTGGCCTCCGTGGCACATCCGCAGTCCAACGGGCAGGTCGAGTGGGCCAACAGACTCATCCTGTCCGGCATCAAGCCGCGACTCGTCGAGCCACTCATCCTCTCACCCGGCAGCTGGCTTGACGAGTTGCCAGCAGTACTCTGGAGTTTGCGCACAACACCGAATCGCTCGACCAGGTTCACCCCATTCTTCCTCGTTTATGGAGCTAAAGCCGTCATCCTGACCAACATCGAGTTCAACTCGCTGCGTGTCGCGATGTACACTGAAGCCGAAGCCAGAGAGGCACGCGAAGACGGTGTCGACCTGCTTGAAGAAGCGCGCCTTCTGGCACTTAGTCGTTCGGCTATCTACCAGCAAGGCCTGAGGCACTACCACAACAAGAAGATCAAGCCCCTCGCGTTCCGCGAGGGCGACCTCGTCCTCCGACTCATCCAAGAGCAGGTAGGCCAGCACAAGCTGTCCCCTCTATGGGAGGGCCCATTCATCATGAGCAGGGCCTTGCGTGATCGCAACGCCTACTACCTCATCGACGCGCGCAAGTCAAAGAAGCGCAAGAAGGACACCATCGGCGAAGAAACGACCTGGCCGTGGAACGTGGAACTCCTCCGCCCGTTTTACAGTTAGCCGCATGAGTGTATGTATCGTCGCCTTTTGTAAACGCATGAAACTACGGGGTCCCTGAACGAGACTCGGGGGCTGCCTTTTGCCGACTAATTTATTGCGTCCTTATTGTTTCTGCATCACTTTACCACTGAACCCAGCCACCGGCTCGACTCGCTCGACCCGGGGGCTCGGGGGCAGGCCGGCTCGGTCGCCACCCCGCCGCCTTACTTGGTGATTCCTCATAAAGTTGGGACGCCGCGGCCCCCCACTTCGCCCTAAAACCGCAGATCCAGCTTTGGCTATCGGCGGGCATGCACAACGGGCCAAAGCTCCTTTACGATTCATACACTAAGTCAAAGGCTGCCGGGTCGACCGACCCGGCCCGTCACTAATCAAATAAGTAGTCGCACGACCGGCTGCTCCCCAACCGGCCA
>NC_041385.1:318917118-318948466 GCF_002162155.2 Triticum dicoccoides | reverse complement strand
ACATGAAATCGGTTCGAAAAAGCGGAAGGCAAAGAGCAAAAAAGCACTCACGATATTCACACATAAATATTTAAAGCAAAGGCCCACGATCCGAGTTCATTACACCCCAAACAACCCCCAGTGGGTGGGTGGACCTGCTACTTAATAGATTATGTGTAAAGTATCTCAGGCATCTCCAGCGCCGCATCGCGACGTCGACGGCCCTCCCCTGGCGGCCTCCGGGTCCGGCGTGGTAGACGCCCGTCTCCTCCAAGCTCCCCTCCGGGTGATGGAGAAGCAAGCCGTAGTCATTGCCATCCACGGCCTTGCCGTCTTCCGTCCGCTCCGGATGGAACTCGTCGTGGAAGGCGAACTCGGTGATGTAGCTAGCCCGGGAGGCGATCCGGCCGGCTTACTCCTGCAGCAACTGCTCCGAGCCAGCGCGCTGGCCCATTAGCGTGTCCAGCTGAAGATTTGGATGCCAAGACAGCGCGAACCGAAGCGCCATCTCGGCACCGGCACGGGCGGTGGAAACACGCCACTCGCCAAGGCGGTCTGGGCCCACCTCCAACCAACGCGCTAGGCGCGAGAAGCTGCGCGAATGGACGGAGTCCGGCCACAGGGCCGTCGTCATCGCGGTGCCAGCCTGGGACATCTGCTCCATCTGTGTCCCCAGGGCCCGCAGGCGGGCCTCTGCAGTGGCGATGATCTCCGGGAAGGTCTAGGCCACCCGTGGATCCTTCCCAAACCCAACGACGCCAATCGGGTCACGCTGGTAGCGGACGACTTCCTCCGCCAGCCGCTGCGTCTTCGGGAAGGCCCCTGCCGTAAAAGAAGAAGCAAGATTAGAAGAACAACAAGGAAGAGAAGTCGGGTCCTGACCCGGCAAATTACAAGAACCAACACTTACTGGAGAAGGACTCTTCCAGGTGCTGCGCCTCGAGCAACGTACCAAGCCGCTCCCGCTCCACGACGCGGTCGCGCTCCCCGAGTGCCTTCTCCAGATCGGCCACCTTAGCAAGGGCCGCCTTCAGCTCGACGTCCTTGTCTTTGCCCGCCTTCTTGTCCGCCTCGCGACGACAAGTCTCGTCCTGACGAACCTCCTTGGCCGCAGCGGCCTGCTCCCGCAGGCGATCCACCTCGGCCTGGAGCCGGCCCTTGTCGTCGGCCAGCTGGCTGCGCTGCTGGTCCGCCTTGACCAGGGCTCGCTTCATCTCCATCACCCTGGCGGCCTCTGCCTTAAGGAGCTCCACCTCGGCCTCAAGGCGGCTCCTGTGACCCGCCAGCTGCTCGTGCAGCCGGTTGGCCTCATCAAGATATCGTTGGGCCATGGCCGCCTCCGCCCTCGCCTGCGCCGCCTCGACGCCAAGGCGGTCGGCATCAGCAACAAGCCGGTCGTAATGATGACCGGCCCGGAGCAGCCGGGTCCGCCAAGATAGCACCTCGGCTGCAAAAAAGAAAAGTTCAGCAGAAGAAAAAAGGCAAGACTTAAGATTTGGCCCAACTACTATGTAGTTGGCCTGAATCTCGGGGGCTACAACCAGTGGGTGCGCTAGCGCGCCCCCACTAGAAAAGAGCACGAACGTACCCGCGGCGACGTGAAGCTCCTCCTCCTTGGCGGCAAGCTACTCCTTGAGCTCCCAATGCGTGCCCAGGAGATGGTTGAAGGCGGCAACCCGGAAGGCATCAAGATGCTGAAAAAAGACAGAAGTCAGAACAAGGCCCGACGATCTAAAGATTCGACCCAACTACTACGTAGTTGGCCCGAACCTAGGGGGCTGCACCCAGTGGGTGCGTTGGCGCGCCCCCACAAAGAAGAAACTACAAGGAAACAAAAGAAGAAAGACTTACCAGGACGGCGCGCTCCAGGTCGCGCGTCCTCTCCGTCTCGGCCTGGGCGAAGGCCTCAAGCCGCTCCGTCCGGCCTCGCAGGCGGCGGGTGACGGCATCCAGCGCCTCCTCCTCCTGGGTCTGAGGCCCGAAGACGGCCACGCCCCCACCCTGCGTGGGTTGCGGCATGGCAGCTCGGCGCCCACCCTACCGGGGCACCAAGGCGAGTCCCCCGCTGGCCGCTCGCGACGCGGCCAACACCTCCTCTCATGCCCTTCCCAGCGCCGATGGCGACCCAGACGCCGGGACGCCCTGCGTCGACACTTCAGGCACCGCCGCCCGCGATGCCTCCTCCATAGCCGACGGCGCCTCCGGCGTCGCCGCCTGCGGCATCTCCTCCAGGACGCCGCCGCCTCCACCACCATCAGCCCCCGCGCGCTCGACCATGTTGGCTCGTGGCGGGGTGTCTCCCCCCACCTCCACGACCTCCCGGTCGAGGATCGCCACCTCAGCTCGGCCCCCACGGCCGTGCTCCCTCACCAACGATGGCTCAAAACCGTCGCCGCCACCACCGCGCCCTCCGGCATCTCGCACCAGGCCGGCTCAACGCCGGATCGCGCCCATGCCGCCGCTGCGTCGGTCCAAGCCTGGACCGACGCCGCCTCCAGCTCCGCTTCGGCCCGGCTCCTGTCCCGCCAGGCTAAGGCCTCAGCGTTGTTCTGGTCCAGGCTGAGGTTCGAGTCGCCCCGTCCCTTCTTCCCGGCCAGGCCGGCAAGGTTGGACCGGCTCCCGCGGAACGCGGTCCCTTCGACGGCCGCAACCTCCGCCGCTGCCCTCGCCAGCGCGATGGGTGACCTGAAGAAGAAGGCAAAATAAGCAAAAAGAGACAACACTGGCTCAAGAATTCCAGGCGCAGGCAGGAAATGAAACTTACCCCGTCAAGACCGGGACCGGGGTCGGCCTCCCGCGCTTCTTCTTGGCCGGCCTCCCAGGCTCGGCCGGGTCCACCATGCGCTTCGATCCCCGGGGTCACGGCGCGACGATGTCCTTTCCATGCGGGTGGCTCGGCGCCGCCCCATGCGAGGACCCGGCTCCGCCCGCGTTGCCGCCTCCCCCGCCCAACGCCGCTACACCAGCAACTCACGTCAGCATCGCCCTCACCACGACACGATCAACAATTCAAGACAAAATGAAGAAGGAAACATGCAAGACTTACCAGCACGGCGCCCAGCGCCAGCGTCGGACTCGGCCACCTCCTCGCCGCCTTGGGCCGTGGGCTCCTCTAGTGCCACCGGCGCCACCTGCGTTGGAGCCCGGGCGTAAGGATGCCGGGCTGTGTTCAAGAGAATCTCCCGCGCCACGTCGGGACGAACAAGAAGATGCGCTGCAGCGAAGTAAGAAGACCAGACGCTCACCTGCGGCACCGGGATCGATTGGCTATACGACGCCTTGCCGAACCGCCAATCCTCTCCAAGGTTGGCCTTGGAGATGTCGTTGATGCCGTGCGCGACCTGCTCCGCAGATAGCCGCGTCGACCCCATTCGGTTGGGGTCCTGTAGGCCAATCATCTCGCTGATGAGGCAGGAGCGCCTCTGAAGCGGAAGGACTCGGCGGGAGATGGACGCGGCAAGGAGGTCCGTGCCGGTGAGCCCCTCCTGTGTCCTCATCACCGTCACCCGCTCATAGAGATTGACGATCTCCTGCGACGGGTGCCGGAGCAAGTAGCCCCAGTTCGTCTTCGCCCGCGGCGGCGCGAAGATGAAGGGCGGAAGATTAATATGGTCCGCGCCATGGTTGCACACGTAGAAGAAGGAATTCTGCCATTTCTTGGCAGAATCCTCGAGCGGGATCTTGGGGAAATCTGCCCCGGACCGCTTCGAGATGACGGCAGCGCCGCAGTCGGCAAACTTCCTGGCCGATGGGCCCTGCTGATTCAAGGAGAAGAAGCGCGCCCAGATGTCGATCGTCGGCTCGACCCCCAGGTACCCCTCGCACAGGGTCACGAAGCCGGAGAGCTGGACGATGGCGCCAACGCCAAGATGGTGCGGTTGAAGCCCGAAGAACTCCAAGAATGCACGGAAGAAGGTGCTCACCGGCAGCCCGAACCCGCGCTCAAAATGCGTGAGGAAGACGACGCGCTTCTGCCCCTTGGGCCGGGGCCTCTGTTCGCTGCGCGGCAGGCGGACGCCGACGTCCGTCTCCCGCGGCAAGCGCCGCAAAGCTCGAAGCTGCGTGATGTCCTCGCTGGTGACGTTGGAGCCCATCCAGGAGCCTGGCGGCAGCGCCATGAACGGAAGCGGGAAGAAGAGGATGAACGATGGAGGAAGCTCTGCTCGGGGCTGCGGGCGCAGCTGTGTGTCGGTGGCAAAGAGTAGAGCAGGAGCATGGGGACAGGAGGGCGCGAGTGAGAATGGTGTCCGCCGCCCCCTTGCCCCCCCTCAATTTATAAGCCTTGGTTCAAACGTGGGGAAGTGGGATCGTCTGCACCCGCCCGTTCCACTACCCCACAATAAGTGCGCACGTACGCATGCACTAACTGCTCGGGGAAGTGCAACCGGCCTCCAGACGCCGCAATAAATCCGCACGCGTGGCCCAAGGGCGCGCGGCGGCGGGCCCCCAGCTCGTCGCCCGGTCCCGTCACGCGCGTGGCCTGTCAGGCCCCTTCGGCTTCCGGGTGCCACATGGCACCTGTGCGAAGCCCAAGGGATCGCCTCAAGATTCGACGAACTCCTTAGTTCCCGCCACGGCCAGGATGCCGTGATCCGGTTTCCGAGAAAACTGGCACACAGTGGGTGTTGCCGGACCCGGCGCTCGCAGAATCCGCCTTGCTCAGGGGGGAAACTGCGAAGGCCCACTCATCAGAAGATGGCGGGCCTTCACAGCTTCGGGGACTACTATCGGGGGGATGAACCCCGGGCAGGCAACAGAACCCGGATCCTTTTCAAAAACAGCAGGGCCCGCATCGCCCCGCAAACCGGCACGCGCCTGGCCGGGTCGCTCGACCTGGCAGGGCCCGCAGCCCGATCAAACTCCCCGACCCGACAAGGTATGTCAACCTGGCCGCAGCAACTGGCGCAAGGCAACTCAACCCGGCGCAACCAAGGCTTCCACGGCAAGCCAGCCCCACCCGTGGCGTCCACGGCAACCCAGCCACGGGTCAGCTCCCGTCCCATCAGGCCGTACGATGGGACGAGACCTAAACCACCGATGACCAAGACAGCAGTGTTTTCACCCATACCTGTGGTCAGCTGGGGCATGGCAACAGTGCCCCTCACCTACCCGCTGACCAAGGCTGGCGTGGTAACAGTGCTCCCACCCTTACCGCTGACGACAGCAAGCGGTAGCCTGACAGAGAGCACTGCACACGACTCGACTCGGCCACGCCCTGACGATCGACAAGATAGCGCACAGTCCCCTAGGCACGCGGGGCCCGCGCCTAGGGGAACCCGGCAAACCACAAGCCCACAAGCGGGACCCAGCTCAGTGACCCGGACACCGACAATACGGACCCACCGACTCGGCATATTACCATTGTAACCCTGGGTGGGTTGATCTATAAAACCCCCCAGGAACCCACGCCTACGGAGGCAAGTAAAAGACACGAGAGAGTAAGAAACAGAAGCACAAGCAAGCATAGAACTAGCCACCCAACAACAGTACCGGAGAGAAGGAGCAGCCCAAGCCTTGGCCAGCTTCCTTCCTCCTCCACACAGCTCCAGGAGCAACTTTGTACTATCAATCATCCAACCTAACTCGGCAGGACTAGGGGTGTTATCTCTCTGGAGAGCCCCGAACCTGGGTATGTCCGGTGTCCCGCGCCCGCGCATGCCAACCTCGCCTCTGGAGCCCACCAACGCCCTCGAGCTTCCTCCTCTCTTTAGTCATCCCTTGGCATCTGCCGTGCGCCCACCACGACAATGATGATACCAAGATGAGGTATGTATGCAATGGTAAGTACGTATCGATGATCACTAAAGTGCACAAGAGCGTGGCCCGACAATACTCAAATGGCTAGTCTCGATAGGAAAATGACACAAAATGGGCTAGGGGTTAACAAAGCAATGGCAAGAATAAATGTACAATGATGGGATACCACGATACGAAGATGATATGGAGGTTGTCGTTCTTGCTTACGGTTAGGTTGTCAAAATGGTGAAGGTGGCCGATGTTGAATCCTTGGAAAGTTGAGCAGCGGTGTTGACGATGTCGAACTGTTCGTAGTTAGCCGAAACACCCTAGGAAACAAAAAAACCGCAAACTCAAATTCTCAAACGGAAAATGTCAAATGGTGATAGCGGAATGCGTTGGTGGTTTCGGAGTTTTCAACATGGAAGTGGTGGTGGTGGTTGACGAAGAAGCATCCCTAAGTAGCCGAAACACCTTAAGATACTAAAGTCACCACTCAAGAAACCACAAATGCTATACTGAATTAAAAATGGGTTAGGTTGCGGAAAGCTGTGCTGATTTTGCAGATGATATGGTGGATGGCCTAGGCAAACATGCCAAAATGCCAAAATTTTGATGGAGTCAAATCATGGTGGTAGTATTTTTGTTAGATGGAGGATGTCAATAGCTACAAAACGAGCCAAAGAACGTGAAAATCGGACTCCGGATGAATTAGTTATGGACGAAACGGTTTTTGGAGTTGGGCTGAAATGGGGGGGGGGGATGCGGGAACCCGGGGGTGGGAGGGTGCGGGTGCCTGGGGTGGTCAGGGAGTCAGGCGGAAAAGTGGCCCGAGGGTCCGGGTACCCGGGGGTAAGGGGTGCGGGCGCCCCGGGTGGCCAGGGGGATAATTAAGCTTCAGTAATTTCCTGCTATTGATGCCACGTCACTTCGGTTACTGTTGTTAAACTCGCGTTGGTTCAAAACACAATTAAAATTTCAAATTTAAAACAAAGTCAAACTTTAAAAGTTTTCAAATGTTAAAACCAAAGTGTTCGAAATGTGGCAAATAATTCATAGTTAATGCTGTTGGAGATGCTAACATTTTAAAAAGTGTTTAAAGGTCCTAAAATAAATAAAACATTAGTAAAATAATCAATTAAATGCATTTTTTAAGAATTGTAAAAATTTAAACTATATTGATTGTGTGTCGAACACTTTGTGGTAGTAAATTAAACTAAAAAATTAATCTAGGGACTAGGTTTATGTTTTATAAAACTAAAATAAAACAAGAACAAAATAAATAGATAAATTAAACAGGGAAAAAACAAACAAAACAAAAAAATAAAATAGAAGGGGCCAACCGACCACAGCCGCCCAAACGGGCCGGTTCACCCCCTTCACCTACTAACCCCGAGCACCCCCCGCAAACCCTAGCCTGATACCCCACACTTTCCCTGATCCCCCCTCCTTCCTTGATCTGGATCGGCCCCTCCTGCTCCCGACGTCGCCCGACGCAGCTCACCGTCACCATCGCCTGCCGCCACCACCACCGCCGGACTGCTCATCCCCGCCTCTCCTTCGCTGGTCCTCCCCATCCGCCTCGGCCACCACCTCCACGCGTCGACGAACCGCTTCTCCGACTCGTCTCCGGCCGCTCCGACCACTTTCCTAGCTCCCCGTCGCTCACTGTGAGCCTCCTCCGCAACCCCTATCCCGCCTTCTTAACCATAGTCGTCGTACGCCGTCGCACCCGGTGCCTCGGTGAGCTCGCGCTCCCCGCGTCAGCGCGCGCCCATTGCCGTGCTCCCGCACGCCCTGGACCGCCCTCTGCTGCGCCCGCCTGCGCGCGCGCACCCGCAGCCTACCTCCCGCTCCCCACACCCTCTTGGCCTTACCCCGACCACTGCTTCCCGTCTCGCCCGACTTCTATTGCCGCCGGCCGCCCGCGTAGCGGTCGACACCGACCACCCCCGGCTGTGCCACCACCCCCATGCGATGCCCCATCACGCAGGCGTTCGAATGGACCCAGCCCCGCCGCGATCGACTCCCCGTACGCCGTTTCCGGCAAGCTCCCGTGCCGCTGCCGCTCTGTAGTTCGTCACTGGCGCTAATCGTGACGTGGCTGTCGTTAGCCACTAATCCCCCATAAACATTCACTGGCACCGGGGGCCCACCCACTAAACTAACCCTGTTTTAAAAATAAACCTATTAATAAACTAGAGTATGACATGTGGGCCACGCCAAGTAATTAGAGAAATTTTAAAATAAATACCTGCTAAATACATTGACGGGTCAATGTTGACCTATTGACCACTAAGTCAGCATCCCCTGGCCCACCTGTCAGCCTCTGCTGACTGGGTGCTGACTGGGTAGTTGAGTTAGTCAACTATCCCCACCTGTCAGCCTCAGGTGCACACTTCTGGGTACACTTTCTGTGTACCCATAGCATTTAAATACTAACTTAATTTCTAATTAAATTAAATCCGAAAATTAAAAAATCATTTAAAAACTTTGAAAATCATATAAAATAATTCGTAACTCGGATGAAAATATTTTACACATCAAAGTTGCTTAGAAAAAACATGACAAATCTGAATACACGCTCTGTTCATCTTTCACACGCCCCTAGCATGCTGAACATGGAACCATCCCCTCCGATTCATCTACCCAAAAATTTCAAACTTCGGGAAAACATTCCCGGATGTTTCCCCCCTCCACCTATATCACCTAGCATTGCGTTAGATCACCCCTAGCATCGCGTATTACTATGTCTTGCTTTGTGCTGCATCTGTTCGCATTGTATTTATTGTTTCTTTCCCCCTTCTTCTCTCTGGTAGACTATGAGACTGACGCTGCTGCTGCCTCGATTGACTACTCTTGATCAATCATATATTGCCCACTCTCTTTTCTCTTATTCTTGCATTAGTTTTGCTACCGTTGTTGATTCAATAGCTCGTATTTTGTTGCATAGCTTGTCATTGTTGCTATAATTGTTGATACCTTTACCTGCTATCCTAAATGCTTAATATAGGATGCTAGTATTCCAGTGGCCCTACATTCTTGTTTGTCTGTCATGCTATGCTACTGGGCCGTGATCAGTCGGGAGGTGATCACAGGTATATACATACATACATATTATACAAGTTACATGATGTGATTAAAGTCGGGTCGGCTCATAGAGTACCCGCAAGTGATTCCGATGTGGGGGGCTGAAGGGACATGTGGTTCCATCCAGATCGTGATGGCCCTGGGTTCCCGAAGGCCCCCGACTATTACTTTGTGGCAGAGCGACATGGCGGGTTGAGACCACCTAGGAGACAGGTGGGCCTGGTCCCTGGTCGGCGTCCACTGTTACTTCAAAATAACACGCTTAATGAGATCTTGGTATTTAATCTGAGTGTGGCTACGAGCCTATATGCACTAACCAACTACGTGGGAACAGTTATGGGCTCTCGACGTCGTGGTATCAGCCGAAGCCTCCTAGACGTCAGCGGTTGAGCGGTGCACGCCGGATTGGACTGGAACACCTGCTCTTGTATTAGGGAGGCTAGGTCTACTTCTGGCCTCCCTGGCAACGTGCAGGAGTGCAAAGGGCGATGGGCCCAAGACCTCTGCGCGCTTAGGATTTAGATTGGCGTGCTGACCTCTTTATTAGGCCTAGATAGGGTTGCGACGTGTTGATCTTCCAAGGCCGGGCATGACCCAGGAAAGTGTGCCCGACCAAAGGGATCGAGCATGTTGGGTAATGTGGTGCACCCCTGTAGGAAGTTTATCTATTCGAATAGCCGTGTCCCTCGGTAAAAGGACTACCGGAGTTGTACTTCGACCTTATGACAACTAGAACCAGATACTTAATAAAACACACCCAGATAAGTTCCAGAGATAACCCAGTGATCGCTTTCCCACATGGCGACGAGGGGAGGATCGCCGGGTAGGATTATGCTATGCCTTGCTACTCTCTTCTATATGCTTTAGAACGGAGACTGCCAGAAGCGTAGTCTTCGATAGGACTAGCTATCCCCCTCTTATTTTGGCATTCTGCAGTTCAGTCCATAGATTCTATCCATTTCATTGATACCAATGCATATGTAGTGTAGATCCTTGCTTGCGACTACTTTGGATGAGTACTCACGGTTGCTTTGCTCCCTCTTTACCCCCTTTTCCATTCTTCTCGGATGTCGCAACCAGATGTTGGAGCCTAGGAGCCAGATGCTACCGTCGATGATGACCCCTACTACACCGAGGGTGCCTACTACTACGTGCAGGATGCCGACGACCAGGAGAAGTTTAGGAGGATCTCAGGCAGGAGGCCCGCGCCTCTTTTGATCTGTATCCCCAGTTTGTGCTATCCATCTTATGGCACCTTCTTTAACTTATGTCTTACTCAGATATTGTTGCTTCCGCTGACTCTGTATGGTCAAGCATTTGTATTCGAGCCCTCAAGGCCCCTGGCTTGTAATATTAAAGCTTGTATGACTTATTTGTTTTTAGAGTTGTGTCGTGATATCTTCCCGTGAGTCCCTGATCTTGGTCGTACACATTTGCATGTATGAGTAGTGTACGATTGAATCGGGGGCGTCACAAGTTGCTATTAGAACCGACTGCCTGTAGGAATCCCCTTTTCCAACTCCCTGCCCAAAGTCGAGTCTAGTCGTTACAAAACTATTACTAACATGGCTGTGTGGCTTACGGGCCCACGTCGCCATTGGATGGTATTAGGATCTTTTATTCCTCCATCTTTACTCTGGGATTCTGATCTCTCTTCTATTCGGGTTAAATGATTTTGCTAACTTTAACTCTAGGTTATCGTAACTACTTCCTCCCAGAGAGCCCCTTACTCAGGATGATTGCTTGGTGCACCAGAAGATTCTGAAGATACTCTTTGGTGTTCTCCCGAGACATTGTACCTTCGCTTTGCAATTACCTTCCAGCGATATATCCTTATGGATAACTTCTTATACTGCCATTCATACATTTGTTCCCAGTTGCTCTTGTTAGTACAAGATGCCTCAAAATACTCTTTGTTGTCTCGAGAATCCTTTGTGCCTACTACCTTGTAGTTCTTTACCGCATGAATACCCCTAAGAATAATTCCTCACATTTATCTGTTGGGGAACGTTGCAGAAAATTAAAATTTTTCCTACGGTTTCACCAAGATCCATCTATGAGTTCATCTAAGCAACGAGTCAAGGGAGAGAGTTTGCATCTACATACCACTTGTAGATCGCGTGCGGAAGCTTGCAAGGTGATGATGTAGTCGTACTCGACGTGATCCAAATCACCGATGACCAGCGCCGAACGGACGGCACCTCCGCGTTCAACACACGTACGGGACGGGAGACGTCTCCTCCTTCTTGATCCAGCAAGGGGGAAGGAGAGGTTGATGAAGATCCAGCAGCACGACGGCGTGGTGGTGGATGCAGGGCGTCACAGCAGCAGGGCTTCGTCGAGACTACGAGGGAGAGACGTAACGGGGGGAGATGGAGGCGCCAGGGGCTGGTGTATGAAGTCCCTCCTCTCCCCCACTATATATAGTGGTGCCAAGGGGGGGCGCCGGCCCTAGTAGATGAGATCTACTAGGGGGGGCGGCGGCCTAGGGGAGGTTTCCCTCCCCCCCAAGGCACCTAGGGGTGCCTTCCACCACTAGGACTCCTCCTAGGGGAAACCCTAGGCGCATGGGCCTATAGGGGCTGGTGCCCTTGGCCCATGAAGGCCAAGGCGCACCCCCTACAGCCCATGTGGCCCCCCGGGACAGGTGGCCCCACCCGGTGGACCCCCGGGACCCTTCCGGTGGTCCCGGTACAATACCGATAACCCCGAAACTTGTCCCGATGCCCGAAATAGCACTTCCTATATATAATTCTTTACCTCCGGACCATTCCGGAACTCCTTGTGACGTCCGGGATCTCATCCGGGACTCCGAACAACATTCGGGTTTCTGCATATACATATCTTCATAACCCTAGCGTCACCGAACCTTAAGTGTGTAGACCCTACGGGTTCGGGAGACATGCAGACATGACCGAGACACTCTCAGTCAATAACCATCAGCGGGATCTGGATACCCATGATGGCTCCCACATGCTCCTCGATGTTGTCATCGGATGAACCACGATGTCGAGGATTCGATCAAACCCTGTATGCAATTCCCTTTGTCAATCGGTACGTTACTTGCCCGAGACTCGATCGTCGGTATCCCAATACCTTGTTCAGTCTCGTTACCGGCAAGTCACTTTACTCGTAACGTAATGCATGATCCCGTGTCCAACACCTTGGTCACATTGAGCTCATTATGATGATGCATTACCGAGTGGGCCCAGAGATACCTCTCCGTCATACGGAGTGACAAATCCCAGTCTCGATCCGTGTCAACCCAACAGCTACTTTCGGAGATACCTGTAATGCACCTTTATAGTCACCCAGTTACGTTGTGACGTTTGATACACCCAAGGCACTCTTACGGTATCCGGGAGTTACACAATCTCATGGTCGAAGGAAGAGATACTTGACATTCGCAAAGCTCTAGCAAAACGAACTACACGATCTTTTATGCTATGCTTAGGATTGGGTCTTGTCCATCACATCATTCTCCTAATGATGTGATCCCGTTATCAACGACATCCAATGTCCATAGTCAGGAAACCATGACTATCTGTTGATCACAACGAGCTGGTCAACTAGAGGCTCACCAGGGACATATTGTGGTCTAAGTATTCACACGTGTATTACGATTTCCGGATAATACAGTTATAGCATGAATAAAAGACATTTATCATGAACATTGAAATATAATAATACTTTTATTATTGCCTCTAGGGCACATTTCCAACATTATCGAGTATTCGTTCATCTCCAGTTGTTCATATGTTTCATCTGATACTTTGAAATACTACCTGATCTTCCAAAAAATTTCAACAACCTCTTGCAGTTAAAATTCTTGCTTTCTGGCATTATGGTTAATCCCATAAGTCTAGTAAAGTTATTGGCATACTTTGTATCTATCACTTCAAAATCAGTATGTTCAATATGCTGAGGATGCTCGTAATCCTTAGTCGACTCCTAGAATTCATCCTCCCGGCTCAGACGTTATTATGAACATGAGCTGGTTCTCGACCAATCAATTCGCCGTTGATTATACCCCTAAGTCTATTCAACTTATCCGTCCTTAATCAGAGTGTTTGCTTCTGATCCTTTGATTTGGAAATCATAATTCCTTTGCATTTGAGCTTTGAATTAGTCAGTTGTTACTATAATCGGATCTCCTTGCATTTTTTGTTCTTTTGGTTGAGTACCGTTACTTACATTAGATCCTTTGCTGTCCGCTAGATCCTTTGGTGGATTATTATTCGGCCGTTCTGCATATTCTCAAAACATGGAGTTCTTTCCTTGATACGTAATGCCATTGGTAAATCCTATTATCTGGTTTGGCCAACCATGCTCAGCTTTCGAGCTGGTGATATTTACTCTTGAAGCTTGTGGTACATGTTCCTAAGATGCCCCTATGGGTTGAACCTATACATTCCCTAAAAACCGTATGAACCTGAAGGTTTTCATAAGTCTTACCCTTCTGGTGTTTTACCAGATAATTTTCTACCATACAACTTCTTCGAGGACGAGTAGTGAATGATAGGTTATGCATTGGTGAAGTGGCACTACAAAAAAAATTACACTTCCGTGATGATACGTGTTTTTCACAGTAGGTCATGTTTTCTGTCATGCATGTACATCCATGACGATTTTAAGACAGAATCAAGATAGTCATACCTGTGCTGTCGTAGAAGTGTTCCATGACATTACCAAAATTATCATCACGAAAGTGTCCACTTCCATGACGATAAAACGCGCGTCACAGAAGTGCTTTCGTCAAGGGTGACCGACACATGGCATCCACTGTAACGGAACGCTGTTAAGCTATCGGGTTCAGTTTTGGATCCAATAACCCGTTAACAGCCCTGACCAATGGGGATTTTCCACGTGTAAAATCATCATTGGCTGGAGGAAACACGTGTCGGCTCACCGTTGGGGCAAATGTCATCCACTCAATGGACTAAAGGCGCATATGATACGCCAACACATGGCACGGCCCAACAGAGGCCCATTCTTGTGAAAAGGCCGACCCGTTTGACTTGGGCAAAAGGTGGCAGGCCAGCCCACGGAAAGCCTACTAACGGCCTGTTCGCATATAGCCCATTTACAGCCCGCTAACCCAGGGCCCGTTACGACCTATCCGAACTAGGCCGAGTAGCGTCATCTGGGCCGCCCAATATGATTCCAGCCCATTTTAACTTTCGGCCCATGTATGGCCCATGACGTATTTCAGCCCATATGAGGCCCTTTGTAACTCTCGGTCCATTAACGGCCCGTGGTGAAACTGGCCCATAATGAACAGTGTATCACTTTATACCCCTTAACGACCCATTATTCCATTGGGCCGTTTCCAGCCCATGTTATCTTTCGGCTTTCTCAGGGCCCATTTATTCTTAGGCTCGTTTCCAACATTCGGTTACTTACGGCCCGTTACTGTCATTTTCTGCTGGTGGGCCAAATTCAGCCCGTGGTTACAGTCGGCCCATTAATACCTTGGGTCATTTTCATGTCAAAGAAAACCTGTTGGGCTGTTTTCATAGAGTTATCAAATACGGCCTATTGACGACCCGTTATGGTCCATGAATAGTATGGCCCATGATTGGCGAAATGATTATACGACCTGTAGAAGGCCCATGGATCCTACGGCCCGTAGAAGGCCCATGGATCCTACGGCCCGTAGAAGGCCCATGGATCGTACGGCCCGTAGAAGGCCCATGGATCCCACGGCCTGTAGAAGGCCCATGGATCCTAAGGCCCGTCTAGAAGACCAATGGATCCTACGGCCCGTAGAAGCCCATGGATCATACGGCCCGCACGACGCCCATGGTTACAACAGTCCATTTGTTGCCATGTTTATTGTGGCCTAGTTACCAAATATAGGTTATTGTGGCCACTAAAAAAACACGGAAAAAGAACTGCAGTGACTACAAGCAAACAACTAAACAAGACAATAAGGAAATAAATAAGCAAGCAACTAACACTAGCCTATTACTGCTATTACACATATTACATCCACTGGGCATCAAAGTTCGCCACCAGTGAAAATATAGGGAACACAGTAGCATATTACATACACTGACCGTCAAAATTGGCCACAAGTGCAAATAAACGCGGCAGCAAAACAAGAGCATAACTGAAACACCTTCAGAAGATCTCAAGAAAAGTTATCCTGGGTATCCACCATGCTGGCAATAAGCTTAGCAAGCTTATTAGCTTTGTCCTGTTTGGCGCTAAAATCCTCCAACGCTTGCTGTTGCACCAGAAAGAATGCATCTGAATGCTCCAGGGACTTCCGCAGTCCTTCCGCTTCTTGTCGCAGCACAGCTGATCGATGTCTTTCAGCTTGTAGTTGAGACTCAAGAAACCGAACTGATTCAGACAGTGAGTTTGAATAGCTTGTGCAAGCGATAGTGGCCAGTAACTTGAACACTAAACCAAGACAGGACTTTGGGGTTGTCTCACTGTCTTCAAGATAGTCTTCCTTAGCTGTTTTATCAGCTTTGTTGGAGACCAACAAGGATGTCTCACTATCCTGAACCTTATCTGCATTACTTCCTTTACCATTGCTTAATAAGGCACTCTTCCCCAATATTCTGTCAGCATTATAAAAGAAGAAACAAACAGACACATAACAGGTTTAGCATGTACTAGTATATGAAACTCATTTCGGTGAACCAGTTCATTAGTAAGGTGGACAGGATTAAACTACCAAGTCTTCTTTTGCCAAGTACTAGTACATAATAAAAGCATCAAACAAACATATATCAATGTCCTATGGTCACTGCATTGTCTTGCCAAATCAAAATAGAGACACGGTTCAAATCATATCAATTCAAGACAAAGCAGCAGTGAAAGAATACAAAGCGTGGGAAACTACACGGCACAACAAGATTTCAGATGGGTACCACGGGTCTACATGTACAACAACACTATTGGCTCTGTTGTGATGCTAGTAATGTGCATGATATGAGAAGTCAACTATATACACAATTGAAATTGAAATCAACAGAGCTATTGATAAGAGTAAACCTGTTAAAGAAATATGCATGAACATACCTGCTGTGCCATTGGAGTTTTGATTGGATCCTTCAATTTAAAAATAAGTTTGTATGAGTGAATACAGTGATACAAGAGCAAAGTAGTATGCACGATAGCTAGCAATCATAGTTAAAAAAGGCGCGCCTAAGCGAGCGCTTAAGCGCGCCTAGGCTCTAGGCGTTGGCAAAATGCATTGCGCATAACTACACTTAATCTATGCATAACTGGGCATAAGCATGTGCTTTGGTCAGTAAAGCGCAAGGCAGTGGCAAAATGCACAATTAACGCCTAGCGCTTTTTTGAACCATGATAGCAATGGAATCTTAAATTAGAACAGTTGTTCTTCAGGTTTAGGCACTTGTTCTATATGAACAGAGTACAGTAAGATGCAAGAATATAGTACTTAAAAATAGAAATTGAGCTCATAGATCTTACCACATTCTTGGTTCGGGACCAGTACAGAACAAGGTGTTCCCAGTCATCGTCCAGTAAATGTGTCTCAGGAGAACGTCAGGGAATTTGATGAATTTCTTTGCCGGCAAAGTACGTTTTCTTCAGGTAATTCCGATACTGCCACCAAACATTCTTGAAGATAGCAGAGGTATTAGCACAGGTTACCTCATCCTGAGTTTCCAAATCGGTCCTTCTCTATAGAGAAAAATGGAAAAATTTGCTGTATTATAACCATCATGGAGGTAGAAAAAGCAAAGTAATTGCCATGAATAACATTACTTGCACATAACTCCTGGACAAACACCTGCAAACTGGCATTTTCCTTCATCTTCAGTATAATATTTCCAAGATGGGAAGATACACACATAGGATTTAACAACATCAAATGTGATAGATGCTAAACTATGACTAGCTGGTTGTGCTTCCTCCACAGGAATAGGCATACTAACTGGTGGAGTTGGGGTTCGCCATGGTAGTACTAGCCCTTTGGGCACTGGAGCTGCCTTACTAACTTCTCTTGTTTGGGAGCTCTGTGGTGGAGATGGTGATGTGTTAACAGGAACTGGGTTACTATCTGCTGGGGTTGGGGTTAGATTGGGTGAAGCTGGTTCTCTGTCCATTGTAGTAGGGTACAATCTGCGAGAGTTTGGGTTATGTGTGGTAGGGTTGGTTCTCGTGCATGTACAACTGGGGTGCTATCTCCACCAAGAGGTAGCACTGTTTTATTTGAAGTCTGTGTTTTTACTCCGCTAGATACTAGCATCACCCGCTCCAATTCAAATGGCTGATAAACAGGAAACATAGTTGAATGTACATACATTGTATGAGAGACAGATGCAATAGATAGTGTGGAAAAATGAGGGCATGAAATAGTTGACATGTATATTGTTTAACTAAAACGGATAGCATGCCATAATTTCACATATATGATGTCTATCTAAACTGGATAGCATAGCATAACATAATTCAAAGATATGATGAATAACTAAACAGGATCGCATGACATAATTCACCTACATGTTATCTAAGTAATCAGGATCGCATCATTTAATTCACATATGTGATTTATATGCTAAACAGAGGGCATTCGATAGGATGTCTGAACTAAGAACATGGTGTTGAATATTGTGTATATGATGTATAAACTGTGCAATGCAAGACACCATATGCATGATATGAGCAGTATAACCGTGCCAAGTTAGAGCATCTGTCTCTGAATCCATCTCCGAGGAGCTATTGGGACCCAACAAGAGATCTACTTCAACAGGTAGCACTATCTGCTCTGAAGGCCTTGTTTTCACTCCAGATTTTTCCATCTCCCACCCAAATGGCTGATTCACAAGAAGAGTAGTTTAATGTACAAACATTGTCAATAAATAGAAATGTAATGAAGAAAAGGATGGGCAAGATATCATTCAAATATATGATGCCTGGTTAAACAGGATGGCATTGCACATTTCACATATATTATGGCTGGCTAAAAGACATGAGACTGCATAATTCCCATATATGATATGGAAACTAAACATGTGGCATTACAGAACATGTCTAAACTAAGCAGATGACATATATGATGTCAAAAGTAGGCACTGCAAGGCAACATATGCATGATATGGCTAACATCATCATGCCAAGGTAGAGCAAACACCTTGAGGGGTAAATAGGAGTGGTCAGCTGCGTCTGAATCCGCCTTAGAACAGATATCTTCCTCTGGATTACAATATGGAGAGGGGGGGGGGTTGCCATTGAACCCACCATGGAGCGATGTCAGCATGACATTGTATTTCTGCGCAAAACTCTTCTCTTTTTCTCTACATGTTCAGCATGACTGTGTACAATATCTGACATGCATACGAAAAAAGTATGGTGAGATTATGTAAGAAGAGCATGCAAAAATTTAGAGTGATGGTAACAACCAGTGGATGGATCCAAAAATAATGATAGCAGGCTGATGATTGCTTTAATTTCATAAAAACACAGATGATGATTGTTTTACTATTTGTTTCCCACCCAAGATGAACAACATAGGCATACCCTAGGTGAACCAGATATTAGACAGAGATACTATTCATTGCTGCCTCGATATATGCCCCACAACTAATTTAGAACTCAAGTTTGAACATTAATTTGGACCTGACTTGGAGTCCAAGAGGTGAACAGGACGATAAACTAGTAGGTAATTTTAAGCAATGCATAACATAAGCAGAAACAAAAGAGTACATCCTCTTTTGTGGACCCATGTACTCCTCAGGTTCATCTGCTGAGTCGATGATGGTGATGCTGTTGCGGTGGGTGCCGACGACATGGAAGGAGATCTGAGGCGGCGAAAGACGGTCATGAGTCATGATGTCTGGTTTGGTGGATGCTTCTGTCGATGGAGCAGCTCAGGTGAGGTGGACGACGTCGCGACAGGAGCAGGACAAACCACACAAATTTCCCTTCGACACGTACCTGTAACTGAAGTAATTCTGTAAGGGCTCATTTGGCTTGCATGATTCTAAAAATGCAGGGATAGGAAAAACACTAGAATAGGATAGGAATGTACATTGTAAAAAGAGCATATGTAAACACATGATTTCTGTCAACTTGGGTGTTTGGTTCACAGGAATTGGAAGAGCAGAGGAATGCAAAGAAACATGGCCAAAATAAAGTGAAACCATATGAAAGCGCACACAGTTAGAATGTTATTCTGCCACTAATGCACTTGGTCTTGTTTTCATGCATAGGATTTTGAAAAGCAGGTCCAGGTGGATGGTTTGCTCCATTCCTTTCAACAAAATGCATGAATAATTGAATAGTAGAGTGCCATAGGATAATTCCCCATTGCTATGTTTTTCCATTGAACCAAAATAGCCCTAATGGATCGACATGAATGTATAGTAATAAGTGATGCAACAAGTGTACAACCTCTTTGCCGTAGCCATATCCACCTCAGCATCATTGGGTTGGTCGCTAGAGCAGTTGAGGCAGAGGTGGCTGTCGGAGGTGTGGAGGAAGATCCGAGGAATCTGTAGATGGCGTCCAAGGCACTGCTCTGTTGTGATTGATCGTTCTGTCGTTGGAGCAGCTCCGATGAACCGTAAGACGTCAAGGCTGAAGCAGCACAAGACATACATCGTTAGTCTCAAGTGGGATTCTAATAGCATCTCCAATAGATGATGTAAAATAGATGTAAAATTTACATCACCAAAAACCACCTGACTACAACAGATGAGGTAAAAACTGTTGACTCTGAACTTAACTGTCGAAACTGAAATTTACTGTGGAATCTGAATGTTACTGTCGAAACTGAATGCAATGGTAGCAGAGAGGCACTTGACATGTAGTTTAGGGAGGGCATGCAGTTCATCTTCAACTTGCACCTGCGTTAGCCGCCAGCCACCACCGGCCGAACCGCCGGCCCCAGCGCCGCCTCACCGCCGGCCGCAACGCCGCCTCACTGCCGGCCCCAGCGCCGCCTCACCGCCCCGAAACAACTCCCCATCACCGGTCCGCCGCCCCCAGCCCTCTAGGCCCCCGCCCCCACCCTGAAACCTAAGATAGATAGTGGGGTACCTCTCCGGCGAGCCCCCCTCCCTGCTGCGGGTGGTTCTTCCTTAACTCCGGCGAGCCCCCCCCTGAAAATCGACTGACCCAAAAGTCGATTCAGTCAACTAAAGTGTAGCTAAATCGGAGCAGAGCATCAACACGAGCGAGGGGGAGAGCAGCAGCAGCAGCGCGAGCGAGCGAGATCCAGAGCAGCAGCAGCTGGGCGAGCGAGTGATCGAGCGAGAGCCAGAGCAGCAGCAGCAGCAGCGCGAGCGAGCAAGCGAGAGCCGGAGCAGTAGTAGCACATCCGGCTGGTATGGACGCCGCCGCCGAAGGGGCCTCGCACTGGGGAGAGCCGCCGTGGAGATGTCGCCCGCAGCGCCGGCTTCAAGGTAACCGCTCCATGGGGGTGCGGGATGGAGCACCAGTGGCGCCGGGAGGCCGAGTTAAGGAGAAGGTGCAATGTGATGAGTGTACAACCTCTTTGGTGGCGCCGAGTAGGCCTCGGCTTCGTCCGAGGAGTCGGTGAGGATGTTGCAGTTTCGGTGGAGCAGGTTAAGGCAGCGCTGTGGGGATGGAGCAGCCGCGATAGACGAGGCGATTGTCGGAGCAGCTCCTTGGTGGTGGAGGATGGGGCGGCTAAACCGGTGGGACGACGAGATGGATGACGGATCCTCATCCAGGGAGGTGGACGAGGGACGTCGAGCTGTTGCGGTGGATGATGTCGTCGGGGAAGAGGCTCTGGCTGGGCAGCGGTGAGGTGGCGGACGGAGGAGGGTGGGGTTTCGCGGCTGGAGCGGAGAGGTTATGGCGGCCTGGGATTTCGAATGGCGAAAAGGAGGCGATGGGAGGGGGTGAACCATGACTTAGGGACACGCTTGTCCAAAATGTAGGGTGTGTTACAAAAGTACCCCCACCGATTTGAACTAGCGGCCCTCTTGGCTCAGGGTTAGAAGGGGGATTTTGCATGTCGGGATTTGGCAGCTGGAGGGAGTTTTCACGCGCGTTGTATTTTCGGGATAGCAAGGCACGGGTTGTGAAGGCGCCAGTTTTGGGAGCACGATATCTGAATTTTCGGGATATAACAAGGCGCAGGTTGCATTTTAGGGACAAGCTTAACGTGTAATATTGTACTTGTACGTACCAAATCAATCCGCACTTCCCTCAACCAAAAAGAAAACAAAAAAAATAAAACTATTCACACCAGACAAAGAGAGATTCTTGCCCCATTTTACTATACAAATGCTATTCAAAGCTACTCCCTCCTTCCATCTATATAGGGCTTAATGCGTTTTTCGATGCTAACTTTGACCAAATATTAGAGCAATAATATATGACATGCAACTTACACATAGCACACCGTTAAATTCATGTGTGAAAGGAGTTTTCAATGATATAATTTTCACATTGTGCATGTCATGTACTCTTAATCTTGTCAATAGTCAAAGGCGGTCTTAAAAAACGCATTACGCCCTATATAGATGGAAGGAGGGAGTATGAATCCATGTTATGTCCAATTAATTTTTTTCGCTTGCTATATAATGCATGTAACCTACTCATACCAACATTTTAGTGCATTCCAAATGTCTATACTACCGCTGCAATTCGAACTGAATTTGAATTCGTTTCTCTATTTCAATAAGAATCTACAATCATGATTGTTGCCAACTTCAACCATCAGTCGTGTATTACCTTAATAACACACCACATGATTACTATAGAGATAGATATGAACTATGTGTACTATATGAACTCGAATTCTATTTTTTGAATACACTTGATGTTGATTCCAGATAATAGTACATTTGATGTACTAACTATATATTCATAATCTAAACCATGTTCCATACATACACCGTGTTTATCACACAAATATAGTGCCCCGCCCCCTACATTATGATAAGTATTTAGACCTAAGTTGCAAAAGCCACACATTAGCCAAAATTATAATCAATGTTCTACATTATGATATCTTATTCAAGTATCCGTATCCACTTTTTTATAATGAATTTTGATCTTTGTTCGTCTTTTACACCTTCACGACCCGCTTCTATTTGTAGCTAGCTAGCGCTAACTTGCTATTGTGCATGCACACGCCCGCTCCCCTCTCACCCTCCCTCAGCATCCCCTCCATCGCGCACGTTCGTTATTTCTCTTTAGGTCGTTCACCCGCGGTGTGTGTAGGCCCCCGGCTCCTTCTTTCCAGCACACACCGGTCAATATACCTCTCTAGCCACGTGTGCCTACCACAAACACATATATACTTCCCTTCTTTTCTTCTCACTGTCCATGCCCCCTATGCCCAGTACGGTTCCACGCAGGTGCACACTCCCGCCCCTCTTTCCATTGATCTCATACTAGCACACTCCTCCCCCCTCGACATAGTAGGCCTCTCGCACCACCTCCTAACTGCACCCCTCTCCCCCTATCTGTCTCTCTGGACCTTATTTGCTTCTAACACATGCATGCATGTATACGTGCCGATCTCCCTACATATAGCCAAGTCGACTATAATTCATTTTCCCCACGCACCGATACACTTACCTCACTAGTTATGTCTCTCCCTTTCTCGGACACACGATGGTTGATCTTCCTATGTAGTTATGTATGCTTACCACAACCATATCGTCTCCCCTCATCATCCTTGCATACCTCCCGACCCGTCTCTCACACGCACGTGCATAGACAGACAGACATCCCCCGCCCTCTCTTATTGATATTGCACTCGTACCCTCCGTTTGTCTAGCAGGACTCTCCCACCATTTGTGAGACGCCACTCCACCACCAACCCTCCGACACTCTACCTTTGTCTTTCTCCCAACCTTATTCCTCAGCTATACATATCCATGGATGCCGACCGATCTCCCTCAATACATTGCTAGGTCTCTCTCCTTCCCCACACATATACTAGTCGATTGGTCTCTACCCCCTTCCCCCCCCACACACACTGGTAGTCGAACGTTGTAGGTAGGTATCCATGCCATAGAGAAAAGCTGCACCTCTGCCCTCTCAAATTACAGTAGGCTAGCCGCCTTGTATCTTGACGTGGGCAAACACAAATTCGATGGCACTCTTTATCGATCGCGCAGCCACACACTTCATCCATGTTTTCAATTCTATCGATATCTCACGTCCATGACTCCGTTTCACACACATTGCATATGTTACATTTTTTTGTTTGAGATATCATTAACACATTGCCTCTATTTCGCACAAACCATCTCTCTCACACCCACCCATGTACGTACCTGCACCTAAAGAAGAGGTACACGCAAAACGCACGTACTCACGTCTCGTTCCCGGCCACACCCGCGCGGGTACACGGTGGAGTTTGTTTCTGTACGAAAATGCAGCTCACGTGATAATTTAACACGTGTAGCGGTTGTTTACTCGAAGGAGGGTTGGGTACCACGCCTAGATGGAAAAAAGTTTGACTTGACGCACTAGTATTAAATAAAGTTATATATTCCTCAATGGCACGTACAGAATATAAAACGATTGCCATGGGGAAATGGAAAAATGGGTTTGTCTATCGTCACACCATCTCCCACAAGGCGGCGGTGGCCTCTCTCTCAGCGTTGGTCAGTGGTCCGGCCGCATCCCGTCCGCCGATGGAAAGGGAGGATGTGCATCGTCTCCCTGTCCGACGGCGTTGAGGCAGCACATCCCGATCTGCGGTACCCGCCGCTCTCTCTGACCAAGCTCCGACGCGGTAGGGCCTTCACCACTTGCTTGCTGTCGCAGTATGGGCAGTTCCTGGCCGCCGGCGCCCTCCTAGTAACATCCCGACGACCCTCAGGTACAACTTCCTCCGGCCTTGCTCCACTGCCCATCTTCCACGTTGCTGCATATGGATCTTCTTTAGTTGTTTGCTTAAAACGTATCTCGGTCGGCGTACTTTCCATCTTGAAATTTCGTCCTCAAACCATTTTTGATAAACCAGCATGTGCTATCTTTCCCTTATTACATGGAATATGCTTATTTTTTGTCGGCGTATGTGTCTTCAACTCGTGTTATTGGGCAGTAGTTGTTTCCTTTCTACCTCCTTGTGCAAACAGGGCTATCCATTTTCACCTCGTTGCTATTGCAACCTTTTGGTGAACTGCACAAATCATTTTTTTCTTAAGAGTGTTTTGCGCAGTTCCGCCAAAATGTCACACGGGCAACATTTTACATTTCTGTGGGACTGCAGAAAGGGAGATTGGTTTTGCTATCCTCCTCATCCAACTCCGTGCCTAATCTTCTCCAACAAGTAGTTAGTCCTAAAGAGAGATCGTAGAGGTGATCGGCTTCTATTTGTGTGTGTTATGTTTCATCATCTAGTTCCACTATTATTGTAATCACACTGGCTGGATATCTTTGGAAACAGGGATGGTCCGCTCGATTTTAGTGGAGTTGCACAAAATGATCGGATTGTGGTGTCCTTCATACACCTCTTTTTTTGGCTACAGAGCTGGATGAAACTAGCTGCCAAGCAATGAACACTGTGCCAAGGAAATGGAGCCATGCCTATGAACAACATCGATCAATTATATATTTTTTCTTTATTTGTACACCTTCTCACAACTTTGTCTTCAGTTGTGATGTGAATATTGGCGCTGATCTGTGAACCATTGAGATGCATTACCAGCCATGGTAGTTTCATTTGTATTTGATGGAATGCTGTTACAAGATAATCTTGAGGCAAGACACATGAATCCTAAGTTCAAACTTTTTTTCCTTCGGGAACCAAAGTTGAAACCTTCATAGCATCACAGTACAATTTCATTAAAATTATGCGTACATATAAACAAATCTTGAAGGATTGATACAATGCCAGAAACAATTCAAATTCGTTTCACCGACATGCGGGACATCCTTCATCCGGCTCCATCTGCCATGCAGCAATATTGAGTGCACAACTGCAGGGAAAGATTCACCCCGGTCGTTGCACCGCAGTAGTAATGACTAGTGACCAGTCAAATCACAGAGCCCCACCTTCGCCACAGTAAGTTGCTCGGACGAAGCAACCATCATTTCTCTGTTCCTTGAATCTGCTGGTACTCCCATATTCCCCGAGTAATAAGTTGCTCGGGCGAATCAACCATCACTTCACCTTTCCCACAGTAAGTACCAGTACCTCCTTTTTTTTACTCTAGAAACAACCAGACGCGAATATTGGACGGTAGCAGCACAGCAACTGAATCAAAAACCGAAACCAACCAATCAACTACTACTACTAGTGAGCGTTTGCTAGTAGTCCCTGCGTCTGGAAATACTTGTCCTAGAAATGGATAAAAAGGATGTATCTATAACTAAAATAAGTCTAGATACAACCATTTCTGGGACAAGTATTTCCGGACGGAGCGAGTATATACATGAACAGACGGAGTACATGATACGTACTAGCAAATGCTCACCAATAGTAGTAGTTCATTGGTTGGTTTCGATTTATGATTCAGTTGCTGTGTTGCTACCGTCCAATATTCGCGTGTAGTTGTTTCTAGAATAAAAAAGGAGGTACCCCTACTTATGTTACTCCCACTACGCGTAGTCTAAGGTTAGTAGGTGACCTTGTGATACGTCTCCAACGTATCTATAATTTTTGATTGTTCCATGCTATTATATTATCTGTTTTGGATGTTTATGGGATTTATTATACACTTTTATATTATTTTTGGGACTAGCCTATTAACCGGAGGCCCAACCCAAATTGCTGTTTTCTTGCATATTTCAGTGTTTCGAAGAAAAGGAATATCAAACGGAGTCCAAACGGAATGAAACCTTCGGGAGAGTTAATTTTGGAACGGAAGCAATCCAGGAAACTTGGAGTAGACGTCAGGGAAGCTTCGAGGTGGCCACGAGGGTCAGGGGCGCGCCCTACCCCCTGGGCACGCCCCACACCCTCATGGACCCCTCGTGGCTCCCCTGACCAACTTCTTTGGCCTATATATGCCCATATACCCTAAAACATGGAAACCCACAATAGATCGGGAGTTCTACCTCCGCAAGCCTCTGTAGCCACCAAAAAGCAATCGGGACCCTGTTCCGGAACCCTGCCGGAGGGAGGATCCCTCACCAGTGGCCATCTTCATCATCCCGGCGCTCTCCATGATGAGGAGGGAGTAGTTCACCCTCAGGGCTGAGGGTATGTACTAGTAGCTATGTGTTTGATCTCTCTCTCTCTCTCTCTCTCTCTCTCGTGTTCTTGATTCGGCACGATCTTGATGTATCGCGAGCTTTGCTATTATAGTTGGATCTTATGTTGTTTCTCCCCCTCTACTCTCTTGTAATGGATTGAGGTTTCCCTTTGAAGTTATCTTATCGGATTGAGTCTTTAAGGATTTGAGAACACTTGATGTATGTCTTGCATGTGCTTATCTGTGGTGACAATGGGATATTCACGTGATCTACTTGATGTATGTTTTGGTGATCAACTCGCTGGTTCAGTGACCTTGTGAACTTAGGCATAGGGGTTGGCACACATTTTCGTCTTGACTCTCCGGTAGAAACTTTGGGGCACTCTTTGAAGTACTTTGTGTTGGTTGAATAGATGAATCTGAGATTGTGTGATGCATATCGTATAATCATGCCCACGGATACTTGAGGTGACATTGGAGTATCTATGTGACATTAGGGTTTTGGTTGATTTGTGTCTTAAGGTGTTATTCTAGTATGAACTCTATGATAGATCAAACGGAAAGAATAGCTTTGTGTTATTTTACTACAGACTCTTGAATAGATCGACCAGAAAGGATAACTTTAAGGTGGTTTTGTACCCTACAATAATCTCTTCATTTGTTCTCTGCTATTAGTGACTTTGGTGTGACTCTTTGTTGCATGTTGAGGGATAGTTATATGTTCCAGTTATGTTATTATTGTTGAGAGAACTTGCACTAGTGAAAGTATGAACCTTAGGCCTTGTTTCCTAGCATTGCAACTCACCTTTACAACTTGTTACCTTGCTGTTTTTATATTTTCAGATTACAAATACTCATATCTTCCATCCATATTGCACTTGTATCACCATCTCTTCGCCGAACTAGTGCACCTATACAATTTACCATTGTATTGGGTGTGTTGGGGACACAAGAGACTCTATGTTATTTGGTTGGAGGGTTGTTTGAGAGAGACCATCTTCATCCTACGCCTCCCACGGATTGATAAACCTTAGGTCATCCACTTGAGGGAAATTTGCTACTGTCCTACAAACCTCTGCACTTGGAGGCCCAACAACATCTACACGGAGAAGGTTGCGTAGTAGACATCAAGCTCTTCTGGCACCGTTGCCGGGGAGGTGAGTGCTTGAAGGTATATCTTTAGATCTTGCAATCGAATCCTTTAGTTTCTTGTTTTATCACTAGTTTAGTTTATAAAAGAAAACTACAAAAAAATGGAATTGAGTTTGTCTCATACGCTTCATCTTTTTAATACCTTTCGTGAAAATGATGGAAAGGAAATTTTTTTCTCAATTGCTAGAAGAAGAGTGCATTAAAATGTTTGGTACTAGATCTTTGTATGATGAGCATGATTGCAATGTTGTTAGTATGAATTCCTTGAATATCCATGATGCTAATGATATGCAAAGCCACAAGCTTGGGGAAGCTATGTTTGATGAAGATGATATTTTTTGTCCCCCAAGTTTTGATGAGCAAATTTATTATGATGAAAGCATGCCTCCTATTTATGATGATCATTGTGATGATACGTATGCCATACAGAATAAACATAACCATGAAACTTGTCATCACGATTTTAATTTTCAATTGTATTATGCTTCACATGATAGTTCTATGCAAGTAGATCATGAAAAGAATGCTTTATGTGATGGTTATATTGTTGAATTCATTCATGATGCTACTGAAAATTATTATGAGGGAGGAACATATGCTTGTAGGAATTGCAATGATATCAAGTTTCCTCTCTATGTGTTGAAAATCTTGAAGCTATGCTTGTTTTGCCTTCCTATGCTAGTTGATTATTGTTCCCATAAGTTGTTTGCTCACAAAATCCCTATGCATAGGAAGTGGGTTAGACTTGAATGTGCTAGTCATATTGTTTACGATGCTCTCTTTATGTTTCAATTCTTATCTTTTATGTGAGCATCATTGAAATCATCATGCCTAGCTAAAAAACATTAAAGAAAAGCGCTTGTTGGGAGATAACCCAATATTTACCTTTACTGTTTTTGTGTGTTCACATGATTATGCTACTGTAGTAATCATGTTTTATAGCTTTTGTTTCAATAAAGTGCCAAGTAAGACCTTTAGGATAGCTTACGGTGATAGTTGTGTTGATCCTGCTGAAAATCAGAAATGCTTGCACCCAGTAAATTAGTTTTGATAATTCACAAAAACCTGCTTTTGATCTGATTTTTTTGATCTGGATTGGTACACAACTTTCTCAGGCGTTCCTAATTTGGTAGAATTTTTGGAGTTAGAGAAGTATTCGAATGATACAGATTACTACAGACTGTTCTGTTTTTGACAGATTCTGTTCTCTATGTGTTGTTTGCTTATTTTGATGAATCTATGAGTAGTATCGGAGGGTAGGAACCATAGAGAAGTTGGAATACAGTAGTTTTAACACCAATATGAATTTAGAATGAGTTCACAATAGTACCTAAGTGGTGGTTTTATTTTCTTATACTAACAGAGCTTACGAGTTTTCTGTTGAGTTTTGTGTTGTGAAGTTTTCATGTTTTGGGTAAAGATTTGATGGACTATGGAATAAGGAGTGGCAAGAGCCTAAGCTTGGGGATGCCTAAAGCACCCCAAGGTAATATTCAAGGACAACCAAGAGCCTAAGCTTGGGGATGCCCCGGATGGCATCCCCTCTTTCATCTTCGTTCATAGGTAACTTTACTTGGAGCTATATTTTATTCACCACATGATATGTGTTTTGCTTGGAGCGTCATTTTCTTTCGTTTTGTTTTGCTTGATGTTTGAATAAAATACCAAGATCTGAAATTCTTAAATGTTAGAGAGTCTTCACATAGTTGCACAATTATTTGACTACTCATTGAGCTTCACTTATATCCTTTTAGAGCATCGCGGTGGTTATATTTTATAGAAATTGATGATCTCTCATGCTTCACCTATATTATTTGAGAGTCTTTTAGAACATCATGGTATTTTCTATGGTTGTAAAATTGGTCCTAGAATGATGGGCATCCAAGTTGGGTATAATAAAAACTATCATAAAAAGTGCATTGAATACTATGAGAAGTTTGATGCTTGATGGCTGTTTTGAGATATGAGGATGGTAATATTAGAGTCATGCTAGTTGGGTAATTGTGAATTTGAGGAATACTTGTGTTAAAAGTTTGTGATTCCCGTAGCATGCACGTATGGTGAACCGTTATGTGATGAAGTTGGAGCATGATTTATTTATTGATTGTCTTCCTTATGCGTGGAGGTCAGGATCGCGCGATGGTTAACTCCTACCAACCCTTCCCCTAGGAGCATGCGTGTAGTACTTTGTTTTGATTACCTGTAGATTTTTGCAATAAGTATATGAGTTCTTCATGACTAATGTTGAGTCCATGGATTATACGCACTCTCACCCTTCCACCATTGCTAGTCTCTCTTGTGCCACACAACTTTCGCTGGTACCATGCACCCACCATATACCTTCCTCAAAACAGCCACCATACCTACCTATTATGGCATTTCCATAGCCATTCCGAGATATATTGCCATGCAACCTTCCACCATTCCATTTATTATGACACACTCCATCATTGTCATATTGCTTTTGCATGATCATGTAGCTGACATCGTATTTGTGGTAAAGCCACCTTGATAATTCTTTCATACATGTCACTCTTGATCCATTGCATATCCCGGTACACCGCTGGAGGCATCCACATAGAGTCATATTTTGTTCTAAGTATTGAGTTGTAATTCTTGAGTTGTAAGTAGATAAAAATGTGATGATCTTCATTATTAGAGCATTGTCCCAAGTGAGGAAAGGATGATGGAGACTATGATTCCCCCACAGGTCAGGAAGAGACTCCGGACTTAAAAAAAGGGAGGCCGAAGAATCCCACCAAAAAAATTGAGAGAAAAAGAGAGAAGGGACAATGTTACTATCCTTTTACCACACTTGTGCTTCAAAGTAGCACACTACTAGGAAAAGGCCTACTAATGGCGCACCAGTTTTGCCTACTAATGGCGCACTACTGGTGCGCCATTAGTATCACGCCACTAGTATTTTTTTACTAATGGCGCACCAGTGGTGCGCCATTAGTATCTGGTATACTAATGGCGCACCACTGGTGCGCCATTAGTATAGGCCACGGTGCGCCATTAGTATAGGCCACGGTGCGCCATTAGTATAGGCCACGGTGCGCCATTAGTATAGGCCACTGGTGCGCCATTAGTATAGGCCACGGTGCGCCATTAGTATTTTTGAATTTTGAAGGCAGGACAATAGTAGTGGCGCACCGTCTAACCCCCACCGTGCGCCATTGGTATTTTTGAATTTTGAATTTGGATCTGGATCGCGATTTTTTTGCCCATTTTTGCTCGTTTTTTTGCATGATATTATTTCAAAATTTGTTCCCATTTTTGGATCTTGTACGTTCTTTTGCCGTGTTCTTTTGCCGGAGAGGAGTTCGCCGGAGAGGAGGAGGAGGAGGAGGTGACCACAGAGGCGCTCGCCTACATCACCGGAGAGGAGGAGGAGGTCGCCGGAGAGGAGTTCACCGGAGCATCGGAGAGGAGGAAGGAGAACCATGAGGGGATGGGAGGAGAGGAGGGAGGAGGAGCTCACCGGAGAGGAGGGAGGAGGAGCTCACCGGAGCTGAGGGAGGAGGAGCTCACCGGAGAGGAGGAAGGAGAAACCGTGAGGGGAGGGGAGGGGACGAGGAGGTCGCCGGAGAGGAGGAGGAGGAGGTCGCCGGAGAGGACGAGGAGGAGGTCATCGGAGAGGAGGAGGGTAGTATGGTGGAGGAGAGAAGGGAAGATGGAGTGGAGGAGAGGTGGAGTGGAGGAGAAGAATGAAGATGTAAGGAGGAGAGGACACGCCCAACCATATATACAGCATAGTAATGGCGCACCGTGGGCAGGTGCGCCATTACTATTTTTTTATTTTATTGATTTATTTTGAATTTTGAAGGCGGGAAGATACTAATGGCGCACCATGGGCAGGTGCACCATTAGTAACTTTTTTTTATTTTTTTGATTTATTTTGAATTTTGAAGGCGGGAAGATAGTAATGGCGCACCATGGGCAGGTGCGCCATTAGTAAGTTTGATTTTTTTAAATTTTTTTGCCTCTCCAGATCTTAAAAGCCCCGTATCTTTTTTTAGGTTTTTGAGGATTTTTCTGTTAAATTCGGATGTAACTTTTTGAGTAGATGATTTTTCATATAAAAAACTTTTTCATCCGAGTTCGTGTGCAAAAGTTATGCCCATTTTTACAAATTCTTGAGAGATTTTTGCAAAAAAGTCGAAAATTCATGTTTGTAAATTTTGCTAACAACTAGACCACATATCACATGGGAATCTTATTTTCTTTTATTTTTTTGATATTTCTATCATTTTCTTTTATTTTTTTGAGAC